>NC_056738.1:377461629-377796629 GCF_019279795.1 Protopterus annectens | reverse complement strand
TTATAGATTATTTGATGAGCATGAAGCATCCTTCTTGTTTTAATATCTAATCTATCCAACACATTTTGTGGCCAATCAATCACTCCAAAACTGTAAGTTAGGACAGGAGGAGCAAATTGTTTTATAGCTTGCATTTTGTTCCTAGATGTCAATGCTGTTTTCAGGATTAATTAAAGTCTTCTAACGTATTCCTTACTGAGTTTTGTCTGTATTAATTTAAGTCTTCCATAGTATTCCTTACTAAGTTTTGTTCCATTTGTTCATGTTTTATTGCTGATCCTTCATCAATTCCCAAATATTTATACACTCCCTCTTGCTCAAGTTTTTTTATATCACATTCGTGTCCCAAACAGATGTTTTTTTGGTGCTGCAGTTTTCCTGTCTAAAAGATTGCTTTTCCACATTTATCAAGGCCAAATGACATTCTAAGATCATCTGAAAAAGTTTTGACAACCTGCAGCTGTGCTTTCAGTTCCTCATCTGATGAGCTATACAGTTTTAAATCATCGACAAAGAGAAGATGAGAAGTCTTTATACTTTGTTGTTTTCTAGGAGCAAAATTATAGCCATGGCTTAAGGTGTTAAGTAAACAGCTTAATGGGTTAAGGGCAAGGCAGAATAGCAACGGTGACAGAGAGTCACCCTGAAATATCCCCCTTTGAATTGTTATCCCTGGGATAATAATTTGTCCTTTATCATGGCTTAATTGCAAAGTGGACTGCCACTGTTCCATGGTCACTGTAATGTATCAATCAGTGTAGGGTACATACATTTTTAATGACTCTTTTATCCATGAATGCAGGATACTATCAAATGCTTTTTTGTAGTCAATCCAGTCCATAATTCCCCTTTTTACAGTTCTCCACTATGACTTTATTGAACAACAAATGATCCTTTGTTTCATTTAATTTTCTTTTATTGCCCATTTGTTCTACTGTCATAATTGAGTTTTCTTCTAAATGACTATAAACTCTGTCAGCATCAGTTCCCACATATAGTTATTGGTCTATAATTTTTGGGATAGCTTGCGGGTTCATTCTCAAGTAGGAGCATTGTTTTACCTGTTGTTAGTCAGGTTGGTGTCTGTTTGGGGTACACGTATAAATAGTTCTTACTCATTGCTAAATCTTCGTGCAAAGATGTTAATACTTTTAACCAAATGTTAGGTACTGCCTCTGGACCTGGGATTTTCCAATTAGAGGCTTTTCTTAACTTTGTTTCAATCTCTCTGGCTGTTACTTCATCCCATTTCATATCCTGTACCTTTAAACTTCTTATACTTTCTTTTACTTCTTTTATCCATTTAGCATCTTTGTTATGTTCCACAGGATCTTCATAGATACTTCTCCAAAAGGCATCTATTTCTTCTATTTTTACCAGTCTTTCAATTCCTTTTATCTTGTCTTGCAATTCTCTATAAAGCATTTTTGGGTCACCAATACATTGCTTATTTTGTACTTTTTCTTTATATTTATCTGTTTATCTTTTAAGTTTTTCCTTCTGTGCTGAAATTTTTACTTTGTTATTGGTGATAGTGCATGATAGATTCTGGTCTGTTCTAATATTGTGCATTGGTTTTATCACATCTATCTTTCTTAGTATATTTGTTGATATATTCACTCTTCTATAGTCTTCTAACAGTGACACTTCTTGCCTTAATTGCTTTATATTTTTCTCTATTCGATACTTATATGATGGTATTCAATTTTGCCCCTTCGTTTCCCTCACTACCCTGTGTTCTTGTGGTAGAACTTTATCAGTTATTAGTTGCACAGTAATATATCCTGTTTACTTCTGTTATATCACATGGATCTCTATGGACAGTCCTAATTATTGTGTTAATTTGTTTTATCAGACTTGTGAGTTTTGGGGGTTTATTGACCTTCTGCAGTCTATTTCTTTCATTGATCTTAATATAGCTATCTATAGCTATTAAATCAAGCAACTCTTCTCTTAGCTCATTTTCTTCCAAACTGAGGGCATCCCTTGTTTTACATTTCCTGCAGGCATTCTATAGAAAGTTCTATAGCATCTTCCTGTGGCACCTTCTCTTCAGTTTCATCCTCTGCTATTTGTTGCTCTGTCATATGGAAACTCAATGGCCTATCACTCCTCCGCATTGACTGCATCACAGTTTCCACAGTTTCCTGTTGCTTCCCTTGCTGTCTAGACACTGGGAACTAAGGTCAGGTGGTACAATGTCACGGTAATCCTATGGGCTAGGCTTGTAAATGCTCCAGGGTCATTAGCCTAGTACACACCAATGAACCTATAAGTGAACATTTATACTGGTTTCCTGTGGAAGGCTCCAAAATATCTTGATATGGCACCTGACCAATTACTTCCAGTTACACTGGTTTCCCCTTAATTTGGATATCAATTGCTCTATCCTGTTGTAGTGCTTTCTGCATTAGATTTTCTATAATGAATCCTTCACTTTGCAGGTGCTCCATAACCTCAATTTCTATTTCTTTGATTTCTCCATTATTAAACTCCTTTGCTACTTTACTTCTTTGTCTTCTTATTTTTTTGTATTGTAAAATTTTCCATATCTGGATTCCTTTGCCTGTATTTCTCTTCAAATACCTTTGGTGCTGCTCTTTTTGTATTGACTAGTTTTGCTTTCTCCTTTGCATAAATATTACACCATATTAAATCTCTTTTTCTTTCCCATGTCCATATTTCTTCTTCAGATGTCTCCTGATCTTTCTGCTTCTTCTTACTTTGAGGGTCACTCCATCGTGCTGTAAAGTAATCTGTGTTAGACCTTCTACATTAAATACTTCACCTTGCAGGTGCTCCATAACTTCAACTTCTATTTCTTTAACTTCTAATTTACTGATTTTCTTTCCTACATTCCACATTTGTGATATTATTTTTCTTGTTGTGAAATTTTCCATATCTGGATGCATTTGCCTATATTTCTCTTCAAATATCTTTGGGGCTACCTTCTTTATATTGATTAATTTGGCTTTCGCCTTTGCATAAATATTGCACCATATCAAATCTCTCTTTCTTTACCATGTCTATATTTCTTTTTTATACATTTCAAAAGTATCTATGTTTTGTTGTTTACATTTTTGAACTTCCTTAGATGCTCATTTTTCCAAACTGATCAACGTTTCTTGCTCTATATACTGTTTTTCAAAAATATGTTGTATTAATGAAAGCAAATTTTTATTGGAAGCTTCTGACAGTTTTTCCTGTGGAAGCATTTTTCTTTCCTCTAATTTAGCTCTTAATCTTTTTGTATATACTGTATCTGGAAATTCTGGGCTTTTTGCATAATAGTAATACATAATTTTATTTATTTAATATTTATTTACCGGGAAAGTCCAACTTGGAATGAAGCCTATTTTCAGTGGCGGCCCGGGGAGAAATGCTCCAGATGCACGTCTTTGTAACGTGGGAGGAAACCGGAGTACCCGGAGAAAACCCACACAAACACAGGGAGGACATGCAGACTACACACAGAAGACACTCCAGCCAAGAATTGAACCAGAGAACCTCTTGCTATGAGGTGACAATGCTACTGATGCACCACTGTGCCATCCAACATTTTCTTTCTTATTCTCAATAGTCCACTCTGTCCTCTTTATGGCTCTTCTTTGGCCTATCAGTTTTTGTGATTCTTGTGGACTGCTACTTCCTTCTACAACAGGGGGGGCATATTCCCCCTGGGCCTGTCCTGGCCCCATTGTAAGAATGTTTTCATATTTTGAGGATTCTACACTGTCATTTTTTCCAGTCTAGGCACCAGCGCACCTACCAGGATTGGACACTTTTTTATCCTGGGTCTTGTGCACCCAGCTATCTTTTTTTGTTTTTGACTTACATCTGTCCATGATATATGCTATATAAATGCAGTCTATATATGAGTGTCACCTTGGTGAGATTTTGTGAAAAACAGGGTCCACCCTGTGAAGGTACTCATCAAGACTTGAGGATGAATTCAATTTCAGCACTACTACTCTCCTTTGCTTGCTGAATTTTTATCTCTCCATTAGGACCCCAGACTGTACGGATCAAAAGATGACTTCTTAAGGATGAGGGTTATTCAGATGAGGTTTGGGAACAAACCAGTTTGTCCAGGGACATCTATGGTAAGGGTATAGATTGTTAAATGAGGTGGGAGTGGGTGTTTTTTAGGGAAGGGATTTAAGTTTAGGGAATAGAGGTAGGCTTGTTTAGTTGGAAAGAGAAGGGTTAATTTGTGAGTGGACTTTAGAGGAAGTGAGGTAGTTATAGGGTGAGACTTAGGAGTTTTATAGGAGTATAACTGTTAGGAGGGTTCCATTTTGGCATGAACATGTTACCCACCATCACTTCCAATTTTTCTTTTAATTTGTTAGTATGGATATGGAGGTGGATATTGGACAGAGAACAGGGGCAGGCTTGTCTCTCTTCTCCTCCCCCTCTTGGTGTTGGGGTTGATGCAATTCTTTGGGGGATAAAGATGAGTGGTAGGACACTGCTTGATTGATAAATAAGTGAGCAGAGTTATGAACACTGGCGATGATTGACTGATAAAATAAGTGAGTGGAGGTATGGACACTGTTTATTTGGGCAGGGTGAGTGGGGTACGCTGCTCAGATGTACATTATAAGGATCTTACATGTTGTAGTTATAGGGTTATAGTGTTATAATTAATATTTGAAATGATGTAATAAAGTTATGTTTGAAATTAATTAAAGTTGTCAAATATCAGTTGGTGATATGTCTATTACTGAAGGGGACTGGGGTAAATCTCTTTTAGCAAATATAGAAGCATGATCTGATTAGTAACTGAACAAAGAGATTCAAAATAAGATACAGCAAGAAGTTAATTCCAAGATCCACAACATAGTGGGTCAATTGCAGTGCTGAGAGAATATATTATCAACTATGTATGCTTAGGGATAACCAAAACCGTAGTCTTCCTCATGCTATGCCCCTCCTATCATATTACACAACAAGCCTTGCTAAGTCACCATTCATGCTTGCTCACATTACTTGTCAATGTTGCCACATGTCTGATTGTCTTGCTAGGATATCTGTAAACTCTAATGAGTTATTCAGGGTCTGATTACTGTGCAAACATCATAAGTTCCTAGGTGAAGGTATCAACTATGTGACTTAATGTTTTCCAAGAAGCTTAAACACCATTAGGTCTGCCTAGCTTCCAAATATTAATTAAACTATTTTTGGAGGAACAATTCTAATTCAGTAATTTACAACAATGGAAGTTGTGATGAAATGAGGTACTGCCAGCACAGCTAGCTGGAATTTTATAAATAATTATGTGTGTAAATATCAAACTTATTTATACAAGATGTTTGTGCTACAAATGTATTAGAACTGTATGTCATGTGTATATCAAACTGATTTGTACAGACATTTGTGTTGAAAAGGTATTTGTAAAGTGTTTGTGCTCAAAATGTATGCACAGTGTGCCTTCCTGGGGAGAACAGAAATGTACATGCACTATTGTAACCATTTAAATGTATATATTTTAACAGAGGAAACTAGAGGGTTGACTCCAATCAAACAAACTTTAGAAAAATATCTGAAATTAAATTAGGCCATGTGAAGACTGGTAGAGAAGGGGTGAAGGCTGCCAGCCTAGTCAAATAGAATTTGATGCATAATTCTGGCATTTGTAAATATAAATATAAAATACAGGCTTGTTTCTTAAATGAATGAAAACACTGTAAAATGTGAACTTTAAGAGTGTAGCAACATTGCCATCTGCTGAAAGGAAAACTAAGCCAAGCATTTCAAATATTCTTTGAAATTAAAATTATGTTTTGTATGGCCTTTGAAGTTAAAATTTGGAGTTGATGAGTCTGGAGTAAGCATCCTGCCTATTGTTTTAAGGCTAAAGTTAATGACCAGAATTTATATGTGGAATGTCCTTTATTGCTATAAGTGTAAATGAATGTAAATGCAGTTTCGGTGGGCCTGGGAACCAAGAAAGTGTAAACAAATGATGTAATGTTTTATCAGAACTGCAGTTTCAATTTAAACAGTGAGAACCAGAGATTATTAAGCATTTTAGACTTAACTATCCAACTCTTAGCACTCTGCCTGTTGTCTTAAGTAAGTTATTTCAGAAGTATGTTTTCTTGTTGTAATAGCTAGGACATTAGAAGAAAGTTAGACTAAGTGTTTTTTTTGTTATGTCAGAACTGTACTACTGACTTATTTTAAGATTCTGTGTGATATCTGAACTCTTGAATAGCACTGTGGTGTAGTAGTATTGGCTTGTGTTTTAATTATTTATTATTAAATATTTAAAAAACCTTTTACCTGTGGCTGGTTTGTGTAGAGATAAGCTAAGCTCTAGAGTACATTGCATATGTTTAGAGTTTATTGTACAAAGCCACTCTAATAAACCTTAAGACTCATTAGTCACACTTACCACTGGATAATAATATTGCACAGTAATAATTGGACACCCTTTTAAGGGCTTTTGGGTAGCTGATAATTATTAGCTGGTGTGGCAGTAATTACTACCGCATAGTCTGGAGAATCTGTGTCAACCTTTCCCAGGAGTGTCTGTGAAGTTGCATGAATACTTATCTCAAAGTGTGTGTGTGTGTGTGTGTGTGTGTGTGTGTGTGTGTGTGTGTGTGTGTGTGTGTGTGTGTGTGTGTGTGTGTGTGTGTGTGTGTGTGTGTGTGTGTGAGTGTGTATGTGAGTGTGTATGTGTCAGCTACTTGAGCAGGGACATGAAGCACTGGTTGGACAGAGAGGGTACTAGAGGTTAGCTTGCCAGCTAGGCTGAGATCTGGACCCTATATCTGTGCCAATGGGGAGTCTTATTGGGGACCTGGGGAGCAAGGGAACAACCAGCCCCAGACTGACTCTAGTCGCTGTGTGCACTTAAGGGAAATTGTACTTTACTGTGTGTGTTTTTATCCTTTCCTCTTATATGAGACACCCTCTTTGGTGTTAGTGGTAAGGATGAGGCTCCTTGATTGCTGGGCCAGGGTGCAGGCATCACAGGCTATAAAGATGCTATCTTACAGGTTTCAAGGCAGCCAGAGACACAAAGTCTGTACTTGGAAGCTTTCTGTATTGTCTTATGGGTGAACTAATTACTACTCTGGAAGCATAGAGGAATGCAATTGTTTTATGACTTCCAGCACCTGCCAAAGGTCTGAGCAAAAGCCCTTGTGTGTGTATTTTTACAGGTAGCTGCTCAGTCCTTCCAGCTTCCAGCAATGGGGGTTTTGCATGGGAACTAGCAGTCAGATGACAAGAAGTGATGTCATTCTGCAAGCTATCCCAGGAGTGATATTTTAGATATTATTTTGAGAAGTCTCTTTGTGAGACAGAGCATTCTGTATTCGGTCTTGGCCTGACAACAACATGAAGTACCACTCACCACATCATCTGCCTTGCTCTATTAAGTAAGTAGAGTATAGTAACTCTCTTACATACAGTCAGGAATATAGTGAAGCTTAATTTAGATATTGTTTTTTTTTTATTGTCTGAGCCTGTCCTGCAATGCTATTTTAAAGATTTTAAAGATTTCATTTGGTTTTCAACTCTGATGTCACTGTGAATATATACTTAGTATTTTCTTGTTCTTTTATTATTTATTATTAAATATATTTAAACTTTAATTGTGGCTGATCTTTATAGAGATATTTTTAAGTTTTGAGAGTACTTGCATATTTATTTGGTGACACTGTGTGGACCACTCCTAATAGCCTTGCTCTTGGTCAGACTTAAGGTAGCTGGTGGGGAGTGGTTCTGGTGGCAGTGGTAACTACCTTACAGTCTGGGTAAAAGGTGGCATAGCTAGTAAACCTGTGCCAGTCTTTTCCAGGTGTGTGTGTGTGTGTGTGTGTGTGTGTGTGTATGCAAATCAAATCTCAAAGAGTGTGTGTGTCAGCTTTTTGGCAAGGACATGAGAGAGTGTTGCAGGACTTGGAATCCTGGCTAAGGACTCAACCGTATAGCTGTGCCAGTGGGGAGTCTTACTGGAGAGCTGGAGAAAGAGAGAGGAACCAGCCCTGGACTGACTGTAGTCTCTGTGTACTCTTAAGGGAAATTGCACTTGATGCAAAGAGCTGTATCTGGAAATACTGTGTGTGTGTACCTATTATCCTCCCAGTGAACATCCCCCACAAGTCCCAGTGGTGAGGATTGAGGCTCCTTGGTTACTGTTCCAGTGTTGGGTCATCACAGACGTTTTATTCCACAGGGAGTAGATGTTGTGTGATGTGCTTTGTTTCCTTTATTTCATTATTGCTATTATTATTATTATTATTATTACAATTATTATTTTGCATATGGTTACCCATCTTGCCTTTTCCCTCTAGTTGTGTACCGAAGCCACACATTTTCAGACAAGATAGATAGGATTTGCCATCACTTTAGAGAGATCACAGAGTTTATGTCAGAATAGCCTAGGCTATATACCACACAGTGAATGGATTACTCCTTTACTCTGTCCATATAGGTCGTATTTTATAACTCCTGAATATTGCTTGTCATAAACGTTCAAACTTTCTTACATTACCCCAGAAACTTAATTATTTTGTTGTTAACGTTAAAATATTTATTTGACCAGAAAATGCATCATACCACATGACTTTTTAACCACATTTGTAAAATTGTGGTCAAAATTAAGTTTGTCATCAACTGTTCTCCCAAGATGACATGCTACAGCCACATGTTATTTTCTTTGAGCTCAAAAGAAGGCGGTGAACATAACTTTGCTTTCCTTGCAAGAGGTGTGTATCTTATTTTACCAAACTTGTAACAGTGAAGTATCTATTGGAGACATAACTCAGTATAATAACTCCCTCACCCTTACCGTTTGGACTTCCATTCCCACAGTCCTCTCTGCTCTTCACCCATCATAGTTTCTAATAATCTTCTGACTGTACCTCTGCTTCTTCAGCTTCTTGTATCCTTTAACTCCTACTCTTTCTTATTATCCACAAATGTTTACATAGTGAATATAAAAGAATGAGTATTACTGTGATTTCATGATGTAACATAGTTTTATTAATTTAATGTACTTAGAAATTTTAGTGTATTGGATTCTATCTGATAAAAATGCTGCGTTATTTTTATATAATATATTCAGAAAAGTGAAATGTCATTTGTTTTTTAATGTCTCTTGAATAAATACTTATGTGTCCCTGGGCTGAACCTGAAGAAAGTGCAGCTGAATCTGTTTTCTATCATGGTTAGCAAATAAATAGATAGATAATTAACTAAATAAATAAATGAATAGATAAAAATAAGAAGTTAATAGCTATGGTACCAACCTATCATATTTAGATATTCTGGAACTGAAGATTGTCTGTTATTTAACTTTTAAAAACATTTCAAAGACAAGAGAACCTTGCAATGACCCCCATACAATACCACAAGTTAGCCATATTTATGCAGATGACACAATTCCCTTTACATGTTTTCTTCAGAAATGTCTATTTTCAGTCTCAGCCTAGAAAGGACGAGATAGACATACATTTCAGCAAAACAACAAACAAAGACCATTTTCAGCCTCAGCCTAGAGAGGATGAGATAGACATACATTTCAGCAAAACAACAAACAAAGAAACATGCAAAAAATAATACTGTTGTAAAAAAGTTTCATGGCAATATATAATTATTACCACCAGTGTCCTATTGATTTATCAGCCAAAATATTGTTAAATACCAACAAATCCAAAGTTATGTTTTCTTCAGAACTCAGTAGAAGGTCATTAATATACCACCAGAGTGGAATATAGTTTGCAGTAACAAATGTCTCCATGAAATCACAAATACTTCAGATACAAAGGATTATGGCTGGCTGAACATCTCAGTTTTTATTTTCAGCACATAATAAGAAATAACAAAACCCAATCTCAACTTAACAACTGTTTTTGGCTAAAATGTTTTCTCAGTTTTCTTACACCTGAAGGCAGGTTAGCAATCAATAAAATTCTCCAAGTTCATTTAAAATATGGTCTGCCTTTAACTGCCTCTGTCTCCAAAGTCTGCAAGACTGTCTCCAAAGTCAATAAGTCTCTCTTTAAACCATTACCAACAATGTATTTTAGATTCTGTACTCTTCACCCTAGAATAGAGAATCACCGCCTAGTGCCAGTCAAAGCAAAATGGCTCCCAATTCCCCAAAGAAGCCCATTTCTACTAACCACTATTATTGATAACATTTTGACACTTGAATGCTTCCCTTTCATTTCTAATCATTATGTTTCATGAAGTCTGAGCTACAAACTCAGATCTCTACCCTCCTCATTACTGCCTTGAGATGCCCAGAATTAGGTTATACTCAAGAGACGAGAGCCTTTCAGTGATGACTCCTCAATCCTGGAATACCTCCCAATTGAACTAAAACAAATAAACTCGCACCCTAAATTCAGATCCAGCCTATAAAGACTTACAGAAGCATACATCATGCAAATGTTTTCACCATAACACTGTTCTCATTACATTCATTCTATTCTTTCCATGCTCCTCTACCTGAAATCTGGTTGCTGAATATAATTTATTCCTACAGAAATGGATTTGCTTCAGGGAAATACTGTTTTAAATGTTACATTGTACATATTAAGCAAGTAATAATGCCTGACAGGGTGAGCGTTAATGTGTAATTAACACCCGCCCAGGAGTGCGGTGGACGGCCTCTGCACCTATGGAAGGGCATTCATTACACATTAACACATACGCTGGAGGACATTATTGCTCTTAGAGAATGGGCTGTCTATAAAATTGTTGTGTTTTACTTACTTATTTTTATTACAATATATTTTTAATATATTTTTGATGTAAAATAGTTCCTCCGCCCAATGTTTCAAACTTGCTGTAGTATATGTTAATGGTGTTGGAGGAAGCATTTCACATCGAAAATATAACACTTTAAAAAAAAAATAACCAGGCTTTGACTTTATTTTTTGGTCCCTTCTTCCTAAATTGTGTGTTTCGTTGGTAGTCATTGGAGATTGATGTTACTAAATAATTGAGTTTCAGACTTTAATTTCCTTCAGAAAATTCATGCTAGCGCAAATCCTTTATTTAAGCAACTTTATAATTTTATAATAGCAATAATTAAAATCAGTTTCTGTTTTAGAGCCTTTGTTCCCCCTTTATTTTAGTCTTCATCCAGATTTCTTCAGCTGAAAGGTCTAGAGGTATGCAAACCTCTTTACTGCTACTGCTGTCAGTAGTCATCTCACTCACTCGCTCTCTCTCTATCACGCACACACACACACACACACACACACACACACACACACACACACACACACACACACTTCAGAAAATGCATGCTAACGCAAACCCTGTTAAGTTAATAAGAGCAATATTTAAAATCCCTACTTTCCGTCCTTTATTTCCCCATTATTTGTGCCTCTGTCCAGATTTCTTGTTTTAAGAGGTTGAGAGGTATGGTGGAGAGGTATGGAAATCTGTTAACTGATGGTGCTGCCAGGGGAAAGCTTGATCTCTCTCTCACACTCCTACACACGCACACACACACACACACACACACACACATAGTTTCTTTCATGGATGCATTTACTCACACATACAGACAGCAACATAAACATTCATACATGCACAAACACACACTTTTTTCCTGTTTCATTTATTTTTTTACTTTCGCTAAACAACAAAAGTGCTGATTATGAAGTGTAAAATAATAGCTCAATCGATCTCTCTCTCTCTCTTACTCTCATACATGCATACACTCTCACACACAGACATGAACATATACGCACACACACACACACACACACACACACACACACACACACACACACACACACACACGCTTTTTTTAATTTCTTTCTTTTTTATTACACACTTGCTAAACAGCTAAAGTGCTGCAGTGCTGTTTAATGGGAGTAAATAATAATGGCTGTTCATTTTTTTTCTGTCTGAGATCCACAGCAGCTTGATATGCTGCTGTGAAGTGGCAGACTCATTTTCCAGTGGGCATTACTTGTAAATTAATACTCTGCTGGAGAATGTTCATTCTCCAATCAGGGTGCCAATGTGCAGTTCACCCATTCTCTAATACATTTTAATACATCTTTCACACCTTCTTCTAACATTCCCCCTTTTTTCCTACATTCTACTCAGACTTACTCTCCTTCTACTCACATTCCAATCAAAAATAAATAATGCAATTTGTTTGCTCCATTTATATTATTATCACTGCTGAAATCTTGTACTGTATGACAATATTACTGTGCTTAGTTCATTTGCATGACAACCTTATATACTAAATTATTATATCATATTAAATATGACTGTGTACAGTTATGTTGCAGACACACCCTATTTATGCTTTCTCACATTCAGGCTCTTATATCACCAGTTTGCCATTGATTGTTGCTCTTTTTTTTTTCTTTTTCTATTTTTCATAAGCAGAATGTGAAAATGCTCCAAGTGGATCAGCACTGTACCTCAGTTAACAAATGTTTAAATATGTAAGTAAGTATGCAAGCAAGTTAATAAGTAAATAGTATGTTAACTATTACTAAGGAGAAAGGAGGGTCCCTTCTCCAGCCTTCTTGTGACTGGATATCTCAACTTGGTTATTATTAGTGTGGTGCTGCGGGGGGTTTATGGTGTGTTTTTCTCTTTTCTTATTCCATAACAATTTAACTTTTATTTGCTTAGGATTTTTACTGTTTTGAAATTATGTGCATCTGCATGTTGGTGTAGAATGGTACATTTTATGATATGCATTTGAAGGAAAACTGAAATGATATTAGTGATGCCTGCAGTGCTGGATCCTTCCATACAACTGTGCATCCCTATATAACAATGTTGGATACTTATATACAATGTCCTTATATACAACATTGGATTCATATATATATATATATATATATATATATATATATATATATATATATATATATATATATATATATATAATGCTGGATCCTTATAAACAGCTCTGCATCCTTATATAACAATGCTGGATCCTTATATACAACATTGGATTCATATATACAATGCTGGATCCTTATATACAACTCTGCATCCTTATATACAATGCTGGCTCCTTCTATACAACTCTGCATCCTTATAAAACAATGTTGAATCCTTATATATAATGTCCATATATACAACATTGTATTCATATATATATATATATATATATATATATATATATATATATATATATATAAAATGTTGGATCCTTATATACAGCTCTGCATCCTTATATAACAATGTTGGATCCTTATATACAACACTGGATTCATATATACATTGCTGAGTCCACGTTGGATTCACATATATATATATATATATATATATATATATATATATATATATATATATATATATATATAAAAAATGCTGGATCCTTATATACAGTGTCCATATATACAGGATTGGATCCATATATACAATGCTGGATCCTTATATACAACTCACTGAATCCTTATATACAAACATGCGCATGATGAATCCATGACATAATGGTTGTGCATATTTTGATTCCCAACATTACAGTGTCCTGACTCTTCTCACAAACATGCAGATGTCTGTGGCTCTCTGAGCACTTAAAAAATTTTCTGACCAATTTGTATGATGTAGGGAAATATTTTTAAATTCAGTGAACATTCCCCTACTTTTATGATGAATGTATAAAGGGTGGACCTAGTGATCCATTAGTTTAAATTAAAATATCATAATGTTCTACTGAACAGCTATCTGGATGAAGATACATTATCTACTATGTGAATATATGAAGTATTTAATGTCAGTAACATTTGTATAGAATGTCAGTGTCTACTGACACTGATTATAAGCCATGGTTGCTATTATCAAAATAAAGGTGTCTAATACATTTTACTGGGTGCTAGCAGGACAGGCGAATATTTTACTTCATCATAATATATCTATTTGATGTTTAGAATTCTTAATGATTGAAGTACCAACATTTTACTTTGGAACTGAAAAATATAGACAAAATGTTGTACTGGTTTGAAAGTATTTATGATTATTAAATATTAGTTACAGGATTACTGAGTATTAAAAATCTGCTTTACAAAACCACTTGCAACACATATTGCTTGTGAGTATACTGAAATTAAAGGAGTTTAAATTCTGTGGAATAAGGAAAAACTCATGCAAGTAATATGGGGAGACTATCCAATCTTGTAACTGAGGCAGTCTTCTTTTCTTAGTAGACTTAATGAGAGGATAGAGTAGACATTAATACTTGTTCTGCAACATATTATTAAAGGTCTAATTCATTTGGATGAATCCTGGCTGTTTGTGGACCACGTTTCACAGGTGGGTACTCATTTTCTACAACACTTACATAGGCTGCTGCTGCATGAACAGGAATATGAGTTCAATCAAGGTAAGAACAGTGGCTAGGTAGTGAGTGGAAGTTTTACAATTTGAGTTATGTGGTGGATGGAAGGTTTACGGCTAGGGCTAGGGAGAAAGGTATAGGATTATGCTTAGGGAGCACAGAGAAATGTTAAGATTAGGATTAGAAGAAAAGGTTAGGGATTAGAGTGAGTGAGTGAATGAGAGCTTTAGATTTTAGGAGAGAGGTTTTGAATTATGTTTAAGGAACAACTGGGAGTTTTCAGTTTAGTGAGTGGGGCTTGGTGTGAGAGTTAGGGAATGACTAGGCATTTTATGTTTAGGAAGCAGAGTATAGGATTAGGATTAGGGAATGGCTGTGAGATTTAGAGTTAGGAAAGCAAGTTTGGACTTAGATTTAGGGAGTGACTTGGAGTTTTAGTGTTGGGGAGTTTTAGGGTGGGTGCATGTATAATTGTAATAGGATCAACCGGCTGGGAATTTGGCCACTTGCTGTTTCATGCAAGTGGCAGAAGCAAAACCACAAGTGAATAGCATATAGGAACCTATAGGAGACCCTATTAATATTAAATACCCAATTAATCACAATTTTATGGTTCCAAAAGTTAATCTAATGATCTGTCATTTTGTCAGTAATGTAAGCTTTCCTACTTTAACTAAAATTTAGCCATTGAGTTGAGCTTTACCCCATTCTATTGGACTAAATACTTGATTTTATTTAAGAGAAATGAAACATGTAGTTGATGTTTCAACTAGAATTTTGATAGCAGCTTTAGCAGCCATGCTCTACTTTTAGCAGGTTGCTGAGTTAGATTTCATTGTTACTCTAAATTTATATCTGTGGGAGATGCATGTGGTCCTCTCTTGCTGATAATTCTTGTCAGCCTTGAAGTCTTCGTTGCAAATACTTTGCTTAATATTATGTTTCTGTTGGGTGATACAAATATTCTGGGAATTTTAGATTTGATGTTAATTGCTTTGTTCATTATATCTGTCGTGCATGCTCTAGGGGTGCTTTATAGATTGCATTGGGATTTGGCTGACACTATCGATTTTCTATATATTTGACATGAAACCAAAATAAGCAGTCCAGTCCTCGGGGCAAAATAATAAGTTTAATCCACAACACACGGCAATAAGTGCTTTTGTCTTGAACACAAGACTTCATCAGATGCCCACTTGTAAAATCACGCTCATTATATATCCATCTCCATAGTTACGCTAATAAGCTAATGGAATAATAAATACCTAACTCATTCACTTAAACCCATACACACACATATATACATGTATAAAATAGTAATTAATATTAAAGTTAATATTAGAATTGGTGTTAATAGTAAGCCCCTTTATACTTGAAGGCCTCTAACCATTAATACAAGTTTGATTGTAATATAATCATTTAAGCGAGGGAAAACTTTAGATTTCATTCTTAACTCCCACTTCAATTCTTTGTTTAATATCATGTTTTTCACATCACCTCCTCTAGGGTTGTACCTAATCACCTCTAAAATCCCAAGCTTAAAACCAACAACATTCTTACAAATTACTGAATGTTTATATAGTGCGTTTGTCTCTTTTTTCATTTTAATATCGTGGAGGTGTTCACACATGCTATCTCTAAAAGCCTTTTCCATCTTACCGATGTTGAATGCTGAACAACCTCCACATACTGCCAAATATATTAACATTTTAGTATTGCAGTTCCCTTTGCAAAAAAATACTTTGCTACCCAATCCATTTTCAAGGGTTATAAAATCATCCTTAATAATGTGTGGGCACTGTTTACACATTCCACAAGGGGTAGTTGCCTTTTTTACCATAACACTCTTAAAACCAGCATATTCAAATTCTTGCTTAAAATTTTTTCCGGTTCTAAAAGAAAACACTGGATACTGTCCTACAACCTCAAATACTTCTTTATTTACTTTTAATATATTCCAATCAGCCTTTATAATTTCCACAATGGAACTTGTCATCTGTTTAAATTCCATTACACATGCTCTCTGGTAATTCCTATCCTTTCCTTTGCTTATTAATTTGTCAAGGCCAACACCCAAAACTAGCTTAAACTTCGTACCCCAGCCATTGTAAACCTTATCCAAAATACCAAAGATGTTTTTTTCTGGGTACCCTCTTAATCAAAACATTTCCTTTAATTTAAAAAATTCTTCTTTTAGGTCTTCCATCTCTGAAGTCATCCTTGCAATTCTGGCTGCTTGCCCCTTAACCAAATTCCTTTTCTGTCCTAAGGGGTGGTTACTGGAATAGTGCAGATAACTGTTGCACCAGGTATCTTTTCTAAATATTTTAGATTTTAAACCATTTGGAGTCTGTGAAATGGTGACATCCAAATAGTTTATGCTATCCTTCTTCCAATGATATGTGAACTTAAAGAAACTGGTGCACCTGTTGAGATATTCCATAAACATCTCCACACTTTTCTCATCTCCCTCCCATAAAACAAATATATCGTCCAAAAATCATACAAATAGATGTATATACTTGTAATAGAGACATTTAAATACAAATTGGTGCTCCCAATCTACCATCACCAGATTAGCATACGTGGGGGCACATGCTGCCCACATAGCCACTCCACTGGTTTGCTGGTAGTATTCCCCTTGAAAATGAATGTAATTGTTATCGAGTACCACTTCCATTAATTCTGTGATTAAGTCAACCTTATCAATTGGCAGAATTGAAAACTTACGCAGAGTGTCACAAAAATACTGGTGTCCTTCATTCCTAGGGATGGCTATAAATAAATCCTTGACATCAGTTGTCAAGAAACTAAGGCCTTCTTTCCAAATGTCCGGTGTTAACTTACCCAAAAAAAATCAAGAGTCCTTAATTAAGTGCTCAGCCTTAAATGCAATTTCTTTAGTCCAATAATCAATTAAGACTGCATGGAGGTGGGTTTTGGAATCTCTTGCCAACACAATTGGTCTAAATGGTGGATCTTTTAAACATCTATGCACCTTTGATATACCAAAGATGTTAGAAATTATGGGATTACACTGTTTCAAAAAATAATAACTCTGCCTATCAATCCTCCCTTCAAGCAAGTACTCGTCTAATAAAGACTCTATCCTACTGTATGCAATTGTGATCTCATTCTTAAAGACTGGTGAGTATGTAGCATTGTCTAGCAGTATATTCATGATGGCATTCTTATTTCCTCAGCACCATATAAGGCCACCCCACCTTCGTTGTCAGGTTTCATTATATGTACACTCTTGTCATTTTTTAACACCTCCAATAATAACTTTTCTTGATCACTAAGGTTTGAAAATTCTCTCATGTTCTTATTTTTACTATACATCTTGTATATCTCTTCAGAAACACATCTTTCAAAAACGTGTGTTGGGTGGGTATAGGGGTGGATTATAAGTACTATTCCTGTAAGGACCACCTGTTAGCCTGTCATTTTCGACAGTTTTGTCTTTGAACCACAAGCTTAAATTTAATTTCCTTAAATATAATTTTAAATCCACAAGTACATTAGCAATGTCACCTCTATTTGTTGGTACAAATTTAAATCCCTTTGAAAAAATAGAAAAATAATCTTCTTTAAGTGTGACAGGGGTATAGTTAAAAATTTTAAACCCGTCCAACTTGGCCACAATGCCATCCGTACCTTCCTCTATATTTATTTCTTTTTTCCTCCCTACTTTTGTCCACCCCTGATTTTCCTTCCTCATTACGTTCTCTTGGTCCTGCCGTGAGTCTGAATTGTAACGGGTTTTGTTGGCCAACCTTTCTGTCCTTCTCACTGTAAAAAAAACCTCATTATGTTCTAAGAATGAATCTGACTCATCCAAGCCCCTACTGGTATTTAAACTATTTGCTTTAGTGGGATTTTCTGCATAGTTAGTCTTATCAACCCTCCCATCCCTTGTCTTATTATTTTTAAAAGGCCCAAAATAAACCTTTTTCTCTGCAAATTGATTTTGATCCCTCACTAACTTTTTTGCTTCCTGTGAAAAATGTTTGCAGTTCTCCTGTGTATCCTCTGCAACACTCTTTCATATAAATTTTGAAATTCAGGAAACACCAGATCATTAATTATGTCCTGGTTCAATTTTTCTACCTGGCTTGTTAGAACCTCAGTTAAAGCTTTGTTATACTTCAACAACTTCCTCATCAAACCCAAACCACATTCATGAAAATAATTGTTAAAATCATTAATAACATTTTCTTTCTACTGCAACCCAAATGGGTATTTATACATACGTAGTCCCTGAGGGACTATACCTAAGTTAAGACATACATTTAAATATTTATTGTCACTTTCTAAACATTTCAACTTAAAAGATCTTTTTTCAAAAATCAAAATCATGTCCTTGAGTGTCAGTGAATCATCCATACTGCCACTTTCAATAGTGTATGTATCTAAATTCCCCCAAGTCTTAAAATCAAGCCGTCTTCCAAAAATGTCTTTAAAAAAGCTACCATCCATAGCATTGTGAAGCTTTTCGCCCACTTGCGCAGTTCTATAATGTTTTTTGTGATTATTGTTATCAACAGTACCTTTATTGTTGCTCCCTGTGACTTTGCTGTTAAATCCACTCCTGTTGTCGCCATGAGGAACTCCATCAGTTGGTTCCATACTCACACCAGCACCTTCAATTCCTGTCCTTTGGTGACAATGTGTCCTTCCTGTTACTTTAGCCATAGGAACAGCAGACTCGGAAGATGTGGAAAAAATGTTACCTGCAACAATTTGGTCGGATGAAACTAATCCAGTGATTACACCTTCACATCCAACTTTCTTCTGGCTGAAAAGCTCTATGAGATGAGTTAATTCACCTTTTAGTCTTGAAACGTCTTCTCTTAGCTGATGAAACTAAGTCTGAGTGCATACACCCCAATCCAAATGAAAGAAATCACTCTCTAGCAAAGTAGATTCACCTGAATAAATTTCCTCGGCCCTTTTCTCAGTCATGACTTCAATAATGACTCCATCAGGGTTCCGGACCACTCGTAAACCAAACCAAAAGCCAAAAGCAAGAATATGAAA
Source organism: Protopterus annectens (assembly GCF_019279795.1). NCBI lineage: Eukaryota > Metazoa > Chordata > Ceratodontiformes > Protopteridae > Protopterus > Protopterus annectens. Next base: position 377,777,296 of record NC_056738.1, on the reverse strand, counting down.
ACCAATAAAACCAAAATAAGCAGTCTAGTCCTTGGTGCAAAATAATAAGTTGTCCACTTGTAAAATCACGCTCATTACATATCCATCTCCATAGTTACGCTAATAAGCTAATGGAATAATTTTTTTAAATTAAAGTAAATGTTTTTATTAAGAGGGTACCCAGAAAAGACATCCTTGGTATTTTGGATGAGGTTTACAAAGGCTGGGGTACGGAGTTTAAGCCACTTTTGGGTGCTGGCCTTGACAAATTAATAAGCAAAGGAAAAGATAGGAATTACCAGAGAGCATGCGTAATGGAATTTAAACAGATGACAAGTTCCATTATGGAAATTATAAAGGCTGAATGGAATATCTTAAAAGTAAATAAAGAAGCATTTGAGGTTGTAGGACAGTATCCAGTATTTTCTTTTAGAACAGGAAAAAAATGTAAGCAAGAATTTGAATATGCTGGCTTTAAGAGTGTTATGGTAAAAAAGGCAACTACCTCTTGTGGAATGTGTAAAGAGTGCCCATACGTTATTAAGGATGAATTTATTACCCTTGAAAATGGGTTGGGTAGCAAAGTATTTTTTTGCAAAGGGAGCTGCAGTACTAAAATGTTAATATATTTGGCAGTATGTGGAGGTTGTTCAGCATTCTATGTCGGTAAGACGGAAAGGGCTTTTAGAGATAGGATGTATGAACACCTCCATGACATTAAAATGAAAAAAGGGATGAACGCACTATATAAACACTCAGTAATTTGTAAGAAATTTGTAAAAAACGTGATATTAAACAAAGAACTGAAGTGGCAGTTAAGATTGAAATCTAATGTTTTCCCTGGCTTAAATGATTATATTACAATCAAACCTGTATTAATGGTTAAAGCCCTTCAAGTATAAAGGGGCTTACTATTAACACCAATTCTAATTTTAACTTTAATATTAATTACTATTTTATACATGTATATATACAAAATATGTGTGTATGGATTTAAGTGAATGAGTTAGGTATTTATTATTGCATTAGCTTATGAGTGTAACTATGGAGATGGATATATAATCAGAGTGATTTTACAAGTGGGCATCGGATGAAGTTTTGTGTTCAAGACGAAAGCACTTATTGCTGTGTGTTGTGGATTAAAGCTATTATTTTGCACTGAGGACTGGACTACTTATTTTGGTTTTATTGGTTTTCCTATTCTTGATTTTGGTTTATATTTGACATGAAACTTTGTATTAGGCAGAGACAGAAGATGTGACACTATTGCTTGATTGTATGTTTCTGTGAAATGCTTATGGTCTTCTTCAGTTTTTGGTTTTATGGCATGTATTCCACAGATGATCTCTGCTGGACTTCATAGATTTGATGCTTGTTGAGACCCAGAGTAAGAGGGTGTAACTGACCTGCTTTTTACATACTGACACAAATTTATTTAAGATTATTGGAAGGTAGATTTAAAATAGTTGACATCCTACTTAGGGAAACCACAATATAAAGGATAACATAAGTATGAAATAGAGACATGCAGAAATAAAGGAATAGCAATAAAATATTTTATTCAACTTATTAGATGGCCCTTCTGCATTTAGCTGACTTTAGTATGGTCCCATATAATGACAGCTGGAAGATGATAACCTATAACAACATCTGTCACACTAACACATTAGATGATGCTGGGGTTGCTGACAAGCATTGATCGAGTCTGTGGTGCTTTTGTTTTCCATAGCCTTGTCAGACCCAAGTTTGAGGGTAATGAATTGAGAAACTTTGTGTAGTTAAGTATCTGATTGACTTATGTTTTAATCATCTCATCCAAGAAAGTACAAATTAGGATTCAGCATTACCCTCTTTGCTGACATGAAGAAGAAACACTGATGCTAAAGAGGCCTAGTTCTGGACAGTTGTTAGGAGGAAAAAGCATGTTAAAATATCACCTTCCATACAGAACTTATTCTTTTCCGGTACTAGAAGTAAACTAGATCATGACAGGTTCGGGTCTATATTAGAACATCGAATATTTAACAGTTAGAATCACTAAAGGTCGACCTTTAGTGATCAAACTGTTAAAACATTGAATGTTCAGAAAAAAAAATAAAAACAAACAAAAAAAAAACTAAACGGTGTAGAATGGGGGCAAGCCCCCCTGCACCCCCATACCCCCCGCTACTTAAGTATGCCAACTCCGAGACCGCACTACATTGAAGTAAATGGAAATCTCCCCTTACAGAGATTTCCATTTACTTGTTTGATGTTCTGCAGTTTTGCTATTCTCGTGTCGACAATGTCAATTCAACATTTTCGGCTTTCGGGAATTTAATATAGACCTGACAAATTCAGATAGAAGACTTTTAAGCACCTTACACTTTCTTATGAAAGCAGTGTATTTAAGAATAAAGACTAGTCATCTGTATGGCTGACTTATATGCCTCTATATTCACGTTACAGTTATTGATGATGTCTATTTTAAATGAAATGCTTGGTTCCTCACATTCAGAGGAATTTAAAGTGCTATTACTACTTAAATATTGGTTATGTGGCGTGTAAATATCTCCCCTTTTCTAGTTTTGTGTTTGTATTGTACGCAATGTATGTGTTTGTATTGTACACAATGTATTGTATACTAATGTGCTATGTATTATTGTAATAATTTTGCTTGCAATGTGTTTAATTGTAATATTTGATATGTGGCATAAAAAATGATGCTTCTGGGGGAAGGTAAGGAAGGCACTGGACAGCTCACAGAGGACTTCACTAACCTGAGGATTTAATCGAAGGAGAGGATCATCCAAGGAGGGAACAATATGGATGGGATAACTCAATGCCTTCATCTGCCTCTGAGTCTACTGAGTCCCCTTCCTAGGATACAAATGAGAGGGAGACTGTGCCCTGACTATAGACGTAGGAAGAGCAGGCCTAAGTACATCAACTGCATATGCAAATGAGCATGTGATCCATTCAAAATCAGGAGATTGGACTCTGGCAAGTGCTTATCCAAGGTGGCCCTGATGTTAAACAGGTCTGCTTAGGGTACAGTACTAACATCAGGCGATATTCCCAGAAAATGCACTCCCACTCCTGTGAGGATGGGTTTTACCTCCCAGAGACTAGCTGCCATATGTCCAGTTTGTGAGACAGTCTTCCAAGTTCTGCTGATGTGCGACAACATTTTTGCCCTTTTTCAGCCTTATATGGTGAGCTCTGTAAAGCCTGTGGGAAAAAATCCTTGTACATGATTGCTACACTTATGCCCATGCATCAGAACTCAATGGATCAAATAGCTGCAAGGCAGATCACAACATTCTTTAGTTTCACAACCGTAAGAAATGCACTGTGGGCATTATAAGACACATACTTAAATGTATTTGCTAGAAGTGCACCTCACATGAGCTTTTCATCATTGTCTGAGGGTGGGTACAAGCTTGACTACTTGCTGTTTAGGCAGGAGCTGAAAGTATTTGAGTCACACTAGGCTAACTGACCTGTCAGAAGATGTGACCTCTGGCTAGTTTCCTGCTCCCTCAACCTATCCTCGTGGTTGAAAATTGGCTTGGAATCATGTGAGGGCCATCATTTTGATTCCTGCACTGCACTCCCTCAACTTCCATTAACTTAGGCCTCTAAGCTCTCTTTTACCTGTTTTGGAATGGCCAACTTAAAACACTGGCACCTATGGCAGTACTTGGTGTCATGCTCTGCACCCAGGACATTCAGGCACTACCGCTATAGATCTTGACACAAGAGAAAATCCTGACAGCCCCCCACTACTGAAGATCTCCATTGTTAGATGTTAGTTTTGCAAACGTGCTATATTCATTTGTCCTGCATCTGATTCTCACCATTTCCACCTACACACTGTGTAACTCTAAGCAAGTAACTTAACCAGATGAATGATTCTGGGTCACCTATAAAGGACACTTGTATCTAGTGAATCTTACTTAGTTAATAAAAATAAAAACTACTCAGTCTTAAAGCACAGCAAATGGTTGCTAAACATAATGGATTCAATTACACTAAACCTCCTTCTGCTGATAAGTGATATTATGCTATCTAAAAAGCTTCTGTCTTCCTCAACTTAATATAATTTCCTTAGTGGAAATAGCTGGCTGAATTTTCCAGATCCTCTATAACAACAAATATTTATAAACTAATGCACAACAGTTGTTTCCTTTATTCGAATGACCATCAGTTTTCTCAGATCATTTCATCATTAATTTTATTAATAACGTGAATATCTTCTTCTGCGGAGATACTCTTCATAACAAAAGCAACTGCTAAATAATAAAAACAAAAACTGATAAAAACAAAGGAAAGCAACCTCTGTAAACTGCACTACGTTTTTTATTCAAGCATTAAGCGTTTTCTTCCTTGGTAAACTGGATTTCCTCAGAATAACATTTCTAAAAATTCCACACCTTAAATACAATAATGAATAAAAAGTGTGTACAGTTTTTGGAGGCTGCTTTCCTTTCTTTCTATCAGTTTTTTGTTCTTCTGGGGAGAAATAATCTTCTGCAAACGACTTTGAAACTGACTTATGTTGCTTTTCAGGAAAACATCTTCCTCTGCATTTTAAAAATGTTTGTAGTCTCACTCGTGATAAAGAAATATGCTGAGCATTACCAATTATTAGCTTTTTTTGTGTGACTCGAAGCTTCCCTGTAAGCTGACATTTTTTTGTCATTATGTCAGTGCCACTACCCTAAGTGCTATAGTGCAGAGTCCTTCTCACATTACCTGTATTATGGACTGTAGACCTCAATGTGCCAAGCCATGCTTCGTTAAACATCCACATCGAATGATTATAATCTCACTTTCACTGGAGAGCAGGAAGCTGAGTGATGGACTTGTAATGTGTTTTTTATCTTCCTCTTATCTAGAAGTACTGATACACAACACTGGCAATCTCTTTGTTGAACAGATAGAATGCGGCAATTTCTATCAAAACTGAAAAATGACAACTTGTATAAAAAAGAGAACACCCCACAAGTTCTTAAAATGTAGTAATGAGGTTTTGTTATCTACTTGCCAAATGGAAAACATGTCCTAGGCTTTATATCCCTGCAAGTGTGCTACACTAAAGAGATAATGGTCTCTTTTAAACTATTAAAACTAGCAATACTTAGCTTGGTATTTAAGAAGTATATTTCCTTAAATTATTTAATATTAATGGTGTGCAATATTGCAGTATTATTGTTCGGATTTGCATTTAAATATTATTTTTTTACTCACTTTTATTGGTTGTATTGTGTGTGTGTGTTGTTAAGTATTTTTGCTTATTGTTTCTTTCTTCACTTTTCTGTATCTATCTGGAATGGCTAGAAAACTGCCCACTTGGATCAGTGCTGTTACCAAATATAAAAAAAAAAAAAAACAAATAAGTAAAATGAAAATACATATTTGTATGGGATATTCTCCCCCTCCATATTCCACTTACTCTAAGTGGGATTTTTCTTTAAGAATGGAAACTAGATGGTAATTCTACCTGTGCTTTCTGTTACCATACATATATGATAAATGTAATACATTCCCTTATTACAGTCATGGCTGCCTTTAGAGTGTTGAAACCATAATGTTGCAATCAGTCCACTATTTATCTATATTCTGATTGACACTTCTGGACATCTGTCACAAAGAATGATTTAAAAAATACAGTCGTTCCTGTATCATTTGTAGGAAATGATCCAGGGGTGAGGGATATATGCCTTCAGTAATCCTAAATTATTTAAATATTTTATTGCTTGGAGTCTGTTAATAGACAAACCACAATGAATGTAGTGCAGACATGCTACTACTTTAAGTATATATGTTCAAGAAATTAATTATTTTTAATAAAACATTTTGTCATGTTTAAGACAAACCACATGTATTACCAGCCTGGCATCCTTACTTCCCAACAGAATCAGACTTAACAGGGATGAAATGGTGATAACCAGAATCCATGACAATGACTTCACTATATTCCAGGAGCTTTTCTGTAATTACAGGTACCACCTTTCCTGATCTTCTCTTGTGAGCATCACAGAGCATAGTCCGTCTTGTACTATTCGATCTCAAATCTGTGAGTGCAACCAATTTAACAGTAAAATAAAACCAGTGAGCACACTACTAGTGTTCTTTTGATTTGTTTGCAACCTGTGGTGTAAATCATTTTATAAGAGCTGAACTGTTTTGTGACGTGTTTTGTCTGGAGAATGTCCACACTGAGTGGACATATCTAAATGTTGATCTACTAGAAAATGGCAGCTGGGCAAGTTATAAACTGAACGGCAGCTGAGCTAAAAATATCATAACATACTAACACTGTGGCCACCCCTAACCGGGAAAAGCTGAAAGATACAACAACAGCTAACACTGGAGCTAAAAATATCATAACGTACTAGCACTGGAGCTTGCAATGGAGTATATTTGTTTTTTACTTTTAATTTGAAAAATACACAGAATGCGATAAAAACAATAAATGTTCTTGTTGGATCCTGAGAGTCTGGATCAGAGATTTAGCCTGTATAAAACTTTAAAATACATGTTTCAACACTGAAATGAGTGCTTCTGTGTGATCAGATCCAGTTCAAATAATGCAACACCAACTTCCCTTACGCATGCTGATCATTAAACTCTCTTTTCATTTTGTTTTATTCTGCACTTATTTAAATATTTAAAGTGCATTAGCAGCTTCATCCTACTGAAGTTTCATAAGCCTAACCTCTAATGTCAGGGTGACTGTGAAAACTGGTCAGAATATTGTGCACTGTAAATCTTAGCAAAGAAAATTAGCCAAGGGTTTATACTGTTTTCTCTTGTTTTTATCTTCTTTTAGTGTGAGAACTAATGCCTAGCTTAATCATTTTTATAATTTACAGTTTTAATTTGCTAGAATAAGTTGCAGTCTCACTGGTTTCTAGTTTGTATTTAAAATGATAAAACAAAACCAAGTAAGTTAATTAAATTGTCTTAAACTGTAGATTTTAAAAGATCTAGTGTGAGGAATGGATACTTTAACCAGTAAGCTGCATTTGTATGAGACGTAAATACATATAGAGATAAAAATGAAAAAGAAATGGAAAACCGGACCCCAAAAGTAATAACCACATTGCTGGCATATTGCTTTACCTTTTGCCATAGCTATGTTTTGCTGCTTCAAAAGGCAGATTTGTTTTTCTCTACCATATGTAATTAGTCACAATACAGGCACTTATGATATGATGCATCACACCATAAAATTATATACTGGAGTAGGGGCCACTTCATCTGTAGGGTCCTTTTACCATTACATCTGGCACTTCCTGACATTATCTGATGACATCTTGATTCAATAAGGAATCACAAGACTGGTAAATATAAACGCAATTTCAATCTAATGGTAAATGAATGTTAAAACTATTGCTACCCCTTATCTGCACGAGCTTTGACACTTTATCTGTATATGCCATGCATAGGCCTGCCAATGAATGTTTATATTTCAGAGCCATAGAGTCAATTCTCGGATAGTGTTTGAATGTGAGAGACTGAAGAGACTATATGCTCACCTCTAAGATATATGTCCGACAAGACATGACCCAGACGACTACTATAGACACAAAGAAGACTCTGTCTACAACATTTGAGCACCGGCTAGTAAAGCAGTAAGAGCTTATCTTTCTGGGAAAATATATAATCAAGTCATGAATAAATGAAATGCCCTATGTAATGTGGTCATGAGTACTTTATAATTAAATAAATTTTGCACATACTAATCAGAGAAGAGATATACTAATGTATTTCTGTACATTGTGCAAAACACTGAGACATATGTACACATGAGCACACAAACGCACACACACGTGCACACACATATGCATATGCGTGCATGGATGTATGCATTTCAAACATGCATGTGCACACACACACACACACACACACACACACACACACACACACACACACACACACACACACACACATGCATATACATAAACAGTGAGAAGCAACTAACCATGAACGATAGTTGCAGTGCTAGTTTTCATATTTCCTTACTTAAGTAAAAAATGAATTCTTACAGTGTTTCATTTCATGAATTTTCACCCGACCAATGAACACGTATGTCAGAACCGTGTATCTTCTTTCTCACCAATTGCTAGCAACCTCACTGTGGTGTTATACATTTCAAAAGGTGTCATGCCTTGCTGGTGGGCCAATAACCCCTAAGACTGTGAATGAATGCTGTGATTATGCATTGGCATTCATCTTGAGCATCTTCAGGTGGGTAGAAGGTAAAATAGGTGAACAGTCCTTTTTTAACTTGTTCTTTTTGTTTACTTTTCTCACATGGAATTTGTATATTAATTCTACTGCAATCAGTGAGCTGCTGCAGTGTGACTGAGACTCCCTTTGAAAGCATCTGGATCCGCAATATTGACTTCATTTGTTCAGATATTCAGCATGTGGACAGCAACCATCTTTACATTCAAACTGTAGAACAAAGCATTTAACAGAATGATTTGTCTTCCTCTAACTGTTCTTGCTCAAGTGTGGGTTGGGACTTGAGAAATTCATCTAAGTGCCTGTTTCTTATTGAGTGACATCCTGATTGCTGTGCCTGTAAACTGATTTTATTCAACTTCTATGTTCTTTATGTTTAATGGAAGTTTTTATTTTTATTTATATTTATCTTTGAACTGTGCTTGATCAACTAGAATACTTTATTTGGACTTTTACTTTCATTTTTGCATGCTCTCTTAAAGGGTATCCTTGTTTCTAAATTAACAAAATGCCCTTATTTTATATCCTGTTTGCTGGAAATCATGGTGATTTGGTAGCTTGCATTGCTGCTTAGCTTCCTTGTTCACCTTATTGTAAATTTCTCCTTGTGTGGTCATATTATTTTTCCATGATTACTTTTCTGATATCAAATCTATATTCTCCCTGATTTATAAATTTCACACTCCTATTTTCTAATCCAAATCACATTTGTGATTAGTATGTCTCTGCAATATAGTTATTTGAATCACTTCTAGTGTTCCTGGATTCACTGCTCTGATGTTCTTCCTTTATTTACTGCCTTAGCTGTTATTTGTTCTCCCTTGTCACTTAGGTTATACACCTTCTAATGCACCTCCTTCTCTCCCTGGCTGGAGTGTGTGAGAATCGTCTTCCTTATGTTACAACAGTTACCCTCTTCCCATTTAATAGTGCACTATCGTTGTCTTGAATGCTTCTATTTTCTGTGTCTAGGGTGTACTTAACTCACAAGAACCTACATGTACCATCTTCTTGCTATTGGGTGTATCAGATCACATTGCTTTCTGTTTAGGTTGCAGATGTGTTTTTTGTTGCCTGATCCTATCTAGCAATTAAGTGGCAGACATGCATTATTTGATATTTTAATAGTTGCTGTTGTTGTGTCTTTCAGCTTTTCCTGGTTAGGGGTCGCCACAGTGGAACTCCGGTCCGCTAATGATTGGTAGTTGATTTTTACGTGCCAAGTTACCAGCCCTGATGCACAACCTTCAACGAGGGTACACCCATTCATGCATGTCTCCACGCAAAAGACGCTCTAGCTGAGAATCGAACCGGACAGCATCTTACTGTGAGGCAACAATGTTACCGCAGCACCACCACCACAGATATATTATTTGATATTTTAATGTTTGCTGTATTTACATGCAAGCTTGCAATAAACTTAACATTGTTTTATATGCACTTGTGTTTTTATTTCCTTCAATGTTTAAAGTGCACATGCACTAACAACATGAGGTATCAGAATTACAAATTGCTTTCCTCTCTGTGTGACTCTGGCTTCAGTCAGCACATGCCATTTGGACACTTAAATTGTTTGACAGTATTATATCACTGTCTGGTGCAGACTTCATATTGACTACATAGGAGTAATTTCTCTGTTTTCAGCCTCAATGTGTGCAGAATATTTTCCTGAACCCTATACAGCGTAATAATATCTGCCCTAGATATTCATTAAAACAGTTTAAACAGTTTTTGTTAGATGCGTTGATACATTTTACTTTACTGGATTCTTGTAGTTGAATTAAAAAATCATGATCAACCCCCCTTTTTCATATTTTCTACATGGGATTTGGGTGTCATATCAAATGTCGCAATTTCTCTGTATTTAATGCCGCTCTCCTGCCTTCATTGACACTCAAGTCTGACTGTTTCAGATCTTCTCTCACACAATCCATCCACCTCTTTGCTGGACACTCTTTTTCCTCTTGACTTCCAGTCTGTCCCAAATCTTCTTCACCAGATTGTTTTTTGCTTTTCTGCACATGTGCCTGAACCACCATAATCTGTTCTTGTTGACCTTTTCTGCAATTGAATTCAAAAGGCCTTAGTCATATTGGGTAGTTGTATCCTTTTGAAGGGTCTGCCATCAGTGGGTTAATTTTACAGAATTGTCATCTCATTTCACTGTGTCTACCATCAGTCAGTTGATCCAAGTTAATATAAAAAAAAAAGACAAAAAAAAAAAAAAAAGACTAACGCATATATATCAGACATTAAAGCTAAGAAAATAGTGTGTGGTGGGGCACTGTAAATGCAAAATATGCAACCAAAAATAATAGCAAGTAATCTGGAAATGATGTTGTTGCCATTGGTGCTCCCTGCTTCTTAAATATAATGCAAGTTACCAAAACTGCAGACTGCATGTAGTGGAACATGAAAGTTGCATGACACAGAATGTGACTTGCATTTTTTTACGTATACTGAGCTGCTTGAATTCCATTTCACTCAATTCTTTCCAGTGCTACATATTATACTAATAGTAGCAGTGGCTGTCTGTGTCACTGTACCTTGCAACTTTGCTTTTCCCATCTAACTGTAATATAATGTTGCTTGAAATGCCTCAGCCTAAGTAATGTCTGCTATACCACTACCATTTCAGCTACTTGCATAAAAAAAATTATTACAAATCCCTAGGAAAATGAAACAATAAAATGTTATATCTGTGACCTTATATACAAGGATGTATGTTGTACTCCTACCCCAGAGCTCCTTGTAATTCTAAAATAAATTAACTAAGCCTGGCATTTAAGGTTACTTGAAAAACAATGGAAAAAATTAAATCCCTTCCAAGAGTTTCTCATATGTGTATGTTTGTGTGTGCGTGTGAATGTGTGCGTGTGCATGTGCATGTGCATGTGCGTGTATGTGTGTGAGTGTGTGTGTGTGTGTGTGTGTGTGTGTGTGTGTGTGTATATATATATATATACATACATACATACACACACATATATGTATATGTATATATATATATGTGTATATATATATATATATATATATATATATATATATATATATGTGTGTATATATATATATATATATATGGGTCTATATCAAAAGATCAAAGATCCAGATACTGGAATAACAAAACATATATATATATATATATATATATATATATATATATATATATATATATATATATATACACATACACACACACATATATATATCTATATCTATATCTATATATATATATATATATATATACACACACACACACACACACACACACACACACACACACACACACACACATAGATATATATATATATATATATATATATATATATATATATATATATATATATAGGTCTGCGTCAAAAGATCAAAGATCCAGTTAGTGGAATAACAAAAAATGGACACCATAACAGTGAAACTCAGGTTCATCGAACCCTCACAATACCGAAAACCGGAACATCAAACAGTAAACATTACCAGAAGTCTGGTCTGCACTTAAAGGAATAGTTCTCCCTGTAACTGCAACTTACAGGAAATCTGTAGCACATATACATATATGTGTGTGTTTATTACTCAAGAATCTGTATGTTTTGTCAATAGTAGCCCAGAAGGTGCTTCACTTTATTTTTACATGTGAACTGAAACTGAAGTACTTCTTAAATATATTATCTTGCAACAAAAGTCAGTTGCCTGTTAAATCCTTTATAAATGTTAAACTTTTTCCTCCAATAACTTACATATCCAAGAGCAGCTTTCATATATCATATGGAGGAACCATTTTACATTAAAATAGTTAAAAATGCTGTGCACTTATAATAAAACAAATAAAAAATAAGTTATGAACCTGTATATTTTCTAAGATGCTTTCCAGAGTAAGCATTACAGGGCAATAATAGATTTTTCGGGGGTGAAAAAGCCATTTTTGTCGGTTGCGCTTCATAGTACCATTGAATGGTCTGTTATTTCTCTGTAATGACTACCCAGCCAGGCATTATTGTTTGCATTATTTATGAATTTTTGGTTCCATTTCCTTAACCTGGCCATATCCTGCTTTCCCTTAAACCTCATTCCTCCTCCAAAACATTTTTCTGCATGTCTTGTTCCCACAATTCCCATTTTTTTGCTAAGTAATTTGCTCCTACCATTTTTGAAAGATACTGATTCCAGTTCTTTTATCTCTGTTACAATATTCTCCGCTTCAAATTCAGCTGGTTTAGACTTTGTAATAATTGTTTTTTTTTATTTTTGGCAGCCACCAGAATTTAACTTAACCTTATTATGTCTAAGCAATTCAGATCCTGTATCACAGATCAAAATATGACTTCCTTAGTTACACCCATTTGTTCATCCAATATTTCTGACAGAATGCTCTGTAGGGAATTTTTAAAGTCTGCCAACTCATACTCCCAAAACATATGTTCCCAATTACCTCTTTCTTCCCTATCACACCTCCAACATTTGCCGTCTACGTGAGGAAAAATTCTCTGTAGTTTACTTGGGATATAAAAATATCTATGTAAACATTTCCAAGCAAAATCCTAAATGTTCTAGAATTGTTGCCTGTTTGAAAAACATACATATATCCTCCCATTGTTTCTTTGTGAATTTCTTATCCAGTCTCTCTTCCCAATCCTTTCTATCCTCCTCTAATTGATTCTTATAGTTATCATGCAATATTTCGTATGCTCTACTATTTATTCATTTTTTGATGGCAGCTACTGTTCTAGATTCTATTAAAAACTCTACCAGTGTTGCACTTTTGTTTAGGGCACCCTATTTCTTTCTGCTTGCCTATACTCTGATATCAATTCTTTGACAGGGAAGGGAATCTCTAATTGGAAGTCTAGTCTTCCCATTCTATTACCTTTCCCTCTTTAGTTGTTTGCTCCCAATACCTTGGTTCCTTTGACAGTTTTCTCGAATAAATTTCATCTCCCTCTGGCTTATTGTCTGTAGCCCTAATTGCAATTGGGTCTATATTACAAAGATGAATGTTCAGGTTGTTGAACACCTAAACATCAACACCTAAACAGCAAAAACAGTAAACTGCGAACGGCCACTTCCGCAAATTTATCACAGGGAAAAAACTTGCTAGGCCGGCAGACAATAAAACAAACTTTAAACTCTAATCAAATGGGGGGCTTGACCTCCCTCACACCCCATGATGTGGAGGTCTGTGCCCCTCACACACTCCCAACTAAATAGACTAACTCCAAGATCACTCTACATTGGGGAAAATGGAAAATTCCCATTAACGGCCAAGCAAATTTTTTCCCTGTGAACAAATTTCTGGAAGTGGCCATTCACGGATTTCAGCTTTTGCTGTTTACCTGTTGACATTTAGATGTTCGACAACCTGAACGTTCATCTTTATAATATAGACCCATTGCAGTCATCCCTATCGGCAGAATCTCTTTTCTCCATTCCCATGTTGGCTTAGCTCTTACAATACTTTCTGCTACTTTATGAATATAATATTCTGTATGATTACTGTTATTCTCCTTAAAGATCTGCATCCAAAATCCCAGTCTCTCCTTGTTTCTTGAGCTTCCCTCCTGTTTCATCATTATCCCTTTCCACTTTGAATGATAGGTTTCTGATTGTGCTATGTATAGGAGTCTTAACTGTGTAAGGATCTAAGTCTGCCCTGTTCCACAGGAGAAAACAGACCATCCACCTGGCTCCCACCATCCTCCTTTCTCAGGCAAACCTCCCCAGCTCTTTATCAATTGCTATCCACAACTTCTCCTCTGGTTGACAAAACATGCCTGACCTGTGTATAAAACCAAAGGGACAAAAACATTTCAACTGCCTGTATCTTACCATCCATATCCATACAAGATAACCTCTGACTTCTCAGTTTTTGTATTATCTTTTGTTTAGTCTCTTCCCATACATCTTTAGCTGTCACACTGGAATAATTTTAATCCAAACTCCTAAATACCTAATTTTGTCATGTCCCCATAAATATGGATATTACTGAACCAGTTTGTGTGTGGGTACATAATTTACTGTTATTGCCTTTGTTTTAGCTCCATTAATTTTGTATCTCAAAAAGATTTGAAACTGTCTCAAAATATTCTACAAGACTGTAATGTCCTTTTCTGGTTTTGTTAGGTATAAAATAATATTTGCATATACAGCCAGCTTTTTTTAACTACCATACCAATTATATCCTTGAATTTCTGAGTCCCTTAGTTTTTTTTTGCCAATGGTTCTAAATATAATGCAAATAACAAAGGGAAAGAGGGCACCCCTGCCTGATTCCTCTGCTTAAGTAGAAATTATCAGAGAGGACCACATCTACTTTACTTTTCACCTCCAATCCTTCATATATCCTACTTATCAACCTTCTAATTTTATCAGTGAATGCAAATGCTTCCATTGCCCTGCTCACAAAGTCCCAGGTTAGTTTGTCAAATCCTTTATCTGCATCAAGACCCACCAACAACAGTGGTATTTTCTTACATTCTGCTTCCCTCTGGATCATCAACGTTCTGTTAATGCTGTCAAATGTCTGCCTCCCCTCTACAAAACCATGCTGATCCATATCTATCAATTTTGGCATCACTTTTGCAATTCCTTTAGCCATTATAGGCATAAACACCTTATAATCATGCTTTAGTATTGAAATGGGCCTGTATGAAGCAGGATCTGATGGATCTTTACCTTCTTTAGGTATCACAGCTACCACCGCTCTCCTCCTCTTAAAACACCATTAAACAAACCTTCCAGCTTTTTATCAGCTTTTTCCTCCTAGCTATCAAATTTCCACAGGTATACCATTCATTCTTGTGTGCTTTCCTGTAGATTGGTTACACATCACCATTTGTATCTCATCTCCTCCTATCCTGTTAGTAATTGTGCCTCATCTACTTCTAACTTTGACATATTTAATTCTTCCATAAACATTTCCATTTGTACATTTTCTTGATTTCCATATTTTTCTGCCCTATACAAACTGTCATAGAATCTCCAAAATATTTCTAATACGTCTATAGGCTCTCATGTTACCTTCTTTGTTATAGGCTTCCTAAGCTTGTCTACAGCCTTTTCTACCTTCTGTTATCTGAGTCATTGTACTAGAAGTTTTTGTGTTCTAAAGCTATTATCAAAAACAGTTGCTTAACAACAATCTTTCTAAACTCATGCATATCATTGAGGCAATCCTCCATTTTCTGTCCAACAATCTGCAGTTGCTCCTCTTCCTGTTCTGTGAGACTAACCCCCTCTCTGCAACACTTTAACACCTGTCAGTCCCTCCAGTTAATCCCCTTTACTTCTTAAGCATATCTACCTTTCTTCCACTTTCACCCCATTTTCAAATTCTTCTTCAGTTCTATCCCACTCCCCAACTATATTTTCAGAAGAAATTTCTAGCTTCTCTAATAGCTCCTGAATAACCTCTACTACCTAGTCCTCAAATTCCTCTTTTTTCAACAGATAGGTAGGGAAGTGCCAGTGTCTCATCTTTACTTCATTATCCTGTGTTTTTACTTTAGTCACTATTGGCGCATGATCTGAAACAGTCGTATCAAGACCTTCAATTAAATGCACATGTTCCTGTAATATGTAAGTTCTGTCTAGCCTAGCCCACTTTTTGTATCTTGGGGAATAATATGTAAATTCACCCTGAACTCCTAGTATTGAATTCACATCTTCCATTCCAAGTATTTTCAGAAATTTCTTTAAAAGTCTACCCTCCTTTGTTATACTTTCCCTTCTGGGCCCCCCAGCCACATCTTCACTGCTGCAAATCAAATTCCAGTTCCCACCTACAAGTAACATTCCCTGCTGAAAGCTGATTATTTCTCACAACAGTTTCTTAAGCTCCATTATAGCAGTTTTAGTTGGAATATAAATACATTCCAATGTAATCCGCCTTTTCCTGTAGCCCCTTAGTACTATAAATCTACTATTATTATTATCTTTTTTTATCCTCTTCTAAAACTATTTGAGCTCCTCTTGCAATTAACATAAGTACTCAGTTTTTTTTTCCTTTGTCCCAGGTATTCTGCTAAATAACCATCCTGGAAACCTTTATCAAATTCACATGTTCATTTCTTTCCAAGTGTGTCCCCTGTAGCATAGCTATTTGCACTTTACATTTTTAGTTGTGTTCACTGCTCTTTCTTTTTTGTATTTATCTGAGAGACCATTGACATTTAAAGAAATTACAGAAAGCATCATTCTATTAAAAAGTTATTATTTCCAACTTTTATGTATAACAGCTTTTTGTTAAATGTCTAGTTCCAGCTTTTGTGTTACATGCATACATTGTTCAGCAGGTTGAACATTTATACAGTTGTTTCTTGTCATATCCGTTTGAGCCTAGTCACATCTTAAAAACTTTTTGTTTTTTTGAAAGCACTCAAAAAAAAAAAAAAAAGAAAAACAAACATACCCCAATACCCCCTAAAACCTAACTTGATGCTAACACACAAAACTGTGTACATCTTCAAATATTAACATTTTACCCTTCTATTAAGAACAGATGTTCCACATTGACAGCCCCACTCACAGACTTGAGTTAACCTAAAAGAAAGGTTATCCACGCTGAGATGCATGGTGCAGCCTGTGCTTCTACTAAGTGCTGTCTGTTTCTGTCTTATAGCTCTTCCAGCTGGGAAAACACCTGAATGGTTTTAGAAAACATTATCTCCTAGTTAATTTGTTTTTTTTTCTAGCCAATTTCTCTTTATCAGATTGTAGCCAATTTCTCTTTTCAGATTGTTTCTGTGGAGACATGAAAACCAGATGCAGAATTGCTACTAAGCATACATTGATTGGCTAGAATAGCCTCATAATATTCAACATTCTTCTTCATTTACTTGCTTTCTCTTAAAACGTGTTACTAGATCAAGCTAAGGGTCTTAATCCAGTCATTTCCCATGCAAAAATGAGAAAAAGCACATTAATTTTTCTTTTGTCATGCTCTTTTCACCAGACTTTGTTTACATTGCAGTGCCTACATTTGTTAAAACTGAGCAGAAGAAGAGAGAAAGAAAGAAGAGCAACTGTTTACAATAGTAACCACATTACACTTAAATTCAACTGAGAAAACTTTACTTTAGAGCATACAAAGTAATTTGTACACTATAAAAATAGTACTATTAAGAAAAAATTTGTTTTACTTGCAGTAAACTTTCTCCTCTTCTCCTCCCCTAAGTATTTTTCAGAACATTAATAACATGAAATAGGGCATGTACTTTATAGTTCTCCACAAGTACAACAATGTCCAAAAAAGTCCAATATTTCCATATTTTCTTTTTCTGCCATATTTTTATTTATTTGTAATCTCACATTTGTCCATTTCCAAGTTACTGATTTTATTTCTTTTCATTTCCATCTCCCACATTCTGCTTTGTTTCCAATATACTCTCAATTCTTCTAGTCAGCTCTGGTGCTCTCTTCCTTCTCTCCAACATCTTCGGTTAAAACAGTGGAAAAAGTTTCACAGGTACAGTCCCTCTGTGGTCTTTATTGCCAGAAGAACAAGAAGCAGAATTTCCCTTTGTTTCACAGCTCACTTTTTGTTGGACAAACTTTTGTATTTCCTCCTTAGCATTCTTCTTCTTTCAGCTTTTCCCAGTTTGGGGTCACCACAGCAGATCACCTGTCTGCTCATGATTGGCAGTGGAGTTTTATGGTGTCTAGTTGCCAGCCCGGTGCCCAACCTTCCACGGAAGGCATATACACATGCACTCATGCCTAGACCCAATTTAGAATGCTCAATCCACCAACAGCATGTCTTTGGGATGTGGGAGGAAACCCATGCAGACTCCACACAGAAGGCACCCAAGCTGAGGATCGAACCGAAGAACCTCTTGCTGTGAGGTGGCAATGCTAACAGCTGCACCACTGCTGCCGTCCATATTTCCTCCTTAGTATGTGCTTCATTAAAAATGATTTTGTCTCTCCAGGGAAGAATGCTTTGAATGTAGCTAGGTACAGCAGTTTAAATCTCATGCCAGCTTCTCAACATTCCCTGAATATTAGAATAAATTTACTCCTCTTCTGCTTGGTGTACAATGAGTAGTCATTCTCCACAAACACTCTGCTGTCTCCCACTTTTACTACTTTGTACTTCTGCCACAGTTTTGTCAGAATCATCTCCTTCTGCTGATAGGATTGTACCTTTACTATTAAAGGTCTGGATTGCTTTTTCATAGCCAGGTTTGGAGCATGCACACGATATGCCCTTTCAATTAAGAACTGTTGTGACATACCAGTCTAGTTGCTTATTTGTGCTTTCATAAAATTAATATAGTCTGTTCCTTCCACATTCTCTGTTACAGATGAAAATCTCAGGTTTTCCCTATGTACTCTGTACTGTAATTCTGTTATTTTTTGAAACATCTCTTCTTGAGCAGTCTCATATTAAGCCAACCTTTTCTTCATTTTGACCTCTAATTTTTGCAGTTTTATCACCTCATCTGAATATCTGTTTAAAACTCCTTCAATTTTTTTCCAGCCTTTTGTTGTTTGAATTGATATACTCCATCAGTGTTTCATTTATTTTAACCAGGTCCATGTGCAGTTGTCTTATGGTTTCTTCTAGGTTACTGGAAGTCATGTATGGAGCTTGCACTGCCTTTTGCTGAACAGCTTCAGTACTTTTTCCAGTCAACATTTTTCCACACTTTTTGTAACTGATTTTCCTTCAAGTTCTCTGTATTTCTGGAATCCAGGCAGTGCACTTACTAGCCAGTTACTGAAATTTACCAGAAGCACAAAAGTCCACTGGCAATCTCTTGCTGAGTTTCTGCTTTCATACTGGGAGAGCTATAATTAAGCTGTTACTCAATGTACAGCCATCTTGCAAGTCAAAGGGGCAGCATTTTTGGTAAGAAAACCATGACATATAAAAGAAAAATGATGTGTATACTGGCTAAGGTGGTTGAAAGAAATTATGACTGAGGTGGGATTATAAGTGTTGTAGCTGAGTATGTGAGGGAGTTATATAATACAAGAATGATAAAGAAGAAAATGAAATGGAAAATTAAGATGTTCAGTAATGTTTCAATAATTAAATTAGAGAAACAGCTAAGTCAAGGTGAGTGTGATGAGTTGTTAAAAGAAGTAAATATGGATAGTGCACTAGGGTCTGTTGAGCTAGCATATGGGGAAATATAGGGATGAAAAAATGAGCAGTAGTGGAAGTTATGAATAAATATTTTGAGCAGGGAATAAGAGACAGAAAGATCAGTGAAGGGGTAATGAGGTTTATTTTTAAAAAAAGGTGAAAAAGAATATAAAAGAAATAGGAGGGTGCTGGCATTAAGTCTTGCAGTTTATAAGTTGTTCATAAACATATTGTAAAATAGATTTAAGAAATTATTAGGGGAGATACTGTATGAATGAATTCATGGGGTGGAGCAAAGACAGGTAAGAACTATTTGGTTATAATAAAAGGAGTGGTTAACTGTATTGTGAGAGATGAAACTGAGTGTAAGGCTGTTGGCTGTGATGTGGGAAAAGCAATTATTTATTTATTTTATTTTACATTTGTTGACTGGGATAGTCCAACTGGATACATGTCCATTTTCAGTGGAGGCCTGGGGAGAAAAGCTCCAAGGTAGAACATACAGTAAAAATCACAAAATGATTACAAGTTACGCACAGTTTACAGGCTCCAGTTGAGCAAGCAGGTAATATAATCATACATTTTTAAAACAGTGTTGACAAACTGACGAGGCAATGTAACATGATTACAGACTATAGAGGAGGATCTAGTCAGGTTTGAACAAGGACACAGCCAGTGAGTTTTAAAGTACAGCTTGAGACTTTTTTGAACTAAGAGAGGGTTCAAGAGTAAGATCAGCAGGAAGAGAGTTCCAAGTTTTGCCAACAGAGTTAGCAAACAGCGAGTCCCCAGCAGTTGTTGATTGTGGCTGTTTGAACCAGTAGTTTATTAGAAGGTGAAGTGACCTCGGGTTGCTATAAGGGTTGATGATATTTTTAAGTGCAGGCGTATTATCAGTGTGGTTGAGAATTTTATGGACAATTATAAGCTGGTTGTACTGAAGTAGGCTAGGCCATTCTAGCCACCCCCGAAGATTTAGGTTCTGACAGTGATGGGTCCTATAGGCTGTGCCTGTTGCAAATCTAGCAAAATGGTTGTAACAGCTGGAGAGTTTGCTAAGAGCAGATTTGTTCAAATTAGTGAGTAGAGGGAAGGCATAGAGAAGAGTGGAGAGTAGATGGGAACAAGCAATAGCAGTCCTAGCAAATGGAGTAAGGAAAGGTTCGATCTTATAGAGGGAGCCAAGTTTTTTGTTAATGGTTTTGATAGTTTGATTGACATGGTTATCAAATTTGAGGGTGTTGTCTATTGTGATGCCTAAGAGTTTGGTTTGCACATCTGGGGAGATAATGATACCGTTATTAGATTTTATGATAAAGAGTAGTGAGGAAGACATACAAGTGGGGGAGAAAAGAAGCAACTTGGTTTTGTTAGGGTTTAATATCAGCTGACTATTAGAGAGCCAGCTTTCAACTATATTGAAGGTATTCTGGGTTAATCTAATTAGATCTGTCGGAGAGATGGCTGAACAAATCAAGGTGGAGTCATCTGCATATTGGATACAGGTAGCATTTGGGATGACAGTGGGAAGGTCATTAATAAAGAGAGAGATTGAAAAGAAGTAGTCCTAGTATAGAGTCCTGGATGAAACCTAGGGTGATGGGTAGATGGGTTGATAGTTTGTCCTGCCATAGGATGACTTGTTGTCTACCACACAGGTAAGATTGGAACCATTGAAGTGCATGGCTATTTAGTGAGAATGCCTTAAGGGTGTGCATGAGTATTTGGTGGTTGACCATATCAAAGGCCTTGGAGAGATCTAAAAAGAGGGCTGAGGAAAGCTTGCTATTATTTCAGTTATGGTTTATGGTGTTAGAGAAGGATAGGAGGGCTGAGGTGGTACTGTGGTGTGGCCTAAAACCGTGCTGAGAGTTAGCCAATAGCTTATTCTGGCTAAGATAATGCGTAAGTTGTTTATGGACACACTTCTCCATAATTTTAGCCAATGTTGACAGAATAGCTATAGGTCTAAAGTTTGACAGTTTGAAGGAGTTGCCTCCTTTATGGAGTGGTATTACATGAAATATTTTGCAAATGGAGGTAATGGTGGCTTTAGATAAGGTTCTGTTGATTATAATGGAGATGGGATATGCTATGGCATCTGCTGCTTTTTGCAGATGCTCTGGTGGGAGGAGATCAGCTGCTAGAGTAATTGGTTTTAATTTCCTAATTAGAGATCTGATAAGTGATGTAGAAACAGGCTTTAAGCTAAAGGAGAGTGGGGTACTGGCTGTGGCAGAATTTGGGTTGGAGCAGCTGGGTACCAGTTGGCTGGCTAGGGATTGAATAATCTCAGTGAAGAAACTATTGAAGGTATTTGCAATATCCTCTGGGGATTTATGGCAGTAAATTATGGTAGTAAATGCAATTGATAGTATACAACATGACATCATGTTTGAAATTACTTCTTGAGAGCATGGACTAGGGGAAGCTGGAAAAGTTTTCATTCACTGTATAATAATAGTAATACATTGAATAATGAAATGATTAATGGATTGATGAGGGGTATATATTAGCAGGGGAGTGATGCAAGGGCGTCCCATGAGTGGAGTTTTAATTGCATTAGTTGTGCATGCAATTATTTTAAGGTACGGGGACAGAGCTGAGATTGCAGAACTGAAAATGAAAAATGAGGTGAGAATTCCACTGTTTATGACACATGATTGTTTATTTATAGTTGCTGCAAATTAATTGTGAGTTAAATAAATGATTTATATAGTTAACAAAGAATTAAGTAAAGTAGGACAAATGCTGAACAAAGTTAAAAATAAAGGATTTGAAAATGCTTTCAAACATGGGGAGATATATTTTGCAGACTGTCATATAAGTATAATGAGGATTATGTTTGATAAGACAGAGGTAGCAGAGTGACAATGGAATGAAGTATTAGAATAAATGAAGAGAGTGAACTGCCTATTTATCAGCCTGCTATAGAGAATGGATTTAGAAACCATATATATAAGTAATTAATTTACACATCTTTTATTCATGACCATGTCCTTTTGGTCATTAAAATAAGCTTAAGACTGATCTAAGAATGAGAACATAGACTGATTATGTGAGAACTTTGGTGACTCAGCTATTACCTCATCACCATGGTCTGCCTCAGTGTCTTTAGCTCTCTGACTGCTGTACCCATCAGATGGTCTTTCCAAATCCCTTCTGTCCTCTGTCATTAACAAAGCCATGTGCTACTTAAACTCCCCCATTAAAGACAGTTGCTCCTCCTCACCTGCAGGAATGACCCAAAATTGTTGGAGGTGCTGATTTTCACCCAGTTTGCTTCATACTCAGCAATAAACCTCTTCACGGAAATCACAGTTTCCTGAGGCCAGCAAAAGTTTTGCCAATTGCAAACATGCAGTCCTCATTTTCGTAGACTGGATACTTTCCAAACTATGTCTTTCCAAACTATGACCCCTCTAGGGGTCCCACAAGGATCTATATTAGGCCCATTACTCTTCTCCATCTTTACAAATGACCTTCATTCTGTAATTCCTATCCAATACACTGACGACTTCACACTCATATGCGCTGCTGCTTCTCAATCAGAACTTCAGTCACTAACCCAAATGACCTTTAGTACAGTTGAAAACTGG
This sequence comes from Protopterus annectens, assembly GCF_019279795.1. Lineage (NCBI taxonomy): Eukaryota > Metazoa > Chordata > Ceratodontiformes > Protopteridae > Protopterus > Protopterus annectens. Next base: position 377,754,397 of record NC_056738.1, on the reverse strand, counting down.
CTCCTACAAAGACGTCTTATCCTTAACCCCAAAAAAACAAAAATGCTACTATTTACCCACACCCGCAGAACCTCCCCACTTAACTTTACTATTACTTCAAATGATGGAACTATAATATCTCCTGAACCAACCACCAAACTACTCGGGGTACTAATAGATAACAACTTGTCCTTTGAACCTCACATTAATAACACCATAAAAATAGTAAACAAGAAACTAGGTTCCCTCTATAGAATAAAACCCTTTCTTACACCTCCAGCCAGGGTTACTATTGCTCATATCCACCTCATCTCTACCTTGCTCTATGCCTCCCCTATCTATACCAAAATATGTAGAAGTAATCTAAGTAAACTTACATCCTCCTACAACAATATTGCCAGATTTGCAGCTGGGTCCTCCTATAGAACTCATCACTGTATCAATCTGAATCAGTTAGGATGGTTAGAGCTGCCAAATTTAATACTTTTCAATAAATTAATAGTAGCCCATAAGATCCTGTATTTACATCAAAATACACCCATACTTACATCCCTAGTCATCCCCTATAATAACCTCAAGACCTTACGCTCAGCTAATAACCTACTTGTACAAATATCAAAATCCAACAACTTAGCTGGTGACACCTTGTTCTCCAATACAGTAGGTAAAGCCTGGAACATCCTCCCAAGCCAGCTAACCTCAATATCCTCTGTCAGCTTATTTAAAAGTAAGCTTAAACCCTACCTCAAATCACACTGGCTATGCCCCTGTGTTAACCCAGACTAAGTACCTAACTATTAACTAGACTCCCACAATTCCTAGCCTCCCATGATCATGATCTTGTGTTGTCTCACTAATTTTTAGTGAGCTTAACCTTCCTTAGGATTTTTTCTCATGTAAATAAGTATATACTGTGGAATGATCAAACACCTTCAAATAGTATCACAACCTATGTGTTAAATAACACTAGAAATCCATCCTTGTTTGCTGTTCTTCTATACTCTATCTATTGATCTCTAGTGTTTTTCTTTCTTAGGTTTTTGTGAGACCTTAGTATCTCTTATCATAAATTACTAGGTGTATCTAATTTTGTAATATGTTATAAAGATTTGTACTACACCATTTCTAATACAAATGTATTAGTCTTATTCATCTATTCTTAGATAACTTTTTCCTTTTTCTTTCTGAAATATAAAATATATAATCTTAGGCTTGTACTATAATTGTTAAAACTTCTTATGTACCAAATTATACTGTTATTGTCTTTGTCTTGACCTTTTATGTTGTAATTTGCGGAGCTTTTCTCCCCGGGCCTCCACTGAAAATGGACATATATCCAGCTGGACTAGCCCGGTCAACAAATGTAAAATAAATAAATAAAATAAAATGTCTGCACACTGATATCTTTTGAAAATCACAAGCAGTGGGGGAAAAAGAGAATCTTGGTGGAGAGCCAGCTTAAATGTATTAGACTTAACACTGAGAATACAGATACAAAGGATTACTTTGTTCTTTAATTTCTTTCTAAGGGCCAACGGAAATAAGATTATTTGTTTACTGGTAGCAGGAGGAACCTAATGTTACCCACATTTGTTTTAATTGTTAATATACTTGTTTTATTTATAAAAATGGGCTGCAGTAGTTTATTTGCCACATGGTTATTTTAACATATACACAATCTGCTTTTGATTTTGTGTACTGTAATCCTCTATATACTGACAGTCACAGATTATGAAATGCAGTGCTTCAGAAACTATATAGGACATATATTTAATATATATCATTTATTTAGAGTAGGTTTTTAGTTAATGGCAGGATTGATATGGAGCATATTTTTCCAACAACAGAAAAAATAAAACAGTAAATGTGGTGATGTCATTCAGTGTCAAAGATTTGGTTTTGTCTACTATTATTTCTCTGTATAAATAAATGTTAGAAGCAACAAGATATAGATTAAAAGTAAAGTAATTAAATATTAAACAACTTCCATTTCTCTGCCAAAATTATTATTTATATGAATCATGTGCAATATGATGTGTCTGATTTTTTCTATCAACACACTGGATTGTTAGTAATTGATGGCATAAAATATTAAATAATTTTGATTTTTATAAACATTCTTCTGCCTTTGATATAACAAAAAACTGTGTAAAAATGAGGAAACACCATAAAATTGAGAGGGGAATATAGATTTTATATGGAAATTACTAACATTAATTTATGGTTCGATATACAGGAAAAGAAGAATATACGGTGGAGAATGATGAAAATGTATGCACATTCTCTTTTACTGATACAATATGATAGAAATAATTAAATGCTTAGTTGCATATTTATCTTGGATATGACATTTTGATTATATGTATCATTTGACTTGCACTTTATATATAATGTAATTTTAGCAAACATAGCAATAGTTTATACTTTAAGAGGAGACTTAAAGGAAAGCTTAGAGATTTACCACACATATAATTTGACAAAAATGATGGATTCACCAAAGTTTAAGGTTTGAATAAATAAATAAATACTACGCAACAAAGTAATGCTCATCATTTGGTGAAGAGGTGTTTACTGATTGCATAGAGCAGAGTTTAGTAGCTACAATACTGTTATAAAATGTGTGCTTAGACAAACATATTTTTTTCTTGTAGTTCTTCATTAGAATCTACATATGTTGCTCAGTAGGTTTTTGTCTAGCTTTTTCAAACATCACAAAAATAATTTATAATACTTCTAAGAGTTTTTAAAATAAAAATCTGATCCAAGAATAAAGAGTTACAACAAATCAGAAAGTAATTGGGTATATCTCGCATAAGAAGACATAGCATCGATCATTTCTTATTTAAAGTGTTACTGGTATAAATGACAATGATGTAAATATTCACAGTAGATTGTGTAAATAAAGCTCTCACCATATACATACTATTACACAAATTTAACAGTATATGTGACTATGCTTATCAAATGAGTGAGTAAATTGCAATAGCACATGTAAGCTCTTATTAGCTATAAATGAATACACCTCTGCCTTGATTTTTCAGGATGAAGATATACAAGTTATTTTTGACTTGGGTTTCAGTTTTTGGTGAGGCAATGTCATGATTACTCAGACATATTATTTGATAGTTATGCTTCTCTATACAAATGCAGTATAATTTCACAAGTTTTCATTCTGTCATAAGGGATGGCTTTTGTAAAACATATATGGTGAGAGAAATATCTTAATTATCCTAGGTCATTCATATGTGTAAATATTTATTTTTCTTTATTGTATAAAGTTATAAAGGAAATCTTCTGGGAGAAAACTGTTTAGAAAAGATTGAATGGTAATTGACAGGGGGAAATGATAAAGGCAGTATATAAATGTTAAAATAAAGTGATGCTTTAACAAATATATTACAGAGTTTTCTTTCAGTAGTGATTGGATGCTATATGGAGAAGATGGGAAGAATGATAAAAACAATAAAACATAGGTGAGGAACATTTGTCCTAGTCTGGTGACTTGAGAGACGCTATTGGTCAAACATTGTTAACAATTCTTTTAATTTCTTTTGTGTCCATAAATATTTCTCTTTCTTATAACCCGAGCAGATGATATCTACATAAGGGTGTATATGTGATTATAAAGCACTAATCTGAACTACTACATAAACAAAATCACAGAGCATAAAGAAAGATACCTGAACTTCCACAAGATCAAACTGAACTTTCAACAAAACATAAAATATATAAATATATAAGAGCAAGTTTCCCATCACCTTGTCCCCACAAAATTTACAGACACACACACACACACACACACACACACACACACACACACACACACACACACACACACACACACACACACACACACACACACACACACAAATCAAATCCATGGTTGCATGAACATTAACAAGGGAGAAATATCCAAAAATAAATTAATCATTGCTGATGTGCACTTACAAACCAAACTTGCTGTGACTTCCTTTTCTGTTCAATGAAACAAATAGGAAAAAATTCAACAAGTGCACTAAACCCTAAATCTTACACAACATGACTATTCAAAGTCCCAGCTGTCAACATAGTCAAGAAGGAAATTTCTCAAACTGATCAAAAGTACATGCCTTACACTTATTTGATCACTCTATCAACTGTCCAACACTCATTTTTATATAGGTTTGCCATCATATGTCAGAATTGCACAACATTGTTTGAGAAATAAATTGCTGCTATTTGCCATATTGTAGCATATCAAATGGTATCAATGTTGAGATGAGTGGACGATGAAGGTCGACATTTGTTATTGTTCATTTTTTCTGTATTATCTTCAAATGCTTACAAAGCCCAAAATCACCAAGTGTGCAATCATCAGTACTTGACCAGATTCACAAAACATCATCTTCACATGCTGAAGCAGCTTCCTCAATTTGTTTAAATGTATTCATGAAAATAAGTTTGTCATTACAAAATGTTCAAGTACAAGCATTTGCACAAATCTTTTTGTGCAGTTCTGACATATGATAGAAAATCTATTTATATATATGGCTCCCTTCAGAAGATCAAAGTTTCAGGAAAGTCAAACTTCAATTGGTAAGAAACATATGATTAAACAAACAAAGCATACCAACAGGAAAAGGAGAAACAACTGCAGAACAAGTTGCATTATAAATAAAGTGAAGAATTTATTGCATCAGAGTATGCATAAAAATTGGTTTAAACATAAATTGTTATAAACACAGATTTTCACCCCAAAATATAAAGCTCACTGGGACTTCTTCAGAACTAAGAGAACACCACATCAAACAGTGTTATATAAACTGTTAACATATCACATGATCAAGCAATTCAATCCTTAAAGGCACATCCTTTAAAATCATCACATTCATGAAAATTCTCACAAAGGTAACGTTAAAGTAATGTTAAAGTAAAAATAAAATGTAATAAAATCTCTATAAGAAGTAATGCATGTTTGTATAACAAACTTAAAAATTTTAATACTTTTTGATATAAAAGAGAGTTTATATAAAAGCAGGAGTCAAAGCTTAGCAGCTCTTTAAGTACTGGAATCAAGGACACATAGTCATTCAGTTCAGGAGGATGCATGACATATGGTTTAAGTTGACACAGTAATTCTTTGTACTCAGTTCTGTCTTCCCATGAACCACCCGTAGTATTAGACAAAACTCTTTCTATAATAATAATAAATGAGAATTGCTTAAAGGAAACACATTTTACTGAATGTCTGAGCAAAGCATTATTTCACTGAAAAAAATATCTAAACACATTTTATAGACATAGTGTAGTGGGTATGTTATTGTTGGCCCTTTGCAATTTGCAGAAAGACATGTAAATAAAGGGGAAAGGAAAACTTGCCAAATATATCAGACCACAAAATAGATCAAGGGAAATTAGCTTGCTTTTTTATATAATTCTGACCATGAAACAATGAAATATTTAGGCATTACATTATCTAAAAATCTAAAAATCTAGACACCATCGCTCAGATTGATTATGAGAATATTATTAATGATTTGAAATATAGAATTTTCTAACTGGATTTAAATATGGTTTACATTTGAATGTAGACTGTTTTTTTTTCCAAAAATTATACTACTGACAAAAGTCTTATATGTAATCCAAACTTCATGTTTTTTTAAGAAAATGTTTATTTATATCCTAATAGTATTGAGACCAAACTATTTATATTATTTACACTAATATTCAATTATATAAATAGCAGTTAGAATTTACAACTGAGATAATTTTATAACAAGTTTCTAACATTGCAAACTACATCTTTAATGCCAGAATTAAATAAAATATTTATACATTTCTACTGAGAGTTGGATTAACTTAGAATTGCTTTTCAGCACTGTATAAGATCATGAGAGAATGGGTTCTTGATCTCCTGGATATGCACTCTTATAGGATCTTTAGTCAAAGTGATTACGCACTGGTTGTATCCAACTTGCATGGTGAAATGCAACGTATTACATAATATATTATGTATTTGTAAGACGTTAAGACTCTCAAATTAACATTTATGCATTCCAGACAATAAAATATTGTGGCTAGAATAAAAGGATTTGTTTTAGCATACATTTTCTGAAGGAAACTGAAACTGAAATGTATGTCATTATTTAATGATTTTAGTGATGTCAATCACAAATGATTTTCCAGCAAACCGCACATTTTATGCATAATGGACCTAAAACATGAGGTAAATATTTGGACATTTTTTGAAAATCCTATAATTTGGATGTAAAATACTTCCTCCAACACCATTTACATATACTTCAGCAAGTCTGAAACATTAGGTGGAGGAACTATTTTACATCAAAAATATAAATAATAATGATAATAAAATAATAAATAAATAAGTAAAACACAACCATTTTCCAGACAGCCCATTCTCTAAGTGCAATAATGCCCTTCAGGGAGTGTGTTACTGTGTAATAACACCCTTCCAAAGGTTACAGGTGTTGGGCCTCAGAACACCCTTGGCCGTTCATTATTTACTAGTACCACACATGCTGTTGGGCTTTATTGCTTACATAATAGACTAGGAATCAGCTTATAATGCTGTACTGCTGTAATAAAAAGGGGGCTAAATATATTTGCTTAACTCTTGTTGCCCTAAGGTAGTATCAGACAGACTAAACTTGCAAATTTTGGAATGGACCTACTACTACAGTGGAACTTAAGAACTAATATACACTTGTGCTGTGCCTATGTCTGTCTAGCACTTTTGAACAGATGGTCACTGTGCTTCTTCTTAAAAGTTGATAGTTGGATTATATTCCTAATGTCTCTGGAAGATTGTTCTAAACAGCTGGAACTATGCTGACTGTATAGAATTGGGAAAATGTTTACAAAGATGATATTCATTGTTGGAAAAATAATTTGGAGATAAAAGGTGACTGGCAACACATTTTTCTGTGATTGCAATATGATTTCAGATTCCTGGACACAACTTCAGCTCTTTCCTCAATTTATTTATTTGTTTATTTGACATTTGTTTACTGGGATGGTCTAACTGGGTCAGAAGCAACCCATTCTCAGTGGAGGTCCAGGGAGAAAAGCTCCAGTTACATACAGAGATGTACAAACTTTACACAGATATCATAAAAATTAAGTGAGTTCCAAGCAAGCAGGCATATTGGTATGAGGCAGATGGTAACTAGTCATTTATATTACAAGATATACAAGTAATCAATACAGGGTGATGAAGTACCGATGGAGAGACTGAATGAGAGCTTCAGTCCGGTCTGATCTGGAGAAGAGATTAGCCTGGATCAGAGCAAGGGTACAACCAGGATTTGATCATGTGTTGTTTCAATAAAGTTTTAAAGGCAAGTAGGTTAGTAGCAGTTCTGAGAGTAAGTGGAAGAGAGTTCTATGCTTTTGCAACATAGTGGGAATAGAGGCTTCGTCCAGCTGTCTTAGAAGGTCTGGATATAGAGAGAAGCTCTTTATCTGTAGACCTAGGTGTTTGGTTTGGGTTGTAAGGGTTGGTGATGTGTTTAGAGCTGAGCAGGCTAGGGGTTTGTAGACCATGTTGTAGAGTGGTAGTAGTTGTGTATATAGTATGTAGTCAGGGAATTCTAGCCAGTTTAGCTTTTTTAGTGACAAGCAGTGGTGGGTTCTAGTTTTAGAGTTGGTGGCAAACTTGGCCACTTTATTATAGCACTGTTGCAATTTGGATCTATAAGAGCCCTGTACACTCGTGAGTACTGGTGCACCATAAAGCAGGGAGGATAGAAGGAAAGTTTTTGTAAGGGTGATTTTGAAAGAAGAGGTTAGGGTGTGTTTGATTCTGTATAGTGTGACATGTTTCTGGTGGGTTTTCTTTATGTTTGTTGAGTGTGGAGATCAAACCATAGGTGATATCTATGACTACACTTAATAGTGTGGTGTGGTAGGCAGTTTCACTTACGGCATTATCAGCAGAGGGAATTATGAAGTCGTTTACATTAGTAGTACAGTTCTTTGGCTGAAAAGAAGCAGTTCACTTTTTTGGGTTGAGGAATAGCTGGTAATTAGTAAGCCAGGATTCAACAGCAGAAAAAGTTTGTTGAGTATCATAGAGAAGCTTAGGTAGTATGTGAGAGGTACAGATTATTTTGGAGTCATCAGCATATTGGATGAGTGTTCCACTAGCAGATGCATTATGTAGGTCATAAGGAAAAATATTAAAAAGTTGGGGTCCCAGGATGGATCCTTGAGGGACTCCAGTGGGATTTGCTAGAAAGGGGGAGATAATATTTGACCATTTTACAACTTTTTTTTCGATTATATAAGTAACTGTGGAATCAGTTTAGTGTGGGAGGAGTAACTCCTAGGTTAGAGAGCTTGTTCAAGAGTAAAGAATATGACACAGAACTGAATGGCTTTGAGAGGTCAAGAAATAGAGCAGTTACATAGCAACCTATATCTCTAGCTCAGTGAAAACTAGGAGGGCTGTAGTTGTGCTGCGGGTGAGACAGAAACCATGTTGTGTGTTTGTAAGGAGGTTGCTATGCTGTAAGTATTTCGTGAGTTGAAGGTAAATAAATTTTTCCAGTATTTTAGAGATGGGAGAAAGTATGGCTATGGGTCAAAAGTTTGTAAGTTCAGTGGAGTTCCCTCCTTTGTGGATGGGGATGATATGGGACTTTTTTCCAGATACCGAGTACTTTGGACTCAGATATGTATCGATTAATCAGGATGAAGACTGGGTATACTATGGAGTCGGCAGCTAATTTTAGGTATATAGGGGGATGTTGTCAGCAGAGGTAGAGCAGGACTTGAGTTTGTGCAATATTCTGTTCATGAGGCTTATAGGTATTGGCTGAAGAGAGAAAGTGGGATGGTTCTCAGAAAGGAGTTATGTGCAATGAGGGTAGGGAGGGTATGGGCACAGTGAATGGGGAGTATTAGGGGTAGATAAAGTGGAAGAGAGGCAGGTATAAAATCAGTTATAGAATTTTTGAATTGGACATTAAAATCTTCAGCAGTTTGACAGGGAGTGGCATTGAGTGAAATCTTGGATTCCTTTTAGGGTGGTGTAGAGGTGAGATAGTGGACTGGATTTTTTTGGATTGGTTTTACGTTTCTGATGTAGGTGGCTATAGTATACCTGTTTATCTTTGGTAACTTTTTTTTTTTTTTTGCTTGGTTACAAAGCTGCTTGAATGTAATTAGATATTGTTCTTTATTCCTTTGTTTCCATAGCTGCACCCATTTTTTTCATTAGGTGTTTACATTTCTTAGTTAGCCAGGACATGGGATTGTTTTTGATTATTTTGGTGCAAACTGGAGAAAAGGTATCTAGTAGTTTTAGGAAGCAGTTATTAAAGTAGTGTACTGCCTCTTCTAGTGGCAGTACCTTTAGTGGTGACCAGTTTATTTTGCAAAGTAGATCATTAAACCTGTCTTTAGAGAAGTTAGTGAAATTATGCACCGATTTTAGGGTGTGAGTTTTTGGAGGGTGTGGTGTTTACTGGAATGGCGAAAGCAGGTAGGTGGTCAATAAGGGAGTTTGGATAAGTATCAGCATTGGTGAAGGTAGAAGGGTGTGATGGCAGGATCCAGTCTAAGGTAGATTGTTGAGTGTAGTGTTTCTTGTACCTAGTAGGGAAGGAGATTATTTGAGAAAAAAGACATAAGTTGATACGGTTAGTGGATAGTTGGGATGTGATAGTTTGCCAGTCTATGCTGATGTCTCCTAAAATTATAGTTTCATGTTGAAATGTTTGGGTGGTCCAGGAGAGTATATCTTCTAGAATAAGAGTATTTTGACCTAGGGGGATGTAGAGAACAATTATGCAGATTCTGTTTGTATTATTAGGGTTTAGGAAGGATATGAGCAATTCTGCTGAGGAAAAGGTTGTCAGAGTAGAGTAATGCTAAGCCTCCAACTTTCTTTTGGGTTCTATCAGACCTGAGCAAACTATAATTGGGAGGTAGGAAGTTGAGTCTGGTATGGTGGGCTTTAGCCAGGTTTCAGTGAGGGCTAGTACATCAGGCTTATACTGATCTATCCAGGCATAAAGGAGGGATATTTTGTTGCATAAGCTTCTGATGTTGAGGGTCATGAAGTTTAATTTGTTATGAGGTGTTCTTTAAGGATGATTAGTGGTGGAACCAGGTTTAGGGTGGATGTCACCACATTGTGACAGAGAGATTAGATAGTAGTATATATTGTTCAGTTTTTTTGAAGGGGGTGGATGTAAGAGTTATGAGATAGGGTGTGCTATGTGCAGAATCCAGGAGTTTAGGGACTAAGTAATAGGATAAGTTGTATAGAAACAGCTGAGGGGAGATATGCTTGAAGCTTTTTATGGTGTATTTTGTAGTTGGAAAAATATGTATCAGTGGGAATAACTATTTTGGGGTAAGTTGTGGAAGTGATGTTGAATGTATAAGTATTATTAATATGGAGGTCACTGTGGCTAAGAGTATTATTGTGGGGTAGTGGTATATGTTTGGGAGCTAGTATGTAGTGAGGTGCTTACTGTGTGGAGAATATGGGGTGGAGCAGGTAGGTGTTTATAGTGTGGGGGTGGGGACTGAGTAGTAGGGGTGATTGTTGTGGTAGTGATTGGTTAAAAGGAAGATTGGAGGGAGGTTGTGATTGGGACATGGAAGATAGGGTGGCGCTTATGTAAGTGTAAGTGTAGGACTTGTGGGGGCGGGTAGGATTTGAGGGCAGGATAGGCAAGTGGAGTAAGCCCGAGTGCAGCAAGAGCAAATGATGCAGGTTGAGCCAGATATCTCAGACATCACAATAGCAAAAACAAGACTGCAGAAACAATCAGTGATGTGGAAAATGCTGGCATGTGAAACAGAGAAAAATATATGCAGTGAGTGTAAGAAAGGTGTGTGTGAAGGGGACAGGGATATAGGGAATAGAACAAACTACAGAGGAACTACAGAGGAAAAACAGCTAAAGGTCACAGTAGTAAATTGTCTCAAAGACGAGGAATATGGAAGGTACAGGTGGGGTATAGAAGCAGGTATGAGATAGGAGGGAGCAGAAAGAGGAAAGAGAAGGGCAGACATTTGGCTTGGTAGTGTGCAAACAGCTTACCAGATGCATATATTTTCCAGGAATATACATATGATGTTAAACATACACTGTAAGTCTAAATTCCTGTAGAACTGCTGAGCCAGAAATAGTGGAAGTGCATTAAGTCTTCAGCTGACTGCTGGTGAGGTTTGAGGCTGATAAATTCTAATTGATTCAGTAATACCTGTTGGCAGTCAATTAGAAATTACATTGCTAAGTGCTGGCACAGAAAGCAAAAATTAAATGTGATTAAATCTTTTGGAGTGAAGAAATAGAGAAGCTTTCTATATTTCTTGCTCAGCTGTTCATAGGTAGGTACTAGGCTATCTGCCCAAAGGCATTTATAAGCCTAGCCAGAATGTGTTGGCTTTCGCTGCCCCCTTAGATTAGTTCCCTGTGCCTCTGTCCAGCAGAGCCACTGAAGTGATCCCTGAGGTAAACTTTCTGTTTCCCAATCAACTTGCCAAGGTTTCTTTTGAAGAGTGTTAGCAAGGAGCTCTGCCTAATGTAGATTGGGATCTTGTTCCAAAGCATGGGAGTCTCTGGGACAGGAATCTATTCCTCCAGCACGTCCTATTTATTGTTGTGGTGAGGTTTAGATCCCTGGAGCGTGTGGCTCGAGGGGATATGGTTTTCTTTAGGTGGAGCATGTCCATCAATTCTGGGTTGGACATGGCCTTGTATGTCAGGCAGAGATCACCTCTGAGTAGGCAGTATGCAACCGAGTACAACTGGAGTTTCTTCAGTCGAGCTGCATAGGACATCTGTTTGAGGCCAGTGATCCTCTTGGTGAGGTACTTCTGGGGTCTTTCCAGCTGTTGCAGGTGTCTTGTAAGGTACATCCCAAATGGGGCATTGTACTCTATGATAGGTCTGATGAGTGATGAGTAGAGGGGCACAATGACCTCTTTTGATTTGGATGTGAACCCTTTTTTGATCAGGTGGGCCACGTAAAAGGATTTTCTAACCACTTTGGCAATGTGATTATCAAAGATGAGATTACTATCTACTTGGGTTCCCAGATCCTTTATTACGTTTTCCGTATTTAGGGGACTACCACCTATGTGGTAGTTTGTGGGTACTTTGTTTTTTCCAAAGGGGATGACTATGCACTTTTTGGCATTTAGCTTGAGGCCATGATTTTGACACCAGGTATCCGTCTCAGTGAGACCATTTTGGTGGATGTCTGTGTCAGCCAGAGAATCAATTATAGCCCCTAGTTTGCAGTTGTTTGCAAACTTGGTCAGCCATAGTCCTCCTGTGCTTGCCTGTACCTCTGAGAAGTATATGCCGAACTAGAGGGGTCCTAGGACTGAGCCCTGGGGAATGCCACTTGTAACCGGTTTAGAGTCGGACCTAGCTCCCACAACTCTCACCATGTGGGTTCTGTCTGTGAGCCAGTTGGCAACCCATCTTGTGATGTAGGGGTTTATGTTCAGGCTGGTGAGCTTGTCAATAATACCAGAATGGGGACTGGCATTGAAGGCCGTAGCGAGGTCTAGGTAGGCTGTGTGTACCACCTTTCCCTCATCTATAGCCTTAGTAACTGTCTCAAAGAAGTCCACCAGGTTTAGGAGGCATGATATGCCCTTAACAAAGCAAAACTGGGTAGGGTCCAGTGTTTGGAGGTTCCCAATGCCTCTGTTAATAAGTTCCATGATGATGCACTCCATAGCCTTGCAGACCAAGCTAATCAGGCTTATAGGGTGATAGTTCCTGGGGTCTGTTGTGGCTCCACCTTTGTGGAGCGGAATAACCGTTGCTGTGCGCCACTCTATGGGTATGTAGCCTGTGGAGAGGCTGAGTTTGAACAGTGTGTTTAGGTGAGAGGTTAGTTCATCTTTGAGCTCGTGTAGGATGCAGCCTGGGACACCATCCGGTCTCATTGATGCTGTGTTTTTGGTTTTGGAGACGGATGTTTTAACCTGAGTGTCTGTGATTTTAGAGACTCTACATTCTTCTGGTATGGTTATGGGCCCTTTTGGGGGTGAGAGGGGGGTTAAGTTTGCATTGAACCTGTTTGCCAGGATGTTGGCGATATCAGTCGGTTCAGTGTATTTTGTGCCATTCTGCACTAACTCCGAGCAGATGTGAGCATTGCCACTTAGATTCTTGACATAGCTAAAGAATGCCTTGTGGTTATCTTTGGAGTCCTTGGCAATGTTTCTTTCAAAGCTCGCCTTGGATGATTTTATGAGGGATTGTAGTTTCTTGCTGATACTGATCAGGGATGTCTTCCCTTCTTGGGATTTTACTCTTTTCTGTACTAGTTTCCTCCTTCTATTGTATAGCTTGTTTATGACAGGAGTCCATCAGACTGGTTTCCTTTTCTTGGAGGAGTGAGTCTTGGTTTTGCTTGGGATGGCACGATCCATGCATTCTTGTAGCTGCCCGCAGAATGCATTAATAAAGGATTTTGCTGCTTGGACAGTGTTATCCTTCAGCATGGGGGCTTTGAAACTTTCCACCTTGGTCTTAAGTAACGTGAAGTTTGCTTTTGAAAAGTTTTTCATGGTGGCTTTCTTGTCCAGGGGTGGGGGGTGGAATATGGATATCCAAAGTGATTTGTTTATGGTCAGATCTAACCAGTGAGGGGTTGACCTCTGGTGTGGAACACCGGTCACCCATGTTGGTGATGACCAGGTCCAATATGTTGTCACTTCTGGTGGGAGTGTTGACCAGTTGAACCAGAGCATTTGAGTTTATAAATTTTAGGAAAAGTTGGGCAAGGGAGTTAGTACTTGAGTAGTTCTCCCAGTTAATATTTGGGTAATTGAAATCATCCAATATTAGAGTGTTTGGTAGGACCTTTATGTTTCCCAGTGTTTCCAGAAATGTGGATTGGGGGTCCTGGGACACGGTGGGTGATCTGTAGCAAGCTACAATTTGAATTGCAGTTTTGCCCATTGTTAGTTGCACGTGGATGATCTCTGAAGCATCGTGCTGTGCCACTAAGCAGGAGGTGTGGGTATCCTTGATGAATAGAGATATGCCCCCACCTTTTGTATTTCGGTTTGGTTTCTGTGGCCGCAATGTATGGTACGAGATGTAGCCTGGTAGTGCTGGGGTGCTCTCTGGAGCCTTAAACCAGGTTTCTGTTACTGCACATATATCGATTTTCTCCATACTGAGGACTGCCTTGAGTGTGTGCATTTTGAGATTTAGACTTCTGGCATTGAGTAGCATTGCCCTAATTTTTTTGTTAGTTGTGCTATTTATGGTGGTGGGTTTCTCTTTTGAGCCTTGCCTAAAAAAGGCACTGTGGGGGTGGCAAGAGCCTTGGCCAGTATTCGAAAGCCTAAGGGTGTCAGGTGCAAGCCGTCTCTAGCGAAGCAGCTTGGCTTGTCGAGCATGTCATCCCAGGTGGACGGACACTGGATCCCCTTTGAATGACACCAGAAAATTAGCCAATTGTTGAAATTGAGAATTTTTTTCTTTATACTGTGGTATCATTCTTGGTGAGGGCAGGATGCTACTCAGGGTCATGGTCATACCAGCCTGGACTACGTGATCAGAGAGCTCTTCCATGTCTCTCTTCATGTAGTCTAGAGAGGTACGGCTCAGGTCATTCACACCGACATGGACAATGACAGTCATATTTCTACTTGTTCTGGAGTGACCTGAGTGCTTGTGTTATGTGGTGGATCCTGGCACCCGACAGGCAGCTAACAGTAACCTTCTCCTTATTCATTCTAGTGAGTGGGACATCAGTGTGCCTGACTATAGAGTCACCTATTACTAGTATGTTGGGTATGTTATTTTGCCTTAAGGGCTGTGATTGCATGGCACACTGGTTTTGTGAAGTATGTGTTTCATGGTTTGTATTGGTGTTGGGTGGAGGTTGCTTGGATGTTTGCTTTGGAGGTCTCTGTTGGTTTTGCAGATTTTTATTTAGAGCCTCCGAGTATGTTTTCTTGTATTTATGTGTGTTTTTTGCCGGTGCTGGTTTAATGGGTCTATGTAAGACTGGTGGTGTGATGCACGTATTTCCCTTTTCCTCTTGACTGTCTGATCCAGTCTTGGGTTGAGAGAGCTTAGCCTCTAGTTTGGCTGTATAACTGCATCTCTTGCATGTATTAGTGTTTGGTGGTAGGAGAAGGGGGTTGTCTGTGTACATGAGACATTTGTAACATTGCCTCAAAATGCCCAGATTCACCAGTTGAACTGGAGAGTACACCTGAAACTGCCCTTTGGACATGCCTGGATAGGTACAGTGAACTGTTTTACTGGATGGCTGGTAAGGTCGAATAGAAAGCCTTGTCCTTCTGTACAGTACAGGAGGGTCTAGTGCTAGGGTTTATATGTGCTTGCTATAAGTTCTGAGCAAGTGCCGGGCTGAGAAATGAATGGCTTGAGTGCTTAAGTTGAAAACTTGTCTAGTTCCAAGGGAAAAATTGAAGAGGAGACTTTGTGGAGTCGGGAATAGTTTTACCCTAGCTAACCGGCGCTGCCCGGCACACAAAACCGGGAAAATACGGTATTTATAGCAGGGATATGAAAGAGATAGAAATTAGGCCAAAATGGCCAATAAACTACTAATTTCTGGGCTGAAACCACTCCTCCAGGGACAGATAGACTGCTCAAAGCTCCCCTCTCTCACAGGTGAATAGAGAAACTTCCTTCGATCCAAGTAAGGTATGGGCAAACACAGAGATTTGTAACTACAAAGTTCTGCACTACAGAAAAGGATGGCGCAGTGGTAGCGTTGTTGCCTCACAGGAAGAGGTTCTCTGGTTTGATTCTCGGCCAATGTTCCTTCTGTGTGGAGTTTACATGACCTCCCTGCACTCATGTGGGTTTCCTGTGGGTGCTCTGGCTTCCTCCCATGTTCAAAGACATACATCTGGAGCGTTTCTCCCCGGGCCTCCTCTGAAAATTGGCTTTGTTCCAAGTCAGACTTTCCAGGATAAAAAAATAAAATTGTGTGTGTGTGTGTGTGTGTGTGTGTGTTTGTGTGTGGTCTACTTTTTACATACTTGAATGGCAGTAGACAGCCAACACAAGCGCTGTTGGTGTCAATGAATTAACCCAACATTTAGTTTTATTTAACATTCCAATTTCTTTGAGTGGTAAAAAAGATCATGCACCACTTCTTTGGTGTCTCTTAGCAATTACTCAAAATAATTACTAAGAATTGGAAAATACATTATACCCCTTTTCAGAGTTCTCAATCATAAAGATTGTTGTTTATGAAAACAAGATTAATGTTATTGCGATAAGAGCTAAAACTAAAACATCTAGTAAAATTTAATTTTGGCCTAAACTGTGCATATTATTGGAAAAGTCTAAATACAATACTCTATGAGATTATCATCCTTTTTTTCTCACTCTCTATTTGAAGCAGTCTTGGATACACTGTTTCAAGTAATTTAAAGATTGTGAAATTATTAGACTTTGTCTACCTTTTTCAAGTCATATGCCTACATCATTACAAGTAATTAAATATATTTTCCATTTTGACTTTATATCAAAGGACTGACATGCCATGCATATAGAATAAGTGGTCGAATTAAGTTTAAGATACAATTTAATTCTTTATTTATTTTTGATTATGATAGAGACATTAGAATTTAACAAAGTACATTTTTTTTAGAATCTAAATATAACTCAGTTATATGATTAAAAAATTCAGTGATAAGACTTAAATTCCCTTAAAGTATTGCATATATATTTGAACCTAAATATGAGCATGTTTAGTACATCAGGCAGGTAACTTAGCTGATATGTATCAATACAAGAGGATATTTCCATGAACAAATGTTAAAATACATTGTATATATTCAGAAAAGATAAGAAATAGCTTTTTGAGCAAGTACACTGCGTTATAGTGATAAGACATGCTTAAATAGTTGAAGTTACCACATTTACCAATTCTTGGTGAAATTTACCAACTCAGGCTTTAGCCTTGTGGGTAAACATACTTGTCTTGAGTATATTCAGGTTCAATACTGGCCAGGTAATAATAATAATAATAATAATAATAATATTAATAGTAATACACAATGTGTGAGCTATGCTGATGTGACAGCTGATGAGGTTTGGTAACAAGGTTGTGGATGAGTGACCAAACACAGCAGTCATCAGAAAATCCCACCATAACTCACAACCTGACTATATATTATTTGTATTATTGGTGTTGCACAAAAATTAAGATCATTGTTTATTTTTTAACAATTAGTTTTATTTCAAGACACTGAAATTGCTTGCCCCAAGGTTATTTTGTTTTAATTTAAATAATTGAATGTGTTTTTTGTTCTTCTGTCTTTTATGGTTTATTATTTTATTTGGTAGTAGTTTAGGTTGCCATGCTTTACCTGTTTTATTTTTATTAGGCTGTTGCAACATTTATGTTTCTATTTCTGTTCACAGTTGTCATTACTCATTTGCTGAAGAATGTATTTATGTCAGTTAAGAGATTTTTTTAAAAGTGTGTGATCTCTTTTTTTCTTTTGTAGTTTCATAAGAAATAATGTTTACAATATAAAAGAATACTTGGACATGCATATATTATTTTGAAGAGGTGGGACCATTTTATTTTGTTCAACTGGAAGTGTGCTTTTAGAACCACTTTAAACTTTGTTTTTTCTTATTTTTTGATGTGTAGTCCATATTTGTACTGTTTACTTTGTTATTGCTAATTTAAGGGCATACTAAGGAGCTGATAGAATTTATTTTGCTTTTTGAAGAAGCAACATGCAAAATTACCTTAAATTGTAAATAATTTTTTATGATTCTGTCCTCACTCATTTGGTTTAAGGCTATTTCTGCACAAAGAATGCTTTAGTCATAGGTTAATCTTCTTGGTGACTGTTTGAATTTGTGCCTCTGGCTGGTGGATTCAGGAATAACACACACAATTTTGCAATATACAGCCTTTCTACCAACATGTTGATCTGTATTCTGCCTTCTTTATATTTGTATGATAAGTTGCTCAGTTACATACTGTGGAGTATGTAATATAAGCATCTGCCAAGTGTATAGACACCCTGACTTCCAGGGTAAGGTAATGTCCTCCTATACATATATGGAATTAATAGTTTTCTTAATATCAGAATTAATATTTTCTTCTTCTGGTTGTAATAGTGACATTTTCTACTGACCCCTGAGAATGTGCTTCCTAATATTTTCTTCTTCTGGTTGTAATAGTGACATTTTCTACTGACCCCTGAGAATGTGCTTCCTAATATTTTTTTCTTCTGGTTGTATTAGTGACATTTTCTACTGACCCCTGAGAATGTGTTTCCTATCTGCTAATTAGTTATATTTTGTTCTTTTTCTGCCTGTTGGATTTATCGATTTCAGCTTCAATAGCTGGCTTAGACTTCATTGTGTTTAGTAAGGGTACTATGCACTCTAGACCCTTTCTAACAAGTGCATGCATGTTTCTGCTTCTAACAATTATACTTGCAGCAAGCAGCAAACAGAATAATCTACTGATAATGATTAATAAAACTAACAACAGTATGGTACAAGCGAGGAACATGAAGACAATACGTCTTGTCTAGTACCTATCTGAGAAAGAGGATAATAACTTTGAGGAAATGTTATGTTAGTGGAAGAATCTGCATCATGAAATATGGTAAAAACCTGTAAAATAATAACAGTTAGCTGGTTTATGTACACTACTCATATAGCACAACACTGCACGTGCTACGTGAACTTTGTTTTATGGGAATGATTCTGAAAGTTATACAGCAGATAAATGCAAATTAAATCACATTACCAACATTGCCACAACATAACATATCTTTTGTTTATCCATGAACACATTGTCATTTATGTCATATAAGAAAGTGCCAACAGTAATAACAGTAACAGCATTAAGACGCCACTTTTGGCAGGATATCAGTGTAAAGAAGAATTTTCAGTTTGATTAATTCCTTACTCAGCAGTCATATTTGACATCATAAATTATAATCTATAATTAATCTTCAGGGTCAGGATTTTATAATTTAGTGTTCAGGAGAAATGGGAATATTTTAGCACTCATCTTGTGAAGGGTAATACAAGTAACAAAACATGTCACTGTTTTTCCTGATAAATAACCATTCCTTTAATCATTGTAAATATGTGCCCAGAAATATGAATATAAGCTTGAAAGTACACAGCTGAAGTATACTGCGGGTTATAATTCTGTTCTTTCCTTCTAATTGACAGGCTTATAGGTAAGACTACACTGCTTTACTAAATGCTGCTAAATTTGGCTATATGTTAGAGATGAAACCAGTCTGACTAATGAAGCAGGTGCATGTCTGTGATTGCATAGAGGCATAGACAACACACTGAATGGGCATGCCTTCTCTTGCCTGTTATAGAACACATTTGTACTTAAATCATAAGTGCTGGCTGCAGGTAATGAGTGTCGGACCACAGTGATATACACTGGAATACTTTGGGTCATACATCAGCAAACTGAAGAAGCAGAACAATATGTATGAGTGAATGCAGAACCTAACTGTGTGGTATGCAGAACACACAGCACCATCTTAGAGTCACCAATAAAGAGAACTATTGTTAAAAACAGAAATGGGCTTGAAAGTACTAAAAACAATTAAAAAGCTTCATCTTTCTCTCTACCTGGGAGTATAAGTACTGAACAGCACATCTTCTATCCAAGTGTCTTTTCATAGCTATTCATAGTCCATTTTCCACATAGTGATTTTTAAGACATATTCAAGTTCATATATAAAACAGAGGTGATGATGGCATGGGGAATATTTTTTATTTGTGCCATTAATAAACATGGTTGAAAGATTCAAAATGTGCATTATAAATTCTTATATACTGTTGTAGATCTGATTCGATAGGGCATGGTGCTGCAATATCTCAAAATATAAATTAAGACACAATATACTCCAGAAAGTCTCCTCAGCTGACAATCGCTAACAGCCTTGATGAACTCAATTTGATATGAAAGCACTTACTGTGAATGTCTGTACAATAAAGGTACTTAGCTTCTTTGGAAATTGTGTTACTGATGTCTCAAAAATCAACAATTGTCTCACAATTGCTCAGGGAATAATACATTTTCAGTGGTACTGAATATAATATTATAGGAGCCTATCATATACCATCTATGTCCAGGTGGAACACAGAATTTCCTGACTAAACTCCAGGATATAAAAGCTAATGAAAACATAAGCCTTTCTTTTGGTGACTCTGGGGTGCATGCTGCTGTGACAAAGGAAATATCAGCCTCAAGATGATGTAGACTGAGCAATGACCCATACTACTAGAACTAGAGGCATCAAACTCAGGAAAATGGAGAAGGAACTACAGGATGAAAATGACCCAGATAACACCAAAGAGATGGTCTGGAAAACTAAAAGGAGACAAAGTCGTACAGGATTACACAATGGTAAATGTGGTGTGTGAGACAGGCAAAGGATAACGTGTCTTAGATGTCACATTTTTCCCAACAGTGAGATAGTCCACAACACCAATGAGACACATCACCATCCAGATGAACACTAAGGCCCACCCAATAGCCACATGCCTCAGGAAGTGACAACATGTTACAGAATTTTCAGGATCACCAGAGCATATGGACACAAAGACCCAGATAAAATAGGAATCCTCATGTTCACATGGACAATGGACTTTGCACCCAGCCAACACTCCTCCAGGTCCATTAGGACAAGCAAGAATGCCTCCTTCCTCCCACACCAATGACCAACAACACCTCTGTCTACAACCCGACTATCACCAGAGGGACTGGACATGGCAAGAAAAATAAGATCTCAAATACCTCTGACACCCACCACTGGATAACCAGATACAAAGACCCATGACTACCAGTTTATGAGCTGGAATCTAGCATTAAAACTAGTCACACCTCTTGATTAGCAGGTACTCAGTAAAGGCCTCAAATTTATTCTCTACTGTTTTAATAATGTGGTAGACACCATTATAGATTTGAAAAGTTTTTCAGAAAAATTAACATACAGGTGTTTTTTTTTAGTGACAGAGACAACAGAGGCCCTGGATCCTCCTTGTGGGGAACATTCTGATCCCATTCACACCCAGTCTTCACCACTTTTGAAATCAAATGTGAGGCTGACATCATGGCCATCATTCAGGACAGACCAATAAAATGCTATAATAACAAGGTCAAAGAAGAATTTAAAGCCCTGTGGAACTCAGCAAAGATAAATCAAGGAGAGTTATGAAAGCAGAGAAGGGTGAAGGGATCACAGTCACAGATACCACAATGTATAAAAAAATAATGGGAAAGTTAAACAACTTGGATTACTACAACTCTACAAAAATGGGTGGCATTAAAACAGTCTATGTGAAAAAACACCTAGAGCTCACCCACTTGAATGAGGAGGGACTGATTTGCAAAAAAACCTGCTGGATTTCCTGATGGTCCCTTGCCCTAAGTTTCCCCAGTTTTTGGGCATTCCCAAACCGCATAAAAAAACTTTTCTTGACTTATCCCTACAGATCTCTCAGCCAGTAGAGGATGCAGAACAAAACAAGTCCTTCATACTGGACTCCCTTGACATCCTCAGCAAGATTAAGGACATCGAACAAAGAGGTTTTCTACATAGTGCTCCCACATAATTACCACATTATGGCATTCACTCAGGCCTACAACTGCATGTGGGCATCCCTCACAGGTGGAATAGAAGTTCTCAGCTGGCTACTAAAGGTCCTCCTTAACAACAGTGTCTTTTAATTTATACCCCGATATTTCAGGCAAATCGTATGGATAGAAATTAGTGCAGCCATGGCTCTGAGCTTAGCCCCATGGCTATGGAGACTTGGGAAGAGGATTTTGTCCAAAACTCATCATTCTCAGCATGAATCAGCTTCTATCTATGTTTCATCAATGACATCTTTATCATCTAGGAATAGAAACAATTCAGATCTCCAAAATTTTTTCAAAAACATCAGTGATGCCACATCATTTTTGAAGTTCATATTTTTTTGCTGTATTTTAATGATTAGTATTTTTTGCTGTTCCTTGGTTTTTAAGTTTCTTTTTTATTTTATTTTTTTTTTTTTTTGCTGCAGTTTATTCATTGGTATTTCTCAAATGTTTGAGGTTTACAACCAAGCACAGCAAAGATAAGGTTAATTTTCTGGGCCTCACTATTTTTAAGGACCCCTCGACTAGCAAGTTAAGCAACAACCTATTCAGGAAATCTGCAAGAGTTAACCTTCTTCTCCATTGCAGCTGCATACATCCATTGGTAACCAAAAGAAACATCACAAAATCCCAGTGGATGAAAGTAGCAAGAACATCCAAAAGACTCCAAATTTCTCCAAAAACATGGCTGAACTAGAAAGGGACTTCCAAGCCAGAGGCTACTGCAACAGACTGCTGTCAATCATTCTACAACCTATAAGGGATTGCAAGATGATTGATGACTTTATTGTCCCGGTACCCCCAAATAGGCTCCACAGACAATTCAGGAACCTGCTAGAACAAAAATAGGACATTAGCATGGTCCTAACATTCACCCAGGACTACAAAGAAATCAGGAAGACATAATCAAAAACTGGGTAATTGTCACTGAGAATAAACAACTGAGCAACATATTGTCAGCACACCCTTTATTCACACTTAAAAAGCATGAAGCATCAGAAGCTACTCAGAAAGCAGAAAGACTGAAGATGACAGGTTATGAAAAGGGACCAACAGATACTGATCCCCTGACTGTAACTACTGACAACTAATTAGAAACACTGACAGCTTCAAATGTCACAACATAGGCAAAAGATACCAAAGCATCACCCCTTGACAACTGTAACACAGAGTCAGTAGTATACTGGGCAAGCTGCAAGAAATGCCCAAGTTTCTACATTGGAAAAACAATGAATAAACTAAAAACAAGGGTATGTTGGCACATGTCGGAAATGCAAGCAAAAGTCCAAAAGAAGTCCCTGACAAAACACCTGATGAAACACCCAAATCACAGAGGCTTCCAGTTTCACATCCTGGAAATAGTTAACTTAGAAATACTGGAGGACATTAAAAATGGCATACTCATGAAGAAGGAATTACAATGGCAAAAAAGCTTGAAGCATACTAGAAACCCAGACTTAACATATAATGTTCATCTGAAGTGTCCTCAGCTTAAGGAATCTTAATCAGAAAAACTTTTACTAAGTCCAACAGTACTATCAAAAAACCCTCTAAGGACATCAAAAGTATAAGTGAATTTCTACATAAGGTGCACACATTTGCTGTTTTTGGACAGGGACAGCTGAGGTGGACTAGTGTTTTTATGATTGATGAGTATTCCACACTTTCTTTGTTATCTCTTCTTATAATGAGTGTTTTAGCTTAGCATGGCCCTCTACTCTGACTTGTTAAGGTAAAATAGAACGGGTAAGTGGAATGTCTATTAAGGAACTGACCATTCCTTTATATGAGCATCATAAACACTCTGCTGTAAAAGTGAAGCATTTAATTTTTCTCTAGATTTTTCCCTGATGGTATGTTTTTTATGCAGTTCTTTGAAACATGTTTTTTTATTATTTGTTCAATGCATCTTATATACTTTTCATACCATGGTCTGGAGCCTAATGTAAGCATACTCAGATACAGAATGGACCTGATGAACCATTAGGAGGGAGTTCTGCATAATCCAACTATACTCACTTCTAAACCAACATGCACTTTAACCATTTACAAAGTGTCTCATGATATGAAACAAGACTGGACAACATCTATCTGTATTCAACACAGTGAAGATTATGAGTGTTTTACATGTATGTTGTAAATGGCACTTGGGCATTCATATTTTTCCTTCCAGCTGTTACTATTTTATTTTATTTTACATTTGTTGACCGGGCTAGTCTAGCTGGAGATATTTCCATTTTCAGTAGAGGCCCGAGGAGAAAAGCTCCAAAGAAGTAAAAATTTATACATACATAAAAATCAACATACATAACAATAAGACATTTAGTAATCAGGTTAGTAATAACAAAAACAGCAAAATTCTTCAAAATTCTTCTAATAAGTTAGTATAACCTGAATTAATTACTACCACACACAGAGAAATTCCAAATAACATCATACAGGAATAAAAATACTTGGAGATAAAGATACAAAGATAATAAGTAACAAAAGTAGAACAATAAGAATGGGGTAAGGAATATGAAGGGGTTAGAGGAGAAGAAAGCAAGTTAAGAGAGTTAACAGAGAAAGAAGCAAGGAGACGATGAAAGGGGAGAAAAGAAAAAGCCCAGTGGAGAATAGAGTGAAACAAGAGTAAGAGAGATAGTTTAAGATAAGTAGTACTAGTGGAAAGTTAATCAGGTTTACAACAGGAACAAAGCCAGTGATTTTGGAAGTGTCGTTTAATATTTTGTTTGAAAAGAGGCAGAGAGGAAATCATTGTTATGTTAGTAGGTAACAAATTCCATTTTGTACCTACAGAATTGGTGAATAGGGAGTTACCAGCAGTGTTATTAGATTTTATAGAAGTAGTCAAGAGTTTACTAGAAGAGCGGAGAGAGTTTAGATTGTTATAGGGGATGATGAGTTGCGAGAGTATAGGGGTGTTATTTGGTTGGTACAGTATTTTATGGGCCAGAATGAGTTGATGGATAGCAAGATAGTTTTGAATTTCAAGCCAGCCTAGTAGTTTCAGGTTAAGACAATGATGGGTTCTGTAGGGGTTACCAGTAGCGAAGCGAGCAATGTTATTGTAGCAGGTAGCCAATTTGTTAAGGTTGTTTTTCTTGAGGTTGGTAAAGATGGGTGAAGCATAAAGAAGAGTAGAAATAAGATGGGAGTGAGTGATCCTAGTTCTAGTAGCTGGTGTAAGAAATGGTCTAATTCGATACAAGGATCCTATTTTTCTGTTGACTAGTTTTATAGAGTTGTTAATATGTTGGTCAAAAGAGAGATTATTATCAATGGTAATACCTAACAGTTTAGTTGTAGAGTCAGGTGAGATGACAGTGGCACTGTTGGAGGAGATATTAAAGTTTAAGGGGGAGGTCCTGGAAGTGGGGGTAAAGAGAAGAAGTTTAGTTTTTTTAGCATTTAGTAAGAGGAGTCGACTGGAGAACCATGTTTCCACGGTATTAAAGACATTTTGGGTAAGAGAGATCAGTTCTGAAGTGGAAGATGCTGAGCAGATGAGCATAGAATCATCGGCATATTGAATGCATGTAGCTTGAGGGATTATTGTTTGAAGATCATTAATGAAGAGGGAAAAGAGAAGTGGGCCAAGGATAGAGCCTTGAGGAACTCTGATTGAAACAGGCAAAAAAGAAGAAATGTGGTTATCCCATAGAACTGCCTGTTTTCTGTTTGTGAGATAGGAATTAAACCATGTAATGGCTGAGGTCTCAAAAGAGAGAGATTCTAGAGTCTTAATTAATAAAGTGTGGTTGACCATATCAAATGCTTTAGAAAGGTCAATGAAGAGGGCAGAAGAGAGTAAGTTGTTGTTACGGTTCTGATTAATAGTGTCTACAAAGGAAAGCAAGGCAGTAGTAGTACTGTGATGTGGTCTAAAACCATGTTGACAGTCTGCTATAATGTTGTGAAGAGAGAGATATTGTACAAGTTGATGATGGATACATTTCTCCATAATTTTAGCCAAAGGTGAGAGGAGAGCAATAGGTCTATAGTTAGAATAGTCAGTGGAATTTCCACCTTTATGAAGTGGGATGATTTGAAAGGCCTTCCAGATATCAGGGATGATTTCTTCTTTGATGGTCCTATTTATGAGAATAGATATAGGATATGCAATGACCTTGGCAGCCTTTTGAAGAAATAGTGAAGGGAGCTTGTCAGCAGAGGGGGTGCAAGGTTTTAGTTTGAGAAGGAGTCTATAAATGTAAGATGTAGAGATAGGTTGTAGAGAGAATTTAAAGGAGGAGTTAGTTAGGTTACTTGGTAGACAGAAGTTGTTGGCATTTAGTTGTTTAGCTAGAGCTTGTATAGTTTCAGTGAAGAAAGAGTTAAAAGCATCTGCAGTTTGTTGAGGGGTGTCAGGGTCAGCATTAATTGGGGAAGGTGTTTTAGAGGTTCCTGGGGAGAGGAGTTTATTGACTGAGGACCAGAAGAGTTTAGAATTATTAAGATGATTTTGCTGTAGTTCAAGGTAGAATTTCTTTTTGTCAGATATTACTGCCTTTTTAGTTAAATTTCTAGGGAACCACACCCGCAGTGGCATCAGCTGATCCCCCGCCCCTTCATGACCCAATCAGGGAGTCCCACATGTGTAACTCCACTCCCTTCCTCTGACAAATGAGTGTAATAAGCAGCAGATTTTCCCATTGTTAACTCTCTAAGCTCTGCTTGTCCATCTGGTATGTAGAACTGAAAATAAAATAACTGAAACCAAGTTTGAGGTTTTCAAAGGATTTACAACTTCATTCTATTTGATTGGAATGTGTGTTTGGATCATTCTGCTATTTTCATTGCTTATTGATGTTTCATTTTTCTTCTTCATATTGATTTTATAGTTGAGGTGCTTGAATGGCAAAACATTATTACCCTGATCTTTTTGAAGTATT
Organism: Protopterus annectens; assembly: GCF_019279795.1. Taxonomy (NCBI): domain Eukaryota; kingdom Metazoa; phylum Chordata; order Ceratodontiformes; family Protopteridae; genus Protopterus; species Protopterus annectens. The sequence goes on along the minus strand of NC_056738.1, from coordinate 377,727,894 downwards.
AAAATTAGGAAGAACCAGTGATCATCTTCTTACACTTTGGCTTGTTCATCTTGGATCGATACCTCCCCTAACTTAAACAGGTGGATAGCTTTACTTTTTGACACAGCACATTCTAGAAACACATAATACGCTTTGCCTTATAGTCAGAAGAAATAATTTAACAATCAAAATAATCTTCATATACATACTTATGTATAGATACAGCTATAGATATTATAGATATAGTTATAAATATATATAGTATGGAAGGTAGAAAATGTCAGTTTGCGACATGGCAATCAAACCTTCTGAAGACTAGTAGGTCATTAACTGGTCATCCCCATGCCATATCCAACTGTTTATATAATGCACCATGTCTTTGTTACAGTCTTTTCCAGTATGGTCAGTCTTTTCACATTTCAACAATTAATTGTATCACAAATGCTATTAATATATCTAATACTGGCACATCTAAACAATGTCATAGGTTGGTCCTTGTATCAGATTCATCCCCAAGAGTTACTTTTGAAGGAAGTTAGGCAAAGATAAAATGTTTGTATCAGTGCATAACTTCTCCTTGATTTTCAAATTAATTTATGGTAAGTACAAATGCAGTCATTGTGGTATAGTGCTGCTTTAACCAGTTATCCACTTAAATAAGTTATTTTTTTTTCAAATAAATTAATATTTAGCTAATAGATGGGGCAGTTTATTAACTGAAAATTTCCCCAGATCTCTTAATAATTCAGTCATTTGGAAATTTGTGTCAAAATATTTTGGTTTGTGTTAGAATTCTGAGGATCACGATTGGAGCCCTTGGAATAGCACAACTTACTGTTGTGAAAAACAGGGAAATGTATTAAGTCTAAGGTTGCAATACCTCTAATTATACCCATTATTGTGAGGTACAGTGATACTGGAGTTAGTATACATAACTAGTGGGGTTATGATTCACATCTCCAACCTACAAAAATGCTTTAATGGCATTAGAGGGAGTTCTGAGATTTAACCATTTTCCTTAAAAATTATGTTTGTTTTTCATAGTTGCAGGACTGTTAATTGCAAATCTCACACATCTGATATAGAGCCAACATTCTTATCACTTGAAATTTCTATGAACACATTCAAATTTCTGATTGGAAGGATCAAGATATCCATTAATACATTTTTGTTATATTTTGTTATAATTATTCAGAAGGAAAGCTCTCCGGTTTCACTCTGTACATGACAGGTTCATTACCAGTGTCTCGTGTTCTTACACATGGTGTTCTCCCCCTTGGTGGGATTAGCACTCTGTTTGACAGATTATTACCTTACTTTTCTAGGCCAACTTCCATTAGTCTCAAATTACATGCATATTTTTTTTCTGTCCAGTACTGAATATATGCCTTTTATGTCAAGATTTGCTTCTCTGTATTTATCTCTGCAGTATTGTTCCCAGGCTCTGCTACAGTCCTGGTCATTATATGTTACAGTCCTGGTCATGATATGTTACAGTCCTGGTCATTATATGTTACAGTCCTGGTCATTATATGTTACAGTCCTGGTCATGATATGTTACAGTCCTGGTCATTATATGTTACAGTCCTGGTCATTATATATTACAGTCCTGGTCATAATATGTTACAGTCCTGGTCATTATATGTTACAGTCCTGGTCATGATATGTTACAGTCCTGGTCATTATATGTTACAGTCCTGGTCATTATATGTTATGTTAATGCTGTCTTTTTCCTCGTCCTCCTCCAACTTCCATAGCTTGTCTCCTATGCTCTTGTATTTGCATTGATTTCCTCTACCATCTCCTCTTTTGAAGATCTGACCTGAAGCCATTCACTAAAGTATCCAGCTGTCTCATATCTGTTAGGCTGGCATCTTATCACAGGTTACCTTGTTTGCTGCCATTTTATCATCACATTTATAATAATGTTATTTTACTCAATTAATAATTGTAAATCAATTATATTCTAGGCTTTGTCTACAGCAGTTGACTATGACATCTCCCAAGCAATAATCTTTGAATCAAATTCATCCAAGGGATTTCTCTATTATGAATAAAGGGTTTAAATGAAACAATTAAAATAATGTATTATTTTTATAATATTATTGCTTCCATTCATTATAAAATTGAATGTACATTAACTGCCTAAAAAAGAAACATGATACACTACATCACCATCATCATCATTTTATTAACAGCATGCCCTGGTGAGGGTCACACTGGTTGCAAGCTGAGCAGGGCAGGTCAGATTTTCTTATCACCAGTAACAATATCCAGCTTATCCTGTGAAATCAACAATGTCCAGAAGGTTTATGAATTTACTTCGGAATGTTTGTGTAGATAATTTTATACCACAAACAGACTCAGAGGTAGATAGCAAATGCTGGAGGTATGATGTCAAAAAGAAAGTTAAATGGGAACATGCATTCTGGGAATATAATGATTTAGCAGATTTGACAAAGTCCCTACAGACTGTTTTGTCAGAAATGTTGGGGGAGCAAACTGTAGCAGTTAAGGAAATGATTTAGCTGGGACATATGATCTGAACTGCGTAAACCTAGTAAGACTTTACTAAGTCTAATGGCATTGACTGGCAAAAGAAGCAATTATTAGAAAACAGAAATCAAAATGTTTAAAGGGATAAAAGAACTGGGATATAGGAACTGGAGGTGGGATTCTTAGAGAAAGGAAAGAGCAAATCACATAGAAGTAATTAGAATTTGTGGGAATAATACATGCATAATAATGTTCAAGAGGAGGAATGCATTTTAAGGGTAGAAAGGAACTGACATATTTATTTAATATTGGAGTGAATGATTGTTTAAAAAGGAAACATGTATAGTGCATGAAAAATGTTACTGTGGGTTGTTTTCTTTTATATTAATAGATGTATACCCATGTCATTGTTTTAATTGTGATTTTATTAAAGATGTTTATATATTTTTTTTTCTTAACCTCCTTCTGTTCTTTTTTATCCAGTGAATGATCCTACATGTTAGTGCATATATTGGGATATGAGGGAGCCAACAGCCCCCGTTTCAGTTAATTTTCACTTTTACCATGCTCAGCGTTTTTTCCCTTGCCTTTATTAACTCAGTCCTCTATGTCTTCTTACATTTCTTGCAGCCTGTTGCCCCTTGGGTATATCTGTATGTTACAGAGTAGATGGACGATTATTGGTATGGTCATCATCATCCTTCCTGCATTAATTATCCAGAGCAAAGTCTAAGTCCACCCCCTTGCAGAGTATCCGTTACCTTTTTCCAACATTCTCTCACAGTATTCCCAATATAGAGCCCTAGGAACTTGGGAAAGTCTGCCTCCTTTGTTTCACCTATTCCCCCTTTTTTCTTCCTTTTGCCTAATTTTATTACCACTGACTTTTTGCTGTTGCACCCAAGTCTTCTAACTTCCTTAAACTTCTCAAATGTCTCTTTTACAGTTCAGCTACTGGCAATAACAAGCAATCATCTGCATTTAGGGCAAACTGAGATTTTTAACCCCTCCTTTTCTTCAGGTATTGCTAAACTGTGTCTAACTTTCACTGCCAGTTCTGTAATTACAAGCATGAACAGGTCTGGGGAAGTGGACACTCCTTTCTGGTCCCACTCTCTGTCGTGGTCTTCACAGATACCCCATTTATGAGCATTTCAGGTATATGCCCTATATCCAATGTATGTACTTTTCCTCTACCTGTGTCAGCAGCAGTATCTTACATAGTAGTCCCAACCTCAGCATACTAAAGATCAAAGAGCACATTTTTACTTCCCCTCCTACTTCTGTTCCACTTTGAGAATATATTCCAGCAGGTTTTACCATTTTTCTGATTTCCTTCCCTTCATCAAGCCATTTTGTTCTGCTTGTAATTATTTTGGCAAGATTTTATCCAGTCTTCTTGCCAACACCTTTGCCATAATCTTCATATGCACATTAGTCAAAGAGACAGACCTATAATTTCCCACTGCCTCCCTTTCTCCTTCCCCTTTAGATGTCATGGCCCTCCTCTTACTTTTAAATCTTTTTCCTGAGTCCTGCATTTTCTCCTGTATGACCTTCCACATTTCTTCTTGTCTTGGGGGAATCCATGGCCTCCAAGTTTTCCTCTCCTTCATATTATATATTACTTTCTTTAGTTTATCCTATGTTACCCGTGTCTTTTTTCATGCTGTAGTGTATATCCTTCCACATTCTTTCTCCATTTCCACTCTGAGGTGTCTGTTCCTTCCTGTTATTTGCAAATCATTCCTTGATCAGCTCACCCTCTTCTAAATATTCTCCATGTTCTCCCCCTATCTTCTGGAATTTCTTCTGGTGCTTCATTTTGTATTTCTTGGCTAGCTGTTCCCTGTGTACCTCTTCACCATCTACCAGTAGTAGCTAAAGTACCATTATTGAATTTCTTGTTCTGTAGTAATTTTTACTTTCTAATTCCATTCTTATTGCTTTGCCTCTGATCTGTAGTGCTTCCCTGCTACTCTCATGTCTTCCAGCTTCCATCTGTAGCACTTCTAACTCTCTCCCTGCGGTTCTTCAACCATCCTTCCTACTCTTCTTCTTTAATCATCCATTTTCTTCTGGCAATGACCTTGATCCTATCCCACCACTGTTCTTCCATTTTGTCCATTCCTTTCATATTGTCCTGCAGTGACTTCTTTATTTGTCCTTGCAGTGTTTCCTTGACCACTGTCACCTTCATTTATTAACTTATTTATTTTATTTTATTTATTTTACATTTGTTAACCGGGAAAGTCCGACTGGATACATATCCATTTTCAGCGGAGGCCCGGGGAGAAAAGCTCCACATTGAAATTAATTTACACTACAAATTGTGGTTACAGAGAAGTCTATAAACATTTAACAACATCAGTGACAGGTTGGGCGGCCACGGTGGTGCAGCGGTTAGCATTGCCGCCTCACAGCAAGAGGTTCTCCCGTTCAATCCTCAGCTGGGGTGCCTTCTGTGTGGAGTCTGCATGTCCTCCCTGTGGTTGCGTGGGTTTCCTCCGGGTGCTCCGGTTTCCTCCCACATCCCAAAGACATGATGTAGGTGGATTGGACACTCTAAATTGGCCCTAGGTGTGAGTGTGTGCATGTGTGTGCCTTCTGTGGAAGGTTGGCCGCCGGGCTGGCAACCCGACACTGTAAAACTCCACTACAAATCATAAGCGGACAGGTGATCTGCTGTGGCGACCCCTAACTGGGAAAAGCTGAAAGAAGAAGAAGAAGTGACAGGTTATAGCCAAAACTGTGGTTACAGAAAAGTTTGCAAACATTTAACAACATCAGTGACAGATACTAGTCAAGGTTACATGTAGTTAGAAATAATCAGTTAGACAAAAGCTGTCATTGGTAGATGGATTAGGTATACAGAAATAACAATTGCATGTCTGAGCAGTGTGTAACAAAGAGAATGCTTTTCAGATAGAAGGTAAGGATGATAGTTAATCGAATGGAGGTAGGTAAGAAGGAAGTAATTTAGTGTGGGCAGAAAAGTAAGTTATCTTCCTGATGGTGAGATAAAAGAGATCTAATGGTTGAGGGAATTGTGTGTTGTGAGGATGGGGAGAGAAGATATAAGAGTATATACCTCTGTGAGCTAAGTTTGGTTTACCTTTGTCCTGATGTTAAATAGGTTAGTCAGGGTATAGAACTGGTCATGGCTGAGTTTATTTTGCTTATTCTGATTTGTGATTGGGTTCGTCAGGGTTTAGACATGGGCAGAGCCAGTCACTGTTCATGTACCTTTTTAGGGATGTTTTGAATTGGGGCAAGAAGCATGTGGTGGTTAGTTCAGCTGGAAGTGAGTTCCATTTTTTTCCAGCAGAGTTGGAAAACAATGAATCTCCAGCTAAGTTGTTGGCTTTGGTGGTTTGTACTAGCAGTTTGTTGGATGAACGGAGGGATGCTAGGTTGCTGTAGGAGGTAATAATATTAGTCAGAATGGCGGTACTGGTAGGTTGATTTAGGATTTTATGAATCATTATGAGTTGGTTATAATGAATCTGATTGGGTAGTTCAAGCCAGCCTAATTTGTGAAGATTTTGACAGTGGTGGGTTCTATAGGCTGAGCATGTGGCAAATCTAGCTATATTGCTATAGCAGCTAGTGATTTTGTTAAGGTTAGATTTGTGAGGATGGATGAGGCATAGAGAAGGGTTGAAAGAAGATGTGTGTGAGCTATGGCGGTTCTGGCAGATGGGGTAAGAATTGCTTAATCCTATACATGGAGCCTATTTTTTTGTTTCCTGTTTTTATGGTTTTATCTACATGGGCATTGTGCTTCAGGTTATTATCAATGATTACACCTAGTAGTTTAGTGCAAGGTTCGGGAGTGATTATGGTGCCATTGCTGGAAGAGACTGTAATTAATGGTAATGTTAGCTTATGGGAGGGGGAGAAAAGTAGAAGTTTGGTTTTGTTTGGGTTCAGTAGGAGACGACAATTATTGAGCCAGTTTTCTACTTTGTTGAAAGTGATTTGGGATAGGGATTGTAAATCTGTGGGAGTGGAGGCAGTGCAGATGAGTGTAGAGTCATCTGCATACTGTACACAAGTTGCATCTGGGATAGCTTTGGATAGGTCATTAATGAATATGGAGAAAAGGAAAGGACCCAGGATAGAACCTTGGGGTACTCCAAGGGTGACAGGTAGAAGGGGGGATAAGTTGCCTTTCCACAGGATGGCTTGTTGTCTGCCGTGCAGGTAAGAGTGGAACCAGCTGAGTGCTGGGTTATCTAAGGGGAGTGATTTTAAAGAGTATAGGAGTAGGTGGTGATTTACCATATCGAATGCTTTAGATAAATCGAGAAAGAGGGCAGAGGAGAGCATATCCTGATTACAGTTTTGATTTATAGTGTGAGAAAAGGAGAGAAGGGTGGTGGTAGTACTATGGGCTGGTCTGAAGCCATGCTGGGTTGGAGCTAGGAGAGTATTCTGAGTAAGGTGGGTTAGGAGTTGTTTCTGTATGCATTTCTCCATTATTTTGGCTAAAGGAGATAGTATGGCTATGGGTCTGTAATTGGAGAGTTCGGTGGAGTTTCCCTCTTTATGAAGTGGAATAATATGAGATATTTTCCAGATGGAGGGAATGTAGGATTCGTGGATAGTGCGATTGATTAAGATGGAGATAGGGTAAGCTATAACATTAGCGGCCTTTTGCAGAAACTCTGCAGGAAGTTGGTCAGCTGCCAGGGTGGTAGGTTTTAGTTTTTTAAGTAGGGATTTAATGTAGTCTGTGGGGATAGGATCAAATTTGAGTGGGGGGATATTTTCTCGAGTAGATGAGATTGTAGTCGAGGAGGTGGGAGATAGATTATTAGCAAGGGACTGGACTGTTTCTGTGAAGAAAGTGTTAAAGGTTTTAGCAACACATTTAGGAGGTAGTTGTATGGTAGCTGAGGGGGTGGGGGTAGAGGATTTACCTGGGAGGAGCAGTTTATTCAGACCTGACCAGAATTTTTGAGGCTGATTCTGGTGTTTTTGCTGTAATTTGAAATAGTAGTTTTGTTTGTCTAACAGAATAGACCTTTTTGCTTCATTTCTCATTTGTTTGAATGTAATGTGGGCTTGTGGAGATTTGTTGGCTCTCCAGGAGTTCCATGCTGAGTTTCTAACAGTACGTTTTTGTCTAGTAGTATTGGTTAGCCATGGAGCAATTTTATTTTTGGTTCTGATTGTACATGTGGGAGCATGCCTGTCTAAGATGGCCAGAAATCTAGTGTTGAATTTGGAGACTCCTTCATCAAAAGGAAGTGTTTTTAGACTGGCCCATTTACATGAGCTAAGATCATCCTGGAAACTAGTTAGGTTAAAGTTCTTTGTATACCTAAGGGTTTTAAAGGTGGTTTGGTGAGACATGTCATCTCTTTTCCTGATTATATAGATTAGGATGTGGTCGCTCGTGTCTTCAGGTAGGGTGCCTGATTTGTATAACTGTGGTTTGTTATTTATTAAGATCCAGTCTAGGATGCTTTCCTTTTTGTTGGGCTTGTTGATTTTGGTGGGGGTGGTAATAGTCTGGGAGAAAACATATAAGTTAATATGGGTGGTGGGGAAGTTTACTGAACAAGTAATCCAGTTGATGTTGAAGTCCCCGAGAAAGATTGTTTCTTGGGGGTGGGTTGTGGATAACCACTGAAGGGTGCTTTCTAAGGTGGCTATGTTGTTGCCTGGGGGAATATAGCTGCATACTATGTTTATAGATTTGTGTTTGTTAAGTTGTACTTTTGAGATGATTATTTCGGAGTTGGAAGTTGTTAGGTGTTGTAGGGTGCTAATTGTGGATATCTCAAGAGTGGATTTATATAGGATGGCTACTCTGCCTCCTTTTCTACCTTTACGGTCAAGTCTTATTATGTTATAGTTGGGGGGGGTGATATTTCATTATCAGGGATAGTGGGTTTGAGCCACGTTTCTGTAAGGCAGAGTAGATCAGGGGAGTGCATGTCTAGGAGGGTGTGCATATAGCTGATTTTCTTATTTAAACTTCTGGTATTTAGGTGGCAGACTAGGAATGATTTGGGGGCATTATGTGAGCTTCTTAGGTTGGTAGGAGTACTATTTATGGGGTTAGAGATAGCTGGTGACTTTGGGCCTGGGTTAGAGTGGATGTCATCGCTGGTTATGAGGTTAGGTAATATACTCCTTATGAGTTTGGTGAACTTCAGTAGGAGTTGGTAATAGTTCTTCATCCTTGGGTTTAAGTAAGTAGGATGTATGAGACGGAGAGATTTTGGGGTAGTGCAATTGGTGAGGAGGTGGGGAAGTATTGGTGGCGGGGTGTGTGTTTGGATGCTAGTGGTTGTGATAGATGAAGGATACTGAGAGTTAGGTAGGTAGTGGAATCCATATGCAGTGAAGACATAAAGTATTATAAGTGGAGGTATGAGGAAGTTATATGTTTTAGGGTTGTGGGATAATGTGGGAGTAAGGGGATACATTGTTGCTAGGATGGTAGATGGATTAGTGAAAATGGGTGGGGTGATAGAGAAGTGTGGAAGATTATCAAGGTGGGAGTGGGGGTGGGTTTGTGGAAAGGATTTGTTCTGAAAGGATGGTTGTAATTAATGGGAAGGGCTGACTAAGTGGGGGGTGTGGTTAGGGAAGTATAAGAGTAGGAGTACATTCCCTTCTAATTATTTTCTGTACCTGCACATTCAACTTAAGTCTCATGGCTGCACAATCTAATATATGTTTTCATTGTATTTCGATCTCTTCCATTATTTCCATTTGATTTTTCCTTTCCTGAGCACTTATCAAACCTATCTGTCTGTACCAAAATGCTTCTTATAAAGGTTCTTTTCCTATCATTTGGATATATGTCCCTCCTTTTGCCCAACCACTTTCCCTCTTTCATTCCTTGAGCGTCTTCTTGTCTCATATTTTTGTTATATTCTCTCCTTCCAAACAACTTGTCTTTCTCAAGTTCTTTGGTGAAATAGTCTTCCAGCCCCTATTATCTCTAGTTCTTCTTATCTTGTCTGTTTCTAATTAGCAGAAAAGATCTTGCAGAACCCTTCTTCATTCCTGTTTGGTGCATATATATTTCCTATTGTATGTGTACCTTCAAACCTTTCCTGATAGATGGTCCATCTACCTGTCTCACCTTTTATCACTTTCTGCGTTGTTGTCTGATGCCCTCTATAAAATACAGCTGGTATACCCCTCTTTCCTCCCCCTGCCTTGTTGTCCATGTCTCTCTTTGGGTAGACATAATATGGTATCTTTTCTCCATCTTTTATTTTCAGTTTAGTTTCATGTAATCGATCTTCTATCCCCATCTTCTTTATTATCCCTGCATTCATCTGATAGGATTTGTCTAATCCTCAATGTTCTAAATAGTTACATTTATTTTTCTTGTTGTTTTTGCCACCCTCTCTGCTTTCCCAGTCGCTGCTATCCAGCAAAACCCTTCTTTGAGGCCTACACCATGAGATAAACACTATGTTCTTTGGCTGATGCCTATGCTCAGAACCTTCCTTCCTCTCAATCCACATCTTCTGGCTCTTGTGTATATGAATATGCTCTGTACATGGTGGCACTTTTCAAACTTTATTTTGTTCCCTTCCACTGTTCTTCACACTAATACATTGCATGCCAACCCATTACTGATGACACAATCTTTTTATATTACAGCATTTGCATTCATTAGTCTCCCCTTCCCAGTGTTCGTCACCATCCTGCTGTACCAGCCTCATTTGTATGACAGTCCAACATTTTTTTGCAGTTTTACAGCTCTTTACTATGCAGCTTACACACCACTGTCCCTTTATTTCACCTACTCCTGTGGGCTGTTCTTCACCTTACTCCTCCTTTCTTTCCCCCACACACTCCTTTTTCATAATCTCCAGTTGTTGATATATTTCTTATTTTTGTTAAGGCTTGGTCATTAAACTCTATCACAGTTCATTGTATATGAATAAGTAGTTATGAAACTATAGTGCAGCACATGGGGTGGGCTGCCATCCTACCTATGCCGTCTTTGGATGTTATGTTAAACCCAGCCCCCATCTGTTTGAGTTGGTGGTAGCTCAGGTGGATGTAAAAAATCCCATGACACTTATTAAAAAGAGTAGGGAGGTTCCCACAGGCCCTGGCTAAATTTCTCCTAGTGGTATAACTACCATCTCAAGTCTTCCTGAAAAGAGGCTACTAGCCTAATGGGACTAACTGGGTCAAGAAAGGATAAAAAATAAATTGCTTATCTTGGAGGCTTTCCTCTTTGCCCCCCCCCCCCCCAATGTATTACCCACAATTGCCCCAGGAATTTATTCATTTCCTCCTATTGTTTGCAAAGATTCTGTTCTCTGGTGTGTGTTTTAGAAGGTAAGGATTTATTTTATTTAATACATCCTTCCTGCACTGTCCAATGTCACCTGCTCTTCAGTGTTTATTCCTTCCACCTATTTATTGCTTCTGTCTTTCTGTGGTCACTTTCATTCCTTGTGTAGCCCTCCCTTTCCCTCTTTGACTCTGGCATCCATTATATATGTTTCTGTCCTGTTTGTTTAGTTCTTTATTTCTCCAACAGTTCATTTCTGAGTCATGTGAAACATCCAGTGCACCATCCTCACATCTCTTTAGAGCCCTCCTTTCTCTGTCTCTGCTTCTTCTGTTTTCTCTCTTTTCTACCTAAAGCTCCCTTGGCCAAGACTTCTTGCTCTTCTGTCCCTTTGGTATATATAACTCTTTTGTTTTCCCTCCAACATCTTGTCTCCTTTCTCTTCTCCTTGTGGTTTCTGTTGTGATTTATGCCCTGCTTATCTCTTTTACTGATGTGGCCCCTTGCTGCTGTTATTTGTTTATTTCCTGCTTATGTCTTCTACTGACATGTAGCCCCTCACTGTTGTGATTTGATTATTTCCTGCTTATCTCTTTTACTGGCATGTGGTGCCTCTGTATCCCCATGTGGAGGTTTAAGCATCAACACTGCATGCCCTCCTAGCATCTCTGTGCCACCTCTCTTCTGTTTACGTTTGCTCTTCCAGTCCCATGTCTTGCACACAATTAAGATTTTTAATACCTGGATTGTTTAGCTGTCAATGATACCTTTGTTTAAACTTTTTAAACATCTCCCACGCTGTTCATATGTTGATAGGTTCATAGGTTGGTACTAGGCTATCGGCCCTAGCCTATACAAGCCTAGCCATAACAATTCCCTGGCTATTTCTTCCCGCAGTATTTACTTCCCTGAACCCCTGTCTAGCAGGGAGACTGACATGATCCCTGGGGTGAATTTCCTATCTCCCATCCAATCGTCAAGGTTCCTTTTGAAGAGCGCCAAAGAGGCACTCTGCTTGACATGTATGGACAGTCTTTTCCAGAGTCTGGAGAGTCTCTGGGTCAGGAACCTATCCCTCCAGCATGTTTTGTTCATTGTAATGGCAAGGTTTAGATCCCTGGAGTGTGTGGCTCTGAGGGATTGGGATTTAAGTGTAGCATATCCAACAGCTCTGGGTTTGACATCGCCTATGAGTAGTCGATATGCGACAGAGTATAGCTGGAGTGTTTTTAGACAGTCAGCATAGGGCATCTGCTATAGGCCTGTGATTCTTTTAGTGAGGTATTTCTGAGGCCTTTCCAGTTGTTGCATGAGCCATTCCCCTTTCTGCTCTACTTATAGAAGTGGAGGGTGTTTCAACCCTGAAACTCTTCCATTCATTCTTAGTTCAAATAATACCTCCAGCATAATATTTCTTCTCTTTTAAAGTGTTTCTGAGTAATCCTCAACCAGCTTTATGAACATCCCTGCAAATGGGACAACTTGAACTCTTTTGATTTTGTTATTATTTCATTTTTTACAACAAAGGAATGGAAACATGTCAAAGCATGCTTGACTTTGCTTTCTGCTGCTGCCCCACTCTGTGTATTCTGCCAATTAGAGTTCTTGATTTCTTGGTATCACAAATCTTTCATGTAGTAGCAGCATTACAAATTGATTCAGTTCACTGTTTCTCTCTCACTCTTGTATTCCAGTTATCCTGATGTTATTCCTCCAGGAGTGATTCTCAAGAGCATCCATATTTCTTTCCTATTTTTATTATGTCTGTTAGCTCCTCTACTCTGATAATCTGTTCCTGCATCCCAGCTATAATTGCCACTTACTCTTCCTCCAGATCTTACAGCATCCCTTGTAGCCTTGCCTCTTCTGTTTGTTACTAGTCTATTGCTTGTTTCAAGGAGCTCACATCCTGACCTATTCTGATTACCTTTTCGAACAAAATGTACAATTGCTCATCCCTATTCAAGCGTTAAAAACAGCAATCCGTTGCTCATTTTGTTCCTTCTCACTCCTCTTTCTTTCTGGGTTGTTTTTTCCCTCCCTAAGAACATTGTTTTTATTCATATTTCAGCAGACTCGGCCCAGAGCTTTGGGCTTATTCAGACACCTTGGCTGGTCTCTCTAATGCTCCCACCCTTATGGGGCATGTACATCTCCAGTCTTGGGCATTTATGCATTACTGGTGCATTTTTTGTACTTTATTTATGCTTGTTTTTGAACTTGTAACTCTTCCATGTATACACTACAAATAAATGCAAACATACTTTAATAATGTGGCACAGTTAGCGGCAATCAACTTTCAGGCAACATTGTTGCTGAGCTTAACAGTTTTTTTTTAACCTGAAAGGCCAATGGTACAGTGGTTAACTAGGTGCAGGGTTTGATTCTCACCACTGGCAAGAGCTTGGCAAGCTATGAACAAATGATTACTGCTATAATTTAGACATCTGTAGAATGAAAAGAAGTTGGTTGCTTGCTTATAAATATCAACTATAGGTTCATAGGTATGTACTAGGCTAATGCCCTTGGAGCTTTTACAAGCCTAGCCCATAGGATTACCCTGGCATTGTGCCAACCAACCTTAGTTTCTAGTGCCTCTATCGAGTAGAGCCACTGGAGTGATCCCCAGGGTGAATTTTCTATTTCCCATCCACTCATCAAGATTTCTCTTGAAGAGGGCCAGTGAGGTGCCCTGCTTGACATGTATGGGAAGTCTATTCCATAGCATGGGCAGTCTCTGGGTTATGAACCTGTCCCTCCAGCAAGTTCTGTTGATTGTGGTAATGAGGTTGAGGTCTCTGGAGAGTGTGGTGTGGAGAGATTGGGATTTCTTTAGATAAAGCATTTCTAACAGAGCTGGGTCAGACATGGCTTTTAAGTCAAGCAGAGATCACCTCTATGTAGGCGATATGAGACCGAGAATAGTTGGAGCTTTTTGAGTCTGTCCATATAGGACAAGTGCTTAATACCTAGGATCCTTTTTGTGAGGTACTTTTGCGGCCTCTCCAGTTGTTGCAGTTGTCTAGTGAGGTACATGCCAAATGGGGCATTGTACTCAATGACTGGCCTAATGAGGGAAGAGTAGAGGGAGACAATGACCTCTTTCTTCCTGGATGCAAAACCCTTAGTAATGAGATGTGCCACATAGAAGGACTTTCTGACCACAGTGGCAAAGTGGTGGTCAAAAGACAGTTTGTTGTCAGCCTGTGTTCCCAGCTCCCTTATTATGCCTTCTGTGTTCAGTGGACTACCATCAATGTGGTAATTTAAGGGAACCAGGTTTTTCCCAAAGGGGACCAAGACACATTTGTTGGCATAGAGCTTAAGGCCATCATTCTGACACCAGTCGTTGGTCTCATTGAGGCCTTTCTGTAGGATGTCAACATCACTTGGGGAGTTAATAATAGCTCCCAACTTGAATCATCTGCGAACGTTGTCAGCCAGAGTCCCTTCGTGTTGGCCTGGACTTCAGAGAAGTTGATACAAAACAGGAGAGGACCCAGGGCCGAACCCTGTGGGATTCCACTCGTGACTGGTCGGCAGTCTAACTTTGAGTCAGCTACTTTCACACTATGGGTTCTATCTGTGAGCCAGTTTGCAACCCATCTAGTGATATAGGGGTTGATGCCTAGCTTAGTAAGTTTTTCTATGATTCCTGAGTGGGGAATGGTATCAAAGGCCTTGGCCAGATCAAGGTAGGCTGTATGAACTACCTTGCCTTCATCCACAGCTCTGGTGACTGACTCAATGAAGTCAACCGAGTTGAGCAGGCATGATCCACCCTTCAAAAAACCAAACAGTGTAGGATCCAGAGTTTGGAGATTGCCTATATCCTTGTTTATTAGGTCCGTGATTATGTGTTCCATAGCTTTGCAAATCAGATTTGTCAGGCTAATGGGGCGATAGTTCCCGGAGTCTGTAGTCGCTCCTCCTTTGTGGAGAGGGATGACTGTAGCAGTGCTCCATTTGGTAGGGACAAAGCCTGAGGTGAGGCTGTGATTGAACAGGGCACACAGGTGAGGTGCCAGTTCACTCTGTAGTTCATGTAGAACACAGCCAGGGATACTGTCACGTCCCATAGAAGCTATATTCTTGGCCTTAGACAGTGCTGTTTTAACCTGTGCAGCAGTAATACTGGGTGCCTGGCTATCTACTGGTATTCTGATTGGTCCTTTGGGGGGGGAGGGGTAAAGTTAGCACTGAATCTGTCCGCCAGTATATTTGCAATATCTGTTGGCTCAGTACAGGAGGCACCATTGTGCAGTAGCTCAGAGCAAATCTGGGTATTGCCATGGAGATTCTTTACATTACTATAGAATACCTTGTGGTTGTTTTTACTATCTGCTGCAATTCTGTTTTCATAGCTAGCTGTAGAGGATTTGATGAGGGATCTCAACCTTTTGTTGAGGCTGATAAGGGAGTTTTTCTAGTCTTGGGACTTCACCTTATTCACATCAGTTTCCTCCTTCTGTTGTAGAGTTTGTTTATGGCAGGGGACCACCAGATTGGTTTCCCTTTTTTTGAGGACAGCATCTTAGTTCTATTGGGTATGATGAGATCCATGCTTTTGTGTACGTGTTTGTACAGTGCATTGGTGTATGATTTGGCAGTCATGCACCTATTCTCCATTTGCATGGGTGCCGTGAAGTTAACCACCTCTGTTTTTAGGAGCCCAAAGTTAGCTTTGGAGAAGTTGTTCATGGTGGTTACCTTTATTGGGGGGGGGGGGGGGTGTGTGAAGGATGTGGATTTCCAAGGTGATTATCTTGTGATCGGATCTAACCAGGAAGGAGCTGACTATTGGTTTAGAGCAACGGTCGCCCATGTTAGTAATGACCAGGTCAAGGGTGTTGCTATCTCTAGTGGGGGTAAGAACAAGCTGGTCCAGGGCATTGGAATTAATGAATTCCAGAAAGAATTAGGCAAGTGTATTGGTACATGGAGTAGTTTTCCCAGTTAATGGTGGGGTAGTTGAAGTTGCCCAGTATGAGTGTTAGGTTGGACCCTAATATTCTCCAGGGTGCTTAGGAATGTAGAGTGTGAATCTTAGGGACATGGTTGGGGACCTATAGCAGGGTATGACCTGAATTGCTGTCTTACCCAATGTTAGCTGCACCTGAAGTATCTCAGATGCATTATGTTGGGCTACCAGTCTGGAGGTGTGCGCATCTTTTATGAATATGGAAACACCACCACATTTGGAGCTTCGGTCCAAGTTCTGGGGCCGAAAGGTGTGGAATGAGTTATAGCCTGGTAGTGCAGGGGTGCTTTCTGTTGCCTTGAACCAGTCTCTGTTACAGCACAAATGTCGATGTTCTCGATTTTAAGGAGTACTTTGAGCGAGTGCATTCTTAAATGCTCATCTAGCTATAATAAATCAAATTAATGAATGCCATTTGCAGTGGATGCATCCTGTCTGTGTTATTAACATCTATGAAGAAATTCATGTTTTCAAGCTAGCTGAGCAAAGAAATGCCATCTGCATCTCCGGGAGGCGTGTCAATGTACTAGTACTAGTTATAGACGTAAAAGAATATTTTCATTGGACAAAAAAATTCTGTATCAGCATATTAGGTTGCATATTGAATGTGTGACCATTTCTGAGATGTGTACAGCTGAAGTATTCAGCTGGGCCTGAGATTGGCTTGTTCATTGATAACATGCTCTAGGAGACCAGTCACTCACTGGTTGAATGTTTTTCTGTGGCTGATCCAGTGAGAGCAGGTAATATAGAGCAATCACTGACTGAAGGAGAGTAAAGGTATAGGAGCCTTGGGAAAGGATAAAATCAGAACGTTCCCCCAAATGAGAGAAAAATGTGGGACAGTTAAGTGCTACATTACTCACAGCTCATAGTTTTAGCTATATGTAGTGTACTTCCACCAAATAACCTTATGCCATGGAGCCATAAAGGGTTATTCACTCACAGTATATATTACATGATTTGTATTAGGGATATCTGTATGATGGGTAAAACATTTAATTATTATATTATTCAGCATATATTTTTCTTGGATTAAATATCACTCATTTGAATTTTTCTTAGCTTCTTCTGTATTTCCTCACATAATTGTTATGCTATATCTTTAGTGTTTCTATCTCACTCTGTTACTATATCAAGAAGCAAACATATGCCAAGCTCTTGTGAATTCACACTTTCAAGGTTGCAAAAAGAGGTGTGAGTCTTACTTCTGTAACTGTCAGACTTTTCCCACTTATTGAAAACAGTTGACTGAAAACTCATATAGAACTTTAATATCTGCTTTGAAGATGAGAAACATTTAACTCCAAATTAGAAACAAACTTTAGATAAACTTTGCTATTTTTTCATTTTATGTTGGAATAACAAGTGTTGCAAAATACATGGACATTTGCAGATATTTATACTAAATAGAGATTATCCTTAATTATTTATATAGAGATTTATTATAGAGTATCCTTAATTATATGCACATGCAAACTCTAATGTTGAGTACAGATGTCATATATACACAGTCACGTCTATTTACGGCAAACAAGAATAATGGAATGTGTTATTTTGATTAAGCATAAATCTGCAGCTTCCTGCTTGTACTACACTTCTTTAAATTAAGTGTTATAGAAGATGCACATACCTCTTGAAACAAAATATGTTTTCTAGAACTAACATTTTTTTGTATGTAATAGTTACAGTCTTACATTATTTTGCTCTCTAAATTGGCCCTAGGCATGAGTGCATGCATGTGTGTGCCTTCTGTGGAAGGTTGGGCACTGGGCTGGCAACTCAACACTGTAAAACTCCACTGCCAATCATGAGTGGACAGGTGATCCGCTGTAGTGATCCCTAACCGGGAAAAGCCTTAAAAAAGAAGAAGAAGAATTTTCTTTATAAAATGTCAGAAAGCATTACACAAATTTTGAAGATGTCACAGACTACTTCATGGTCCAATGTCATCATTCACTCATGTTTGCCTTTTAGCACAGCGGGATAGAGCCTTGACTATGACACAGATGACCCATATATGATTAGTGCCCTAGGTGCTGGCTGTGGAAGGCCAGAGAGGAGGGGAGTGGGCAGCAGATGTAGACATACCCATTATGAGGGTAGGATGGTGGTCCTACTTGCTATAATGTGGACACATATTAGAGAAACTATATCTAGTATGTAGCCACAGAAGGGATGCATATGTGTTTGCTACCAATACCCATATGTGGCAGCCTTTGTGGGGCATGAACAAGCACATACAGGCTCCCAGTGGAAGGCATTGCATGTCCTAACATCTGCCACCATAAATGTCACTATCAAGGGAAGTAGAAAGGTTAGGGCCACACAGGCAAATGCCACGATGGCTGCCTATATGACCAGCTCTCACAACTTATGATTGTGACACTGGGAAAGGTTGGTCTGGTTCATTGTGGGTCTCCTGATGGTTGGCAGGCAATGGCAGTAAAAAGCTTAAATACATTCACCACTCATTCAGCGATCTTATAATACTTACTTTATCCTAGTCATAGTAATGGTAGTGTCAGAGCTCATTGCAGCACACAGTGAACTGAAGGCATGTAAAAAGTCTTACATGAGATACAAGTGCATCACAAAATCCATGCACAAACACAGACACACATACATACACATGCACACGCACACACACACACACACACACACACACACACACACACACACACACACACACACACACACACACACACACTCACTTGCACACAGTATCCTACAAACACATGCACACACACACACACACACACACACACACACACACACACACACACACACACATTTACGAATAGTTCACTTCTCAACATGTCTTTGAGCTGAACAAAGAATCTGGAGACTAAAGGGAAAACCTGCATGGACAAAAAGAGGACAAACAAACTCCACAAAAGTAGCACTGCAGCTGGAAAAATAAATGGAGAGCCAAAGAAAATGAGGAAGCAATGCCAACGGTTGTAGTACCTGTTATTATGTAAATGCTTTTAACAGTGTCTTGTTTCCTGAAAATGTTACCACACACGAAAGCTTTATGCTGCAAACAGTCAATACCTTAAGTTATAAGAAAACACAATCAGATATGTCCCCTCAACACAGAGAAAACTAGAAATAATTTAGAAGATATGCATGACATATAGATGGCTTAGTAGATTTCCATCGGTTTCACCATCTTGCATTAATTTGAGTAAGACATGCATGAGCCCTCATTCCTGGTTCTTTACAGCTGCCTTGCCATACCTACATGATAATATCCATTAGCTGTAGCACACTCACACTAGTGTTATCTGTAATATCCATGATTGCATATATAACAGGTAGTAGTCTTTTCCTGTACTGATTTTGGCAACTTATCCTGCAATTTTTATATATATTTTGCTAATCTCTTATGCTGCATTTGCCTTCTGTCATAAGGGCCCACTTTTCTCTATATCTCTTATCTGGCTTACTCTTTATTGATGCTTTAATGGTACTAACATAAATAGTTTATTGCTGTTATTATGCTCATTGGAGGGTCACTATACTTTGTTATTAAAGGAGCTAATGTTGCTGCTGTACTTTAATGTGAAGTTCAGTACACAAAACGTATAAAAAAATGCAAATAGGAAATGTGTGGCAACAAGATCTACTTATTAGAGAACTTTTAATCCATTAGGATGTTACCTATAGAGTTTCAAAATTCTGCATTTCAACTATTTTTTCCAGGAAAAGTGCCAAATCCTGCTATTACCAAGACAACTCATCACAGCTGATACATAAAAAACTCAGAATCTGCTTTGAAAGTGCTGCGCCTTTAATTTTATGGAAACAATTGTCCACGAGCAGCTATGAAATCATCAGCCTTCTCAGGCAACCATTTGAAAAGTCAGAACCTGAAAAATGGACTTACATATATATAGTCTGAGATGGCCGTTTCCTGGAATATTTTCTTTTCTCTGAGGGTTGGTGACCTTGGAGTTGGCACAAGTTTGGGTGGTGTTGCGAGCTTGCCCCTCTGTAAAAAGAAGTTTAAAGGAGAAGAGCAATCTTTGAGATTTGCTCTTTTCCTGGGTTTTGCAGTCTTATTTTGAGTTTATTAGCACTCGGAATTTCTAGTGCCGATGTTTCAATAGGGAGCTGTGGTCTCCCTTTTACTTTGCAGTATGGATTTTAGCCATGGTGTTCATAGAGCATAAGTTGCAGTAACTAGCTGTATGCACATGGATCTCAGTATTATGTTCTTGAAGCTCTCCAAGGCAGTCAGCATCACATTCTGCTCTACATATTATTTACTGTAGTTCTGGAATAGTACAGCACAGACTCTTAGCGATTATCTGTGCACTTGAACAAAGTTCATCAGATGAAGCAGTCATGTGGGTGGGGGAGGCAGTTTGCGTTCAGCATCTCTGCTATACTTTTTTGTTATTGATGTTAGCAGCTCCAGTCATGCCTGTCACTGTTTCTAGGACATAAGCAGCTTCAATCAATGTTTCATAGCAACTTTGTCTCTGAGTTTAAAAGAAAGTTACGGTCAAGTAGGTTTTTCATCCTGAATCTTTGCTTCCAGTGCTGAACTGCTCTAAAGACAGCAAGGTCACATAAATGCTACTTAGTATAAAAACAGAGACATTAGTGCAAAGGAGTGACCATCCCTCACTTTCCAAGAGTAGCTTTTTAGTAGAACTAATTACTTCTGCTAACCACTTGGGGAGGTCAGTCAAAAAAAGAGACCTTAACTGCTGTGAAAAACTGCAAACAAACCTTGGGGAATTATAGCAGAATGAACTTTTTCCTATCCATCATGGTTAAGAAAGCTATAGCTACTGGCTACTGAATTCCCAAATTGCTGTTATGTCATAGTATGTTTCACTAATCTCTGCATTGCCGTTAAGTATAGATTAAACACTTCATAAAACAGGGCAGCATAATTTTCCTCCAAACAAGCTTAAAGGGGCACCAATGTACCTTAGTGAAATAATTTAAATGTCTTGAATTCAGCAACAAACTGACATGCAAAGTTTGGAAAAAAGCCACTGCATAACATAGTATTAACCTTCATTAGCAATATCTTAATGCATCGCAAGCCAACGATACACTAAGACTTAAGAAAGTCTTCTTTATGAAACGAGTGAAAAGCAGGACTAAATCACGATTAGCTATCATCTGTCTGTTTACCAAAATTATGGAACACCTTGCCAGGGCTGAAGAACATATGTCCTAGTTTATTTCTGGCATACAAGCCTTCTTATCAGCTAAACGTCCACTGCAGATGTGCAAAATAGTTGCAGGTCAGAATATCAGTCTGTCACTTCCTTTAGCATTAATGAGGTGAGTTTGTCTGCGTAACATTTACCTTCGTTTTCTTTCCTCTACCTGATATTCCCAGACACCCTTTCTTTGCTTTGTTCTCTTTCTCTTCTAATGTCTGCGTTAGAAATTAACATATCTTTAGGAACAGAACACCTTACATAAGCTTCACTATACTATCATGATGCTAGCTGCTTTTAGAATGTAATACGTACAGCTTTTTCTCCCATGACATCTACTGAAAATGCAATTGTGATGACAAAGGTATCAAAATAAGTTAAGAAAAATTAAATTAATTATGTTTTAAAACACTAAACTACACATCACCAGACTTAAAAACACTGAAGAACTACTTCTGAATTAAATGTTGTACCTCAAATAAAAAAAAAAAGAAAAATCTGTATAATGACAAATTCATTTTTATAATCATTTTTATTTGTTCTGTTTTGTCACCTGGGATGGATCACTTGGGAAGATCAAAATTTGTAGAGTTGACCTGGGGATAAATGTTCCCACAAATTACCAAAAAAAATGCTTTTTTAGAGTCCGTATGCCTTCCACATGTTTACTAGTACTCCAGTTTTCTCCTAAACCCCCAAAACATGGTGTAGGTGAATTGGTGATCTTGAAAATTGCCCTCAGATATATATGCCTTGTGTTAAGTCAAGGTGTGTACATCTTCTGAGTCTTATCCAAGAACATTTCTCTTGCCTTACAAACCGTTTTATCCCAGATTAGTTTCTCTTGCCTTGCAACCCACCAAGATAGAATCCAGCTAATCCACCTCCATGGGATAGAGGGTTAAGGCCCTGAATATGGCGCAGATGACCTTGGTTCAATTATTGGCTTGGGTATCTGATGTGGTGGCAGAGCAACAATGGTATGCCTACCATGGGAGGGAGGGATTTCACATGCTTGGACACTCATTGTGTTCAATCCCTACAGAAGGCTGGAGATGTGCAAGATGCATTGTCCTGAAGGAGTAAAATATGGGAGCATTGGATGGGTCACTGCAGAGGCAGAATGATTTGCCAGCACATCTTCATTGCACATGCTCCACCTGGACATGAACAGGTATATGTGGGAGAATAGAAATTAGGGCTTAAAGCAAAAGGACTCTTCTGCAGCAACATGACATTACACCAAAAGCCTGGAGCACCTCGCCTGCCATGAAAATGGGTTGGAGTAAATCTGGGAGAAGAAAAAGCATGCCTGGCAGACCCATGGCCTAGTAGAAGCCAATGGTCAGCTGTGAGAAGAAAAAGATATACTGCAGCTCCCCCATACTCGATCAAACATGTAACTGCAGAATGAACAAATGAATAAAAAAATAAAAATGTACTAAACAGTATTAAATTATTAAAACCGACAAAATTCATAATTATATTATTAACAGATTATGGTCAATAGATAAAAAATGAATAGCATATATTAAATAATATACACACATCCTAAATATTACCCAATGGAAATCAAAATGTTCAGAGAAGAATCAATTACAACAATGGAATACATTTATACATTATAGTATCCAAGCAATTTTGCTAATATTATAAATAAAATGATGAAAGACTTTGGCTACTAAACCTGATGGATTTCTTTGAGAAGGTCAGCAAGGCAGTGGATGAAGGGAAAATAGTACATACCACATACCTGAACCTGGATAAGGTGGTCGATACAGTCTCTCATTCAGGTACAGTTGACAAACTCAGTGAACTGGGTATAAACCTCTGCATAACTCACTGGACTGGCAGTTGGCTCATATATAGGACCTAGGATGTCAGAGTTGGTGATATCACCTCCACTAAAAGACTGGTCACCATCTGGGTACCTGGGTACTCCCTACTGGGACTGGTGCTATTTGGCATTTACTTCTTGGAGGTAAAGACTAATGTTAAGGGCCTTTGGCTGATCAGGTTTGCAAATTTCTGCAAATTGGGTGCTATCGTAGATTCACCCCATGACAGAAACATCTTACAAGAGGGCCTAACACAGACACATGACTGGTGCTACAGTCATGGACTAAGACTCAGTGCCAAGAAATGCATTATAGTGCCTTTTGAGAAAACTACCACCCAGGTTAATTACTCCATCTTTAAGACTCCTCTTAGCGTTGACCTGGTAGTCATGAATCTGGGCACATATGTAGACAGTAATCTGGTCTTTGACCGGAATGTGAACAAGACGGTAAGGAAATCATTCTATGTCACCCAACATATAAGTAAGGGCATGGTGTCCTGGTCCAAGGAAGTCATAGTGCCACTTTATTTGGTCCTTATCAGGCCCATCATTGAGTAAAATGCTCCCTTCAGCATGTACCTGAACAGAAATATGCAAAGGTTGGAATGCCCACAAAGATTCCTTATCAGGAGAATTCCAGGTATAAACACATTGTCCTCTATGGATTGCCTTAAAGCCCTGTCTCTATACTCTGTCCCCTGCACATGACTATGATGCTATCTATGTCCGGCATACAAGGCATCCTCAGATACAGCTCTTTTGCACATCTGCAAAATGAACAGCATCAGAAACACTAGATTCAAGGATTTAAATTTTGCTTGTAGCATGAATAAGACATTTTGGTGTGACAGATATCTATCTCAGAGGATCCCCATAATCTGAAACAGGCTCTCCATCCATGTGAATCAGAGTCCATTCCTAACCCTATTTAAATGTAACCTTGACCAATGGATGGGAAATTGGAAATTAACCCCAGGTCTGGCTCCATTGTGTTTGTCAGATAGAGACAGACAGTTATGCCCAAAGTAGCATCCTTGTCATGGGTTCCTATTACGTGATCAAAGATGCATTGTGTCAAATGCGTCTTCATCGAACGTAAAAGAACAAAAAGGCAAAATAGCAAAGCAGCTTGTAAGCGAATTCTTTCCCTGGGAAAGAATTAGCTTTGCCGCTTCCGTTACTTTGCCATTTTTGGCAATGTAGTCTGATCTTGGACTTGGTATATTTAAGTAGGAGGGTGTGGGGGGCACAACCCCCCACTTTATGTAATGTTTTAAAGTTTTTTTTTTTGGAACGGCAATTTTTTTGCCTTGGAAAAAAATCGCTGTTCTGAGGTTTCAACATTGTAAGCTTTCACTTACATGGGCTTGATTTATCGTCGTTAACTTTTATAAGCATTCGATGATGTAATATAGACCTCCCCTGCCACATAACCTCTAGATACTTCCTAACTAACATGCCCCCCTCCTAATAAATATCCATGATATATAGGAACACAGTTGGGTTGTTTTACACAACTAGGCTTAATAAGGCCCTGGTGGTGGTTAACCTAGTATATACATATGAACCTATGAACCTAAAGGTGGAGAACTGCAATAATGGAGATTGAATAGATAGACCAATGGGTTCCTCACTGATTTTTGATCCTGCTTTCGATGAACTAAGAATCATTAAAATAATATCACAGATTCATATGTTTTATCCACAAAGGGTGATTTAACAGAATGAGATAATGGAAGAGCATGGATAAAGAAGCTTCTCCTTGTTCTCAAGGATGCATGGTCTTGCTATTAGTATAGTTATGGTTGAGAGGGGAAATTGTGAGTTTTGGGGGATGCTGTCTTTTATTTATTTATTTTTTGTGATAGTATATGGTGAGTGATTTCCACCATTTTTGATAGAATTAGTTTAATTGAATACTGATTCTGTGTTTGGTCATGTATCCTAGAACAATGGGTAGGGGAAGGTGATATTTTGTAAAATAAAAAGTGGTAAGAAAACAGAAGGTGTATACACAAGAAATAAGTTATGATGGGAAAAAGTATGTGTGTGTGTGTGTGTGTGTGTGTGTGTGTGTGTGTGTGTGTGTGTGTGTGTGTGTGTGTGTGTGTTTGTGTGTCTATGTGACTGTGTGGATGAGAATGTATGCATGTGTGAGTGCATGGGACTGAACTATAGCAAAAGTTTTAAAGGGTGAGACAGAAGTTAATGTATAAGACAAAATGTAAAATTTTGTGTAACATAAAACAGTAGGAAGAATAAAAGGAATGGGGATATAATTAGTAGAAGTTATTGCTTTTACTTTTAAATTGGGTTGATGAGCATAATGTCCAGTTCTTACTTGTTTTTCGTATTACTTTTGGCATTTGCATAATAATAAATCATAGTTCTACTATCTGTTGATCTACTATTTCCTGCATGTTTTCTGTTTCTAAAACCAAATGCTTTCTGAATATTATAGTGATGTGGTTATTTACTCTTCTTCCAAAATATATTCTGTCATCTGCAAGAATATCAAGCTGCATTGTCAGTTCTTCCCACTCAGTAATCACCTTAAATCCCTTAACATACTCCTGATCCTGGCTTTTGTATATGCATAATAATTGAGAAAAGGACTTTGGAGAATTTCATACAAGATTACTTTCACCTGATTTTCTTGACCTATTACATGTATTTATTATAGCAATAACCCACGCCTGGGTGTGGGTAATGCTGGATTTACCCACGGTTGGCATGGTTTGGTCCCGAGGCCCGAGGACCAAACAAAGACAACCGTGGGTAAATCCAGCATTACCCACACCCAGAAGTGGTTATTGTATTATTAATGACATTATTTAAGAAAAGAAATAATTACTTTTCTTAAATAATGGCATTGTATAATGCCTCTTTGCTGCCCTTCCGCAGCTGTCTGGTGTTCCGCGGCAGTTCTGATGTACTGCGCATGCCTACGCAGTACATCAGAGCTGTGGGCAAAAGCAACGGAGAACGCAAGATCTCCGTTGCTTTTTACTGTCTCGTTATGTTAAATGGGTTTAACATAGCGAGACAGCTTTAAAATAAGCAACGGAGATCTCCGTTGCTTATTTTAAAGCTGTCTCGCTATGTTAAACTCATTTAACATAGCGAGACAGGTTAAAAAAAAAGCAACGGAGATCGCAAGATCTCCGTTGCTTTTACTATTGTCGCTATGTTAAAGGAGTTTAACATAGCGAGACAGCTTTAAAAAAAGCAACGGAGATCTGCGTTGCTTTTTTTAAACCTGTGTCGCTATGTTAAACTCTTTTAACATAGCGAGACAGTGTTTTATACTAACGGAAAAAGTCTGGGCGACCGCATGCACGTTTTAGAGGAGGCATTGTATAATACAGCTTATTTCATGCATCCATGGTAGAATTTTATACAGATAATTAATACCAGGTATAAACAAAATAATATTACATTTAATATTACATTTAATACATCTGTCGCACACTGATGGAATCACCTAAAGTTTTATCCCATTAATGCAGATACTGTAATCCAATGTCTATTCAGATATATTAGTAGTGTGGATTTTGACACAAGGTAAATGTCACAAAACAAAATAATTTAATTATAGTGTGTTCTTTTGATGTTCCCTATAATGTGGTCTAGGATAGATATAAGAAAATCTCCTGGTTTTAAACTATGATTACTACCAAGGCATAAATTCAATCTTCTGTTCCTTTTTTAACTCTGTATACCTTTCAGATAATGTTAATATTTGTTCTGTTAAGTCAAGACATCATGTACTATATATTCATTCTTTTTCCTTATTTTTCATCTTTTCTTGACACTCTTCTTCTTTGATATTCTTTTCATTATTTTATAAGCCATCTTTTGGTCAACTCTCTTTTTTTTAATATGATCTAAACGGTTAAGACCTTCTTTAGCTTTATTAATTGTAACAGCTAAATGAGACTTGTTAACTATAATTACATCTGAGAAGATAAATTCCTGACAAGGGTTATTTAGCATACCTGAGCTAAGAGTAACTTCTTTATTATTTTTATCAACAAATGCCAAATGTTCAGTCTCCATGTATAATCTTAACATTGATTTTGGTTTGACAAAATAGTTTTTCCTTTTCCTTCTCCATTGTGAGATATGTATTATGTTCAACAAGTCATTATTTGCTGGACATTTGCTGTGAGTAATACACTTATTTGATCTATTCTATTTGCTCCTTATCTTATAACCACTACCTTATGGTGTCGACATATGAACAACTGACTATTTCCATTAATGAACAGAGCACTCAGTGCATAGCTTCACACAATTTATTAAACAACTAAGTGCATTCATCTGTTTCTCACAGACTTCATCAGAGTTGTTCATGCCATAAATCATCACAATTATATACTTCTTTCACCAATTAAAATACAGAAATAATTAATCAATTTAATACAATATTAATATAATGTAAAATCACTACTCCTGATAAAATAACATGTTAAAAAGTCCATTCAACTGAAAATATCTATTAAAATATTAAATATTCTTTAAATAGGTAAATAAAACCCAGTCAAAATATTCAGAGCTTATCAGCTCTCATTTTAAACAGATTAGTAATAGAGATGCCATCACTGAGCCCAGACATGGTTGTTGCATTAAGTCTCAATTGCCAGAATAATTCTTTAAATTCTAAAAAAAATTATAAACATCACCACCTCTGTCTGATGTTACCACTTTATCAATGATAAAAAATGCAGATTTTTTATATCCATCACATTGAATACAGTGTCTGTACAGCATATTAGTAGATTTGTTGTTTTTAATATAATAAATATGCTCTCTTATCCTTTCTTTCAGTTTCCTGTTGGTCTTGCCAGCATAGAATGTGTTGCATACTGTATAGGTGGCAAGCTATACTACTCTCGTACCATTACAATTACATCTACCTAGGCAAACAAGGGTTCTGGCAAAACCCTCAACCACAACATATGGTCCTTCATGTATAAACCTACAGTACCTACAACAACTACATTTGGTCATGTGGTTAGATACATTTAAATTATATTGATTGTCCACATTTATCTCTAACATATTTTTGATGGTTTTCCCTTTATGAACACAATTTTAGCCTGATCACCAATAATTTGCCTTGTTTCAGTACTAAACACTACATTCCAGTTTTTCCTAATTACATTAGCATATTTGTGGACATCACTGCTGTAGGGAATTGTCATTAAAGGTTAGTCATATATTTTTGTTGTTAACTATACTAACTTTCTGTGAACTGTGGAAACCATGACCTACATTAATCTCAGGAATAGGTGTAAATTTATCTTCTCGTCCCTTTAAGATTTCATTTTAACATCATACACCATTGATGCTAGGTGCTCCCTATCCAAAAATAAACTGCACAGGTAATCCAATTAATCTTTAAGAACCTTGTCTACCATGATTAATATGGAAAGGTGAACCATCTGACCTTTCAATGTCTCCTTTTTTTGTTGTAAGGGGTGGCAACTTGTGAAATGTAAATAAGAGTTGGAAAAAGTTTTTTTTTTTTTTTTTTTTTTTTTTTTTTATGACAAATGGTAGATGTATACTCCTACATAACTATCCCATTAAATATTGTGATGTCTAGGTAATTCATTTTAATTGGCTCAACATTATAAGTAAACTTTAAAAATGTCATCATCTCATTCAATTTCACAAAAAAAATGCCTTCCATTGTTCTACAGAACCCTTTCATAAAATCAAAATATCACCCGGGAATCTGTAATATGCATGTAGTAAGGGGGCAAACTCAGAAGCAAATATAAATAATTCCTTCCTTTTAGCAAGAACAACAATCTTGGATAATGGGTCACAAGCCACCCAAATTGCTACAGCTGAAGTTTGATGGAAATATTCTCCTTTGAAATAAAATTAATTGTTGTTCAACACCAGTTCAAGCAATGTAATCAAAACATGTATATGTGTGGTGGAAAATGTATTAGTCTGATAGCAAAGTAAAGACATAAACTATTCAAGACCTATGGTGTGAGGTATAACGGTAAACTAAATCCACCATGATGAATAAAACCTCTTTGTCAAACATAATTGTATTCAAACCAGCCAATAAATCCCACAAGTCTTTTAGAATGTGCATTTTTGTAGTAAACAGCCCTTTATATCTCAAATCAATATATTTGTCCAAAGGTTCTGTTTTTGAGTCATTAGCTGCCACAATACGTCAGGGGGGGTTGCTTTGACATTTATGGATCTTTGATTTAAAATTCAATCACAAAGTGCTCCTTTTTAATTTTATTTATTTTTTCAAGTTTGTATTTTTTGGTTCAACTGACTATTTCCATTGTTCTTATCAAAACCAATATGTTTTTTCTTTTCCATCCCCTGCAGCTTCCAACTCATTTTCACTAACCTATTCTTAAACACACCTGCCAATAGTAATAAATGTATTTTATATTGACAGGAACAAGTGTCAACATAATTGTAACCCATAGTGCTTGTAATTTACTACGTTTTTCACATACAGATTCCATGTTTCTCTGCTTTGTATGAAAGAAAGTTTTACATATTTCAGAACAGCCTAATTTTTTGTAACAGCAAATCCCCTACTGCATATTTATTAAGTAAATCCATTTTATATAGCTGGCAAGAAGACATAATTAATACAATTAAACAAATATAAACCCATAACATTTAAAAATATAACACTGAATATATTAGCTGCCACAAGTAACTAAGTTTTTATTTTATAGCAAAATAAAAATTCATGCCACATAAAAACAATCACTGCAATATTGTAATAAAACTGAGAACAATTAAAACAATTGCCTACATAAAATTGAAAGAATGGTCAATAAATTTTAATATTCAGTTTGTAATATTTTTTATATCACTTTAAAATCAAGTTCTAGATAATTGTACCTGCAATTCCTGCCCTCACCCTCACCTCTCATGGAAACATAAACTAATGTGCGCAAAGAGCTGACAAATTCTCTCTGCATCACATGCAATCACTCAAATTGCAACCACTCACAGAGAAAGCTCTTTAAAACCCTTTTGGAAGGATGGCCTCAAGACTATGTCAGCCACCAACCAACGGGTACCCTAGACACTCTCCCCTTACATGTTAATTCAGCACAAGGTATAACAAAAAGGCAGCAAGCCAAATAACACTGCTAGAACCTGCTACCAGATAAACAATTACCTCTGTGCAGGTAGAAGCAGAAAAGTGAAGTAGAATTAAACTTCTTATAGAGTGAACTGTTTAAAGCTGCTTTGGCAAGATAGGTTCAAGATTGTGTCACCCACTAACCAAATGGTACCCTAGACACCCCTCCTTACGTGTTACTCTACATCAAGTAAAACAAAAAGGCAGAAAGACAAATAACACTGCTAGCACTTGCTATCAGATAAACACATACCTTGGTATATGCAGAATCAGAAAAGGAAAGGTTTAAAAACATGAAACTCTGATTCAAGAACATCTCAGATATGATACAGAGATGTCCATCTTTGTGGTGTCATGCATTTTTTTTTAGTAGCTGTACCAAGTGAAGTTAAAGCTGAGTTGCTTTTCAGTGAACCACAGCATGAAAGTAGTGGGATAATGTTGTGAAACAGAAATAATATCACTAGCAGTGGGACCAGAATTCATTAAAGTAAACTGACCTGCGTAAAAGAATGCCTTTGTGATTTTTACTGTGTGCATGGACAATATGGACAGTAAAAAAAAAAAAAAAAGAAGCACAGGACGTGAAACCAGCCAAATTGAATCCACAAACCATTATTAACAGTAGCATCTCTGAACAATTTCATAAGGCTTAAATACAGATATTAAAAACATCCTTAACAGCTGTCACTATATTTAGAGAGTATATCATTTTATCTCTAAAAAATTTACGTTCTCAATTTTCCTTTTTGTCATACAGCTTGCATCTGGCGTGATGCATATATTCTTTCTGAATCTAAACTCTTTTTAAAACTTCACAACTCCTCTTAAGGTTATTCTCTACTATTTGTATTAAAAGATAATAAACACAATTAGCAAATATCAGTTTTAGTAGCTTCTTCTTGCTTCTCCTTCTCTTTCGTCTGTTTAGCCTGTCCCCTATTGAGTCTCCATCTCCCTTATGTATTGAAGTTACCCCTTTAATCTCATTCACTTGTTTTAGTACCTTAAGTATGTTTTCCCTTGTGTCTTACAATTCCTTTTTTCTCGCCTTCCTCTCATGTCTTTTCTCATTTCCAGTACTATTGTCCATGCATTACTGCGTTTTCTTAGTTTCATCTTTTGTTGGCTTGTTTTAGTTCTTTGAAATTAGTCTGTATGTCCTCCATCCTCTGATAAGTTCTTTTCATTTTGCAATTCATCCAGAAATGTCCCAACTGACCAAACCTTACGGGGGAAGTCCATTAGTTGAGATCGAGCTACCTTTTCCATACTTTTTTTCTGAAGCCTTTTCAACAGGTTTGTAGTTACAGTTTTATAAGTACAGTACACATTACCTCAGTTGTCATAATCTCCAAATAACAATGCAAAAGCTTCCAAAATATGTCACGCCCAGTCAGTTTTGGCATTCTGCTTTAAAATACTTACGTTCAGTCTGTTGATTTTAAATACGCATTTACTTAAATTAGGGCAAGATTTAATGAAGGCTAGTGCCTTCATGTAGCACTGATTGCAATGAGACAGTATTTTTTAATTCTGCCTAGCTGTATGCAATAGGGGTACATTTAATAATACCCATTTATGTACCATGTAGGCCCACTGGACACAAAGTCCCTTTTCAGGGGAGATTTGGGAACAATATCTGGTTAAGTAGGCAAAGGAGGGCTAAGGTAAT
This sequence comes from Protopterus annectens, assembly GCF_019279795.1. Taxonomy (NCBI): domain Eukaryota; kingdom Metazoa; phylum Chordata; order Ceratodontiformes; family Protopteridae; genus Protopterus; species Protopterus annectens. The sequence goes on along the minus strand of NC_056738.1, from coordinate 377,696,303 downwards.
CAAACCTTATACCACAGGAACTACAGCTCATAGCGTTAACCGTCTGCATCAACTGCCAGACTTATACATTTGAAGTAAATGCTTTAGTACTCACCCTTATTTCAGATCATATAATGCCCCATTATGTGAAGCTATTACAGAATTACAAATACTGGCCCACAGTATGTAGTGCTCCATGGTGATATTATCTCTCCATGAATACCATCTAGGAATGTTAGAAATGAGAAAAGTTTTTTAAAATAGTGCAGAAAATGAAAGTTCAGGTGTTACTGTGACTCTACTGTAACCACACTCTTTACATTTTACAGCACCTAAATATTACATTACCAGAGTTATACAAATGGGAGAAAGGTGTGAGTGTGAGGGATAATGCTCGCATGCATAGATCATGCTGTTCATCGTACTGACACTGCATGGGGCAGTATTCTTTCTCCTCAGGTGCAAAATTTTCAGTGGCAAAAGTCACCAACATTAGAGAAGCTGAAGATTTAATCCAGTCTGGTCTTCAATGGCAAGGAAGGGCCAGGACAAATACAAAGTGAATACTATGGATTTGAATGAGAGTATCTATAACAGCTAATAATGCCAGTAATCCATAATCTAGAGAGAGTGTTCCTGTTAGGTCCTCATTGTGACATTCCTCTTAATGGTAGAATCTTTTCAAATCTTTAAAAAAGAGGAAAAAAAAAGACTCAGAAAGTGTTTTTTTTTAACTTTTATTCACGGCGTTAGTGCTTTTGTCAACTACTTCATCAGATCCAAAATTATTTTAAAATTGGTGTCCTTAGATACAGTTTTTGTGGATGAGAGAAGGAGGAGTGCTACAGATTGTAGAAATGTCAATCAGGTGTGAAACCACTTTAGCTATTCACTGATAGGTAAATGTGTAACTTCATTTGCATGAGAATAGTGGTGGGATACCACGTGGACATGACATACCTTAAGGTGGTGGTCAGCATGCAGAGTGCTATGTGTCAAGTGGTCACTGAGTCCTTACTGGATGCTCAAAAATTGTGGTGCTCATCCCATCTCTTACAATATTCTTACCATAGTAGGAGCTACAATATATGGTCTCTTCAAAAGTTAATAACATTATGCCTTATTGTACGTTTCCAAATGACAAAGGTGACAAAAACAAGGATTGCTTTTCTTGTATGTAGACATACAGTTTGATCTAAGCAAGTTTTAACTTGAGATCGGTGAACCTACATTAGTAGTCAATGTATCATAGCTCGTAATGGTAAAAATGAATGTAGATTTGATTCTTTGAGTTGGACGGAGCAGACATTTCACCCCACCCCCACTGGGCCTGCCTTTAAAAGGCTACTATTTAAAATCCATAACTGTAAATTATTTTAATAATTCTTGATCAGTATTTCAGCAGTTTCAAAGCCTACTTTTATGGGGCTGCTGATAACCTCATCTTTCTTTAGCCTATGTCTATTTATATACAATGTTATTTCTAGTATTAGAAATGATCTTCATGATATATAAATACAAGGAAAGAAAGTTCATGTTAAAAACCATAATCTGTTGATGCATGTTTTTTCACGATGAACAGTGATATTTTTATAGCAAGAAATATAATCGGTTTAGGCAGTGCCATAAATTTAAGGCATGTTTGCATAATTATGCAGATCAGAGTCAATGCTGTTTCTACTTTAACTTTACTCTTTACTTTGAGTTTCAAACCCATTGCACACCTGCAGTGCAGTCACATTTTTTTTTCAGCTTTACTTTCTGTTGCATTAGCCAGAAAGTAATGAGATGGGAAAATAAGCCTATGGCTTTGAAATACTGTTTAACAGCACTAAGTCAAAACTGCAGACTGTGTTGTATGTGTGTTTGTGTGTGTTGAGCTTTTGCCTGAATAATCCTGGAATCGAGGATATTTGGCTCTGCTCTTTTATGTAGGTCCCATTTCTACAAAAAGTGCATTGCTTTCCCCAAACTTGTATGACCATGGATTAGGCTATATTTTATAGGGAAGACTATCCATGTTAAACAGAGTTTTAGCCTTCTTTTTTTTCAATGATCTGATGAAAGAAGGCATCATTATAGGTATCTTGTTTTCAGAAAAAACATATCCAGAGCCATAGGGCATAAAAGTATAGCATTTACAATTAACATCCTCTGTCTTCTGCTTTTCTGTTTTTATGGTGTTCAGTGTTTGTACTCACTCCTTACATATCATTATGCTAGGTGCATTATAATAGAGGATACATTTATTTTTTATTTTATTTATTTTTATTTTACATTTGTTGACCGGGATAGTCCGACTGGATATATGTCCATTTTCAGCAGAGGCCTGGGGAGAAAAGCTCCAGGACAAACTTCAACAGTTTAACAATAATAAAAAACAGACAATATACATTTTTGATATGTACAAAAAATAGAAGACAATATCATTGATAAAGAATAAATTTAGAAAAACTCTCCACTCAGATGCACACAAATTCAATGGCATAAAATATATACTGCTACTATTATAACTACACAAATGCTGAAAAACAGGTAGACTATGAATATACGAAAGGATCGACTAGAGATATCAAGTATAAGGTGTAGTCCTCAGTAGTGAGAGTAGCCTGATTAAATGCCACCTCATGAAAAACAAGCAGACAAACAACTGTTGACAAAGCAGATAATTGAATTAGCCTTTTTATAGCAATACACAAACACTGACAGCACATTCATATGGAAAAACCCACATTCAAATGAAGCACCACTAAGATACGACAATGAAAATGTAAATAACCCCCCCATGGTTGGGGACAAGCTCCATACATCACCAACACCAAGTTCATACCTAACTGAGGGAAACTGCTGCTTGGTACACAGAATCTCAAAAACTCCCATCTCACATCACACTCACATCACTCATAACTCTATTAAACTATTCACACATGCATACTTGTAACTCTCTCACACACACACACACACACACACACACACACACACACACACACACACACACACACACACACACACACACACACAAATGCACCAGAATTCACTTATCTGCAGGCACCAATGTTTGTGGACACACTTTCAACAAATATAAATGATCAATGCATATACTCAATGACAGTGTGCTTTCAAGCAGCTGGGTATAATGGGATAGTTCCCACTCAGTTACTAGCTGTATGACAAAGGGGATGACACCCAAAACATGCTTATACAAATTTAGTTAGAAAACAAATCACCATAGTTTTATAGTTTAATGTACTCTCTTAAAATATTAACACATGCGAGCTCAGTAAAAGATGCAGTCAGTAACAAACAAACTAATTTTGAAACTGGTGTCATCCGAGCCTTGATGAATACATCATCTTTTACACAGAACAAGAAAATGAGCCAGTCAGCTTAAGTGAAGTGCTACCAAAAAAAAAATTTAAATAAATAAATAAATAAATAATAATTAAAAAAAAAAACAGTATAAAACAATGCTTTAAATAGGAGCTTTGAAGCACCAAACAATTTTTTTGAAAACATGTTATAGTACAGCACACAGTAACTAACAATATGCTTTGTTGTGAGGTGGTAAAAGTCACTGTATGGACACAGTTCATTCCAGACTCAGTGTTCCTGTCCTACACCAGTGTACAGGAAGCTCTTAGTCAATTGTGTACCTTAGATTTGGACTAGTGCATGCCTTTTTCCACTGGTGTAGATCATCAATAAATATGGTCTTAGGAGCTAAGCTTCCAGTTACTTCAGATGCTAGGTATAATGTTATAATATCCAGTACAGCGGAGAGAAAAAAAGTGCAAAAAGTCTGTCTTTACAAGAATTCTTCTTTGTACAGATCAAGCTAATGTAAGAGATGTCATTCTGAACATTATAATGTATCTTTTGGCAAATATGCCTTGGTTATTTCATTTAGAGGACTGCATATTTCTATCAGAACATGGCTGTAGAGTCAGTTCAAGCAGAATTCATAATACATTGCAAAACCTGGCTATTTATGATGACATATAATGCAGTCTACTATCAAATATGATATTCCCTAGAAGCAGCAATACACATGACTATAGGACATAGTCAGTTGTTAGATTAACAAGAAAAAACTCTATGTAAGAATGCATGGTATCTGTAGTAAACCTTGCAAACTTGTAAAGGCATTCCAAATATATTCAAAAAAGAGGAAAACAGAAAAAGAGAGACAAAAAAACATAAGTCCTAGACCACTTTCTTTTTGTTAAAAAGAATCAGCCTTATAATGTAACTAATTGCAAAACTACTCCTTTTTTATTTGCAAAACATTTTAATGTGGCTCCTTAAACTAAGAAGTTACGTTTATATGCCTTGTTAATATGTTGAATGCAAGGAGGAAGGGACTTAAAAAATTAGGTAGCAGAAAGCAGATATAAATGTGTAACTGAGCAGTAATCTGCAATGTGAGAATGCAATGCCTGGAATGATTATTGGTTTAGTAAAGCCAGATTATTCAAAGACTAATAATTGTAAAATGCTGTGAATAATATACAAACAAATATTAGGGCTGACTGCTGTAAAGAATGCCAGATGCAGTCACTGCTCAGTTTTCCTGCAGGAGGTAAGCAGATAAAATTTCAAGCTGAATGCTTGCGGGCTTAATTTTAAATGAGATCTCTGCAAATCAATATTTCTTTTCAGATGGTAAACACTTTGTTATGTGAAAAAAATAAATAATTTTATGGTGTGCTTATATTTCTTTGGTGCAGAGGAAGAAATATGTGAAAATATGCCATGTAAATCCATATCAAAGGCTTGTTTGTTTTTCATGGAAATTATAACAGAGTACATATTTATCAGAATATCAAGGATTAAAATAATCATCATTATTGAATTGTTTATCATTGGGAGCGGTGTTTGTATGCTTTAATGCCTTTTTTTTTACTTTCACTGGAAATATTGTTATCATTGTGCAGCAATGCTCACCACCTTTTGCTTAACTGTAGCAATTCTGATTTGTGATCTGATTTCTGATTCTGGTGGCATTCTGATTTCTCTGAACATCTTGGAGCCTGTTTTAAATTTGCAAAGTGTCATCAGATTAGCTTTGGAAAAAATTTGTAATAGCTAAAGTTGTATTTTGAAATATTAAGAACCTAACAGTCAATAAGATTTAGTACAACTTTTTGCAGTGTGCATATACACAGAGCAAAACAATGAAACATTTAATGAAATTGAAATCATGCAATCATTCTGTCATCTAACCACTCATTGAAGGCACAAGTTATAGCCAGTTAGGGCAACCACATGAAATAAAACTCAGTAGATCTGTGAAACACTCTAAAAATGAAAATGTACTGCAGGTCATGGGAGCAAATTCATAGCTTATACCTGCATCTTCAGAGGTCATTAATGGCTGTGAGACTATTGGCCGAAGTGTGAAGATGAACATCACCTGTAATGGAAAAGGACACCATCCACTTAGAATGAACATCCCTTAAATCCAGAAATGTCATACAAGAAATGGCTCTGTATAGTTCTCATGCAGTCTACATCATAGTTTTTAAGGGGTTTCTGTATACTCCCCACTGCTAAAGTCATTGATTACTGTTTTAATAAGAAGCTTCTCATTGTTCTTAAGCAGTGACTCCTGTGTTTTGAGAGATTTCTTTTTCCTTCATATTTATGTCTTTTAGTTTTTGAATATATAAGATCAGGGTGTGTAGGTGGTACCACTGGGAGGGGGGGGGCTTAACACTTACTTTTCAGTTTCTTTGGTGGGGTTGAGCCAGAGAAGTATAACTCCATGAGTTGTGTCCTTGGTGACTTAAACCTTGGGGATTAGTAGGTGAACATTGGGGATTAGGAGGTGAATCCCTTTCAGGCATAGTGAAAGCGTGTATTTGGTGGTGATTTACTGTTGACATGACATTCATCACACATCTTTACTTTATATTTCTATAGCCAGATTATGACAGGTAAGCATACATGTGATCTGGCTAAGTCTTTCCTTCTAGACATTTCAGAATGATTCTAATGTATCATTTTTAGGATCAGTGAATGGCCTTGCTTCACCCATCATCAGTTTTGACCTTGTGCATAGCTCAACTAGACTGCTACCTAAGGTGGCATGCATATAGGGATGCTCTTTCCAGATTGATTCATTTATTTTTAGAACAACGAAATGCCCTATTAAAACAAAATGTTTGAGTAGTGTGATGGACATCCCAGGGGGAGGCGCTTCACTTGATATAGGTTCATAGATTCACAGCTATATACTAAGCTATTGACCACTAGGACCTTTATAAGCTTAGCCATGCAATCCAACCCAATAGCATCCCTATGTATCATGGGCATTTATTAAGAGGTGGCTTCTTATTCAGGATATTTGTAAAGGCTATGTGGTGGTGGGAACAATGTTACTTTGGGCATTACTGTCTGACTCTGTCTATTAGAGATAATGGTGCCACACCTGGAGTGAATTTCCAAATTCCCATCCCTTGGTCACTAGGGTTAGGGATGGACTCTGCTTCACACAGATGGGGACTCTGTTACAGAACATGGGGATCCTTTGATACACATATCTGTCTTGCCAACATGTCTTATTTATGTCACAAGCAAAATTTAAATTCTTGGATCTAGTGGTTCTAATGCTGTTCATTTTGTAGATGTGCAAAAGGTCTATAAGTGATGGATCTGAGGATACCTTGTATTCCAGGCATCGATCTTCTCCTAGTAATCTGTAGCAGACAGAGTATAGAGATAGAGCTTTAACGCTATCTGTATAGGACAGTGTGTGTATACCCTGGATTTTCTGGGTAAGGAACCTTTGTGGAAGTTCTAACTGTTGCATATATCTGGTCAGGTACATGCCAAACGGAGCAGCAGTGCTCTCCCATATTAGTGAGTACCAGGTCCAGTATGTTTGAACCTCTGGGAGGTACACACACTAGTAATAAAAAGGACAGGAAGAAGTCTTCAGAGTTGAGTGCTGCAAAAAGGCTTTATTTACAATAAATACAATCAGTTCTGAAGAAGTCCTATTACCTGTGGATGAAAGTGCTCAGCTTGTGTTATTGTAAATAAAGCCTTTTTGCAGCACTCGACTCTGAAGACTTCTTCCTTTCTTTTTTATTACTTGTTAGTGGTTGTGGTTTTACAGGTTCACACACTATCTGCTCAATGGTATTTGTGTTAAAGACCAGCACTAGTAGAGTTTGTAGCAGAAGCTAGAACATAGGTTGCTGTTAATAAAGGGATAATTAATAGGTTATACAGAATATTGCAAGATAACTATAGGAATCAATCAGAGTAGGTTAGAAAGGATTGGGAAGAGAGATTGGATAAGCAACTCACAAAGAAACAATGGGTCGATATATGTATGGTTCATAAATATGCAACAAAGTCTAGAAGGACATAATAAGACCTTGCTGAGTTTAATTTTGGTAGCTGCTGAAAAAATTACTAGAAAATGGAAACAAAAGTCTAAACCAACCATAGTAGAAGTAGCGAATATAGTAACAGAGATAAAAGAACTGGAGGTCGAATCCTTAGAATACTGTAGGAGCAAATTACATAGATAAAATGGGAATTGTGGGAACAATACATGCATGATAATGTTATGTAGGAGGAATGAGGTTTAAGGGAAGGCAGGAACTGAACAGGCTATGTAATGTTAGACTGACAATGATTATACAGAAGAATGTGAATGATGTATAATGTTCGCTACTGAAGATATGTCAGTATTGTTTCTTTTCTGATGCCTATGTCATAAGTAATAATTCAATAAAGATGTTTCCTGTTAAAAAAGGTATTTCTGTTAATAAAGTATAAGAATAGTTGTGCCTCCGAGTATGAGACAGTACATCTTTCCCAGTCTATAGAGGGGTAGTTAAGGTCGCAATGAATTGAGTATTTGGTTTAATGGTGAGTATCTCCAGTATGTCTAGGTATGGGCTATTGGATTCTAGGGACATAAAAGGAGACCTATAGCTTGCTGGAATATGGCATGGGACTTTGTAAGTGGGTTTATTCAAGTGCAATACTGGTTTGCAGGGTGGGTACTTAGTATTATGGCTATATGGAAAACAATGGTGGGAATATACTTAAATAAGTTAACCAACAGAGAATAGCAACGAGAGAGGGAGGAGGAAGGGACTTTAAAAGTCAGATTATCATAAATGATAGGAGCCAGAGACACAGCCTTTTAAAACCAAATCAAGATGAGGGCTGGGGAAAAATCAATCTGTAGCTTTAGTCCTTTGGTTATGATTTCAGAAACTTTTAGCTTAATGCCTCAGTTGGGGGAATGGGGCAAACTCAAAGAATAGTGGAAACACGGTAGCAAAATAAACAGAAAAGCTCTGAAGTACAACTTTAGACAGGTGTATACAGTTATCAATAGGACTGAAGCAGAATTCCTGAAGCAGAATTCACAATACTGCCACTACTGCAATTCCACCACAGACTATGGCACCAGACTATGCAGACGTTTACCAGTAATGCTGTAATAAATTACTAAAATGAGGCTCAAATCTTGCAGCAGATCACAGTCCTGCCATTGCTGTGAAAGACGGTACAAGATTGATTGAGGCTCCAGACAGTTCAAAATACAAAAAGCTACCTTTAACATGTAATTCTACTTATGGAAATAAAAGTGCAGTAGAATGTATAAAGAAAGCTAAAATCTTGCAATATGCAATCTTGACATATTGCAAATGAAACGACATGTATAAGTTCAAGAACAAACTAAAAAATGTAAACAGATTGGCTAAAACATGGACAAAAAACAGAGAAAGCCTGAAAGTATCACCACACAGGTCACTGTAAGTTCAACTTAAAATATTTAAGTAGAGTTTAAATAAAAACTTTTTTCTCCCCCTTTCATGAATAGCTTGTATCTTACACCTCTCAGAATCTTGAACAAAAGACCCTGAGTGGATGTTGCAGATTTTTTAGGGACACATCAAATCAAATACAGCAAATACTGAAGCTCAGGTCCTGCGATTAGAATTTCAGAAACTTTTAGCTTAATGTCTCAGTAGTATATGTATATTTACATTTTTTGGCTTGTTCTTAATAGGTGTATATATGTTGTTTGTCTTGTTCTGAACAGTTCTATGTATGTCATTTATATAATTTATACATGGAGACTCATTGAAACTGGAGTCAAATTCCTTGTATGTGCACATACTTGGTCAATAAATCTGATTCTGATTCTGATTCAGTAGTGGGTGGGTGAGACTCAAAGAACAGGGAAAAACAGTAGAAAAGTAAATGGAAAGGTACTGGAATGCAACTTTAAGCAGGTATATACAGCTATGAAAAGTAATGAATCACAAATATTGAAGCTTTATTTACAATACTGCCACTAATGCAATCCTACCACAGACTATGGCACCAGATTACTGGAATGCAACTTTAAGCAGGTATACACAGCTATAAAAAGTACTGAAGCACATGCCCATTCACATCAAGCACATAACCATTCATGTCAAACAAGGTCATCTTATGTTAGAGTTGTACATTGGATGGTCATGGAGAAGGGATCACTCAATGCTCAAACGTAGGTGCAAATTTGTGCTTCAATTAATATGAATCTCTGTTTCTAATGCCTGGCTTTACTGAACTGATTGACTGTAGTAAGCAATATACCAGAATATCAAAAATTTTATTAGGAATGGGTCAAAGGTGTGAGACAAAATCAGGGGCATTCTGCAAAATTCTGGACTTTTGAGATGGGAGGAATGGCACAAGTGAAAACTAAGTAGTGGGGAAGGTGAGATAAGTGTTAAATTATTATTTTTAATGACACTGGCAGTGATCAACCAGATATTTTTGGCAATATTGATGACTTTGTGATTTGTGTGGAGCAACTTGGAATACTTTAATGTGTGGTCTGCATGGAGGTCAAATAATATTTCATAGCCGTCTGACATCATGGCTATAACTGATGGGTGGGGGCTTGGGTAACTTCTCTCTTGTTGTTTGCTGTGTTTAAACGTTCAGTATATGGCTTAGCAGGACTAATGTGCACTTGTGAGAAATAACATTGACTGCTTAACTGGACTCCTGATATGAACAGAGTAAATATAATTGTGGGGGCTGTCTGAGGAGAAAAATGACTATCTGCCTGCTACTGTTTGCTTGGTATTCTGGCTTTTCAGTGCTAATGTATTTTATGCAAGTAGCATGCAATATTTTAATGTGTGGCAACAGTTTGATTTGAACAAAAGTAAAATACATTGCACATTATCTTTTTCTGGGGCCAGTCAGATGTCTGAATTGTACATAGAAGTGGTTATAACTGCTTGATAGGAGTTGTTTTGATGAAAGTATCTGACCCTCTTGTCACTTGCTCAGTTTACAGTCATCTCTCAAAAAAAAAAAAAAAAAAAAACGTGACTAGAATGCACCACAGAATACCCAGGGGCTGGTGGCTTCCATACACCAAGGCTGTATGAGTGGATTTTGACTTAGACTTAGTAGTCATGCTGCCCTAAACTGAACCTAGTCTTAAACCAGTCCTCCTCATTTGTGTACACAGAAGGTCACTGCACTTGTGATGGTGACTTGTAAAGATGGCTTAAGACAGGTATTTCCATACCAATTATTGCAGAGTAGTCTTGGTCACTTAGGATGTGCTGAAAGGATATGGGAATAAAAAGTAGAATAATAAGGCTACATTTTTTCATTGACCATGGTTTTTATTCAGGCAATTGCTAGATGAAAAGTTTGCTTAAAAACTCTAAATTACACATCAGAGCATTTAACCCCCCTCCCATAGGTTCATATAGTTGTTTCCTCCACAGTTACCAGAGTGCAGTCTTGCCTAGATATAACATGTTGAATGAATGAACGAACAAATGAATAAATGAATAAATTGCAGGAAAGAAATGAAGAGTAAGACAAACTGTAAGAAAAAGAAAGAAAAAAAATTGGATTGTCTGAGTAGGCCAGGATGGGGTGGGCAGCAGGAAGGGGGGGTGGAGATGGGGAACACCATGGATCCTTTCCACTTAGGCACCAGTTTACCTAAGGCTAATGCTGCTCATCAGACTGATATTTAGGTCACATATGTTTTGTAGTTTTTTCAGTGAGTGGTATGTATGGGGGTGGAGGATGTATATAATGCCTGCATCGATTTCCTAGAAACATTTTGACACACATACACTTTGAGGAGTAATATTCATGGGAGTTTGGGGTAATATATTTTAGACCTTTAATGGATTGTTTTTTATTTGCTATTAGCAAAAATGTACCTTGTCTGATTATACTACTAGGTGTGCTGCCATACAGGAGGAGATTATTAAGAAGAGCACCATTGGCTGACATCAAAGAGTGAAATAATACTAATGTCATTAACTTTAATCATAGTTTGACTTGGCTCCATTCCCATCATGCTAATAGAAACCCAAAAGATTTGGAATAAATTAAAAAAGAGGAGATTATTATTCTGACTGTAGCTAGTAGTACGGAATTTGTCCGTGAGACATGCTTTTGTTATAACAATAATATATAGGTTTTCTGTAAGTAGCCATGATTCAAGTTGCAACCATTTGTTGTTAGTGCTTTTAATTTTCACTAGGGCAAATTTTATTCCAGATCAGTTGTTGTTGTAGGAAGGGAGTTACTGGTGGTCAGAGGACCAGGATTGTTTTATTAATGTCTCCTTATTTAGTATATTTTGTAATCAGAAAGTAGAGTTTAGTTAATCTGCTTTTTGGAAAGGATAGGCAAATACAAACTGATGTAGGATGTTGACCTGCATAATAAGTTGTTTATGGATGACAAAAGTACCATTAATGGCTACAATGACCTTACACAGACAGGATTGAACATTGATGTTGATAAGAGGGTTAAGTGGTGCAGTCATTAGAAGAGAAGAGTATCAACAGTTATGATTGTCATTACTGGAGAGGCAGAGTGACAGGAGAATAACACGGAAAAGTGGCATCATTCATATATAAAAGGGAACCCACTGTTCCTGTCTGAACTTGCATCACTGGTGATGAAGTTTAAATAGGATAGAAATGATTTTGTGGGATAGTTTTAGGTTGGAAGACTTAAAACACATAGAGAAGTAACTATGTGAAGTAAGGCTATAATGGAAATATTTCTGTAAGTACTGGGATAGGGAGGCTCCAAGGATGATGCTGAGACACAGAGAGATAAGGTAAATATTTGAGGTGGAAGGGAAAAGGGTGTCAGTCTGAGGTGGTAGGATTTATTATTGGAAAATATCTTTAGGTTTGTAACTGTCATAATGCAAATGTATGTCTGGAGCAGAGCTGATAAATGTATGATCTGGGGTGGGTGGGAATGGGGTAGAGTGAGGAGCAAAGCAGGCTACTCATCTCCAATGGACACAATCAAAAAAAATTAAAATTTTGTGTGTGTGTGTGTGTGTGTATAAGAGAAAAAGAGTGTGCAGAATAAAAATTAATAGACAAACTGAGGTTGCATATCAGAAAGGGGAACTTTATAGAGAGAAACTAGAATTAAATGAGAAGTAATGCTGCCAATAACAGGCTATTTCAGTCTTGTGTTGTTTTTGATGTCCCTTTATCATAAAATGGAATAGTTCATCTAGGAGAACATGAATAATGGACTCCTGAAGTTTGGTGAAAATAGACCCGTATATATAAATATAGCAAAGTTTCTCATTTCACTGAAAGCAAAGGGTTTACACATCCCATTTGTATAAGGTAAAATTGTTCAGTAGACTGCGGTGGTGGTGCTGCGGTAGCATTGTTGCCTTACAGTAAAACATTGTCCTGTTCGATTCTCAGCTAGAGCGTCTTCTGTGTGGAGACATGCGTGAATGGGCGTACCTTCGATGAAGGTTGTGCGTCAGGGCCGGCAACTCAGCACGTAAAAATCTACCGCCAATCATTAGCGGACCGGAGTTCCACTGTGGCAACCCCTAACCAGGAAAAGCCAAAAGATACAACAACAACTTACAGCACTGTCCAACTCACAAATAATCAATAAAATGACAACAATGTTTAACTGCAGAAACAAGCACAGAGACACTGGATAGAACCATCTTCTATCTCACTAATGGTTCATAGAATGGAACCAGTTTCTAACTCACTGTTTTAGAAAGTGGCTCATCCTACATAACGTGATGTAGAAACTAGCAAGAGTTTTCAGCAAAGTCAAAGTCAAGAAAACAGCAGCTGTAATCGTAAGAATATTTGAGAAATTTGCATACCAGAACTAAATGATGTTGCAGTTACATTGTAAACAGTTTTATGGCTCTACTATGTATTACAGTACCATAGAACTAAATGTAAATAACAAATGTATCAGTTTTTAGGTGTTACATGTTACAGCATGAGATTATCAAGGAGCATATTTATTTTTATTTATTTATTTTTTTATTTTTATTTTTACATTTGTTGACTGGGCTAGTCTAGCTGGATATATGTCCATTTTCAGTAGAGGCCCGGGGAGAAAAGCTCCAGGTGATAAAAAAATGCACTTTTAACATACATACAGAGACATTGATATATACAATCAAGATTATGCTGAAAAGGCTATACATAACAAAAAGGTTACGACAAAGGTATATACAGTCAATATGCGGTATGGTAGAAAGGTAAGGTACAGAAGCTATACTTGATGTACCAAGAGGAATTAAATTCAAAGTGTCTGTTGGTTGCAGTTCCTGCTTTCATTGGTAGTAAGCAGCATTTAACTAATATAAAAAAGTAGAATTTAAGAGATGATACAAAATAAAGGAGAAAGAATTAGTCAGGGCTGCTACAAGGGCATAACCAGTGTGATTTCAGGTGTCTTTTGAGTTTTTGTTTAAAGAGTGGCAAGGAAGGAAGTGATGTAAGATCATCAGGTAGTAGGTTTCAGTATTTACCAGCTGTGTTAGAGAACAGTGAGCCTCCTGCCAAGTTGTTGGACTTGCTTATGTTGACTAGTCGTTTATTAGAAGATCGTAATGAATTAAGATTTTTATACATTATTATAAGGTTTGAACGTATAGGGGTGTTGTTTCGGTGATTTAGGATCTTGTGGGCTATGGTAAGTTAAGACTGTTGTAGCAGGTTTTGTAGTTCAAGCCAGCCCAGCTGCTTTATATTCAGACAGTGATGGGTTCGGAAGGGATTACCAGTGGCAAATCTGGCGATGTGATTATAAGAATTAGGCAATTTGAGAAGATTATTTTTAGACAGGTTAATATATATGGGGGAGGCATAGAGAAGTGTAGAGATAAGATGGGAGTGGGCAATGGTAGATCTTGCTGCTTGTGTAAGGAATGGCTTAATCCTGTATAGGGACCCCAATGTTCTGTTGACTGTTTTTATAGTGTTATTAATATGGGTGTCAAAGTTGAGATTGTTGTCTATTGTAATACCTAGAAGTTTGGTGGTAAAGTCAGGGGATATGAAGGTGCCATTATTAGATACGACTGAGAAATCAATGGGGGTGGATTTGCGAGTAGTTGCAAAGAGGAGGAGCTTTGTTTTTTTGGGATTGAGGAGGAGGCAACATTTTGAGAACGAGGTCTCCAATGTGTTAAATACTTTCTGAGTTTTGGATTGTAGTAATGATACAGAGTTGGCTGAACATATGAGCGTTGAATCATCTGCATATTGTATGCAGGTAGCTTCAGGAATAGCTACGTATAGATCATTGATAAATATTGAGAATAAGAGAGGTCCTAGAATTGAACCTTGAGGGACCCGAGGATTACTGGTAGGTGGGAAGAAAGACTATTCTCCCAGAGCACTGCCTGCTGCCGATTAGTAAGGTAGGATCTAAACCATTGTATAGTCTGATTGCTAAGTGAAAGAGATTTAGGTTCATAGGTTCATAGGTTCATAGGTTGGTACTAGGTTATCAGCCATAGGTCCTATACAAGCCTAGCCATAACAATTCCCTGGCTATTTCTTCCCTCACTATTTACTTCCCTGGACCCCTGTCTAGCAGGGCGACTAACTTGATCCCCGGGGTGAATTTCCTTTCTCCCATCCAATCGTCAAAGTTCCTTTTGAAGAGGACCAAAGAGGCACTCTGCTTGACATATATGGGCAATCTATTCCAGAGTCTGGGGAGTCTCTGGGTCAGGAACCTATCCCTCCAGCATGTTTTGTTTATTGTGATGACAAGGTTTAGATCCCTGGAGCATGTGGCTCTGAGGGATTGGGATTTCTTTAAGTGTAGCATGTCCAACAGCTCTGGGTTTGACATGGCCTTGTATGTTAAGCAAAGATCACCTCTAAGTAGACGATATGCGACAGACTATAGCTGGAGTTTTTTAAGGCGGTCAGCATAGGGCATCTGCTTTAGGCCTGTGATTCTTTTAGTGAGGTATTTCTGTGGCCTTTCCAGTTGTTGCAGATGTCTTGAGAGGTACATACCAAATGGGGCATTGTATTCTATAATGGGTCTAATGAGGGTTGAGTACAGTGGGACAATGACCTCCTTTTTTCTGGATGAAAAGCCCTTAGTGATGAGGTGTGCCACATAGAAGGATTTCCTGACTGTTGTGGTGATGTGGTTATCGAAGGTGAGACCACTGTCCACCTGTGTCCCTAAGTCTCTTATCAAACTTTCGGTGTTTAGTGTACTGCCACCTATATGGTAATTCACGGATACATGTTTTTTCCCAAAGGGGATAACTATACATTTCTTGGCATTGAGCTTGAGCCCATGGCTCTGGCACCAAGCATCTGTTTTTGTAAGGCCCTTTTGTAGAGTATCCACATCATTTGGGGATTCAATAATGGCTCCCAGTTTGCAGTCATCTGCAAACTTTGTTATCCAGAGTCCCTTAGTGTTGGCCTGTACTTCAGAGAAGTAGATGCCAAACAAGAGCGGTCCCAGGACTGAATCCTGAGGTACTCCACTTGTCACTTGTCTTATTTCACTTATTTCAGGATATTTATAAGACGAGTATGGTTTACCATATCAAAGGATTTTGAAAGATCAATAAATAGGGCTGAAGAGAGAACATTGTCATTACGGTTTTTGTTAATGGAGTCAGTGAAGGATAGGAGAGCAGTAGTAGTAGTACTGTGAAATGGTCTAAAGCCATGTTGGTTGTTAGCTAGCAAATTATGTTGAATTAAATGGTCAAGTAGCTGGTGATGAATTATTTTTGCTAAGGGTGATAGTAGCGCAATAGGCCGATAGTGAGAATATTCATTTGAGTTGCTCCCTTTATGTAATGGTATAATGTGAGAGATTTTCCAGATGTCAGGGATGGTACCCTCATTTATGGTTCTATTAATAAGGATGGATATAGGATATGCTACTGACTTGGCTGCATTTTGTAAATATTCAGCTGGAATTTGGTCAGCTGATGGAGTACATGGCTTAAGTTTTTGGATAAGCTTAAAGATGAATTTAGTAAAGATGGGTTTCAGGTGGAAAGTAGGGAGGGGATTAGGAGAGGAGGTAAGAAGGCTAGAGTTATCAGGGGATAGCTGGCAGGCTAGAGATTGAATGGCTTCTGTAAAGAAGGTGTTGAAGGTATTAGCAGTTTGGATGGGAGTATTATGATTCGAATCATGTGAGGCTGGTGTACTAGAATGACCTGGGTGTAGGAGTCTATTGATACTCGTCCAGAACCTTTGTGGATTATTTTGGTTTGTTTGTTGTAGTTTGCTATAAAAGTTATTTTTATCTGAGAGAATAGCCTTTTTTGTTACATTTCTCAAGTGTCTAATAGTTTGCTGGTCGGTAATATTTTTGGTAGCATGCCACCTAGACCAAGCTTTGTTTCTGACTAAGATTTTCTGTCTGGTTTCTTTTGTGAGCCAGGGGGCTGGTTTTGACTTGATTCTAATAGAGCGTTTTGGAGCATGCTGGTCAAGGATAGTCAAGAATGTTTCATTAAAGTATTTGACTGCCTCTTCAAGTGAGAGTGTCTTTAGAGGAGTCCAGTCACAAGCATTCAACTCACATTGAAATAGTAGTGGGTTAAAGTGTTTATTGGACCTTGAAGTTCTATATGTGGGAGGTTGGGAAATATCACTTTTTTGTCTGATAATTTAGGTCAAAGAGTGGTCGCTAATGTTATCTGGTAAGATTTCTACCTTATATGTTTGGAAATGGTTATTAATAAGAATCCAGTCTAAGGTACTCTCTTTATTGTTTTGTTTGTTAAGCCTGGTAGAAGTGTTAATGATTTGAGTGAAGCTGTGGAGATTAATGTGAGAAGTAGGATGTTCAGTGTTGACACACTTCCAATCAATATTAAAATCCCCTAGGATTATAGTTTCTTGTGGGAAAGTTGATGAGATCCAGCTGAGTATATCCTTAAGTGTGCTAGAATTATTGCCAGGAGGCAGATAGATACAGATGATATATTTGAGTTAAGCTGAATTTTGGAAATAAGGATTTCTGCCTTATTATCCTGAGGGGGATTATAAGGTGAAGTGGTAACTTGTAGACTGTCTTTAAAAAGAATTGCTACTCCCCACTCCCTTATGCTTTTTTCGGTCTTGTCTCAGTATATTGTTACCTGGTGGGATAATTTCATTGTCTTGAGTTCTAGGTTTTAACCCAGTTTCTGTCAAACATAGTATAGTGAATGATTGAACATCTAGGAGAGCGTGAAGATGGGGAATTTTATTGTTTATGCTGCAGATATTGAGATGTGCTATCAGGAGTGAGTTAGGGGGTTTGGTGGTGGTGAGTGGGGTAAAGGAGTTGGGATGACAGGATTCAATTATTGAGACATTGGTTGGGCCAGGGTTAGGATGGATGTCTCCATCTTTTAAGGATTGTTTTTTTTAATCTAAGTACGGGATTATGTATGTAGCTAATTAGATATCGAACTTTCCTGACTGTGAGATTATTGTACTTAATGTGGGCCAGTCTGTGATATTTGGTAGTAGGTAGCTAGGTATAGAAGTTATATTTAAATTATTATGTGAGATAATAGGAGTTAGAGTGGAAGTTGTTTAGGAGGATGTTGACACTGGAAATACATAAGGATTTCAAAGTAGGTTAGGAGATAGGCTGAGGTTAGGATAGACGTAAGTGTAATAATGAGTAATAACTTAGTTTTAGTAAAGTTCATTGTTATGGGCATACTGTATGTAGTTTCAGGGTAATATAAGTGTAATAGGACAGAAGAGAGAGAAGCAGCTAGACATTGTAAAACTGAATGCAACACCATCAACTTAGACAGGATTAACAATGGGGGGGGTGGGCATTTGAACCACGGCTATCTGTGAAAGAAGCTTAAAAGAAATATGGAATATGTACATCTCATGTATGATTGCATTTCAAACAGGAATCAATGCACAAAAACAACTGACATGCTATAGTAATGATGTGTCCTAATACCTGAAGAACTAGAAGAGGCTGTGGATAGTGGGGGAGAGGCGAGGGAAAATTATCATAAGGCCAACAGCGGGAAGTCAGTTATAGTGGAGACACTGGTAAAAGAAGCAAGAGAAATACCAAAAAGTCCTAAAGGATTCAGTGTTAGACAAAATACCCTAGAGCAGATATAGCTGCAGACATGCACAACTTTCCAATGAAAACCATCAATAGATGCCACTATGCTGATTTGTACTGTGCAATGTGCTAAACATCTGTGAATCCTGGCCATTCATTTTATGTTATACACTGACTTACAAAGAATGCCTTCAGGATTTGTAGAATTCATTTACTTGCTGTGTTCATTTCATGCTACTGACTTTTGTACAGTGCTTACAATAGTGCTAAGTTACACTTTAATGTCAAGATTCACAAATGTTTGCACAGCACAATACAAGGGGAAACACCAAAGTTGCTCTCATATGGGCTCTGTATTGAGATGTCAGCACTTGAAATGTTGAGTGGTGAGAAGCCTTAAGAAAAAACAAAAACCCAGGAAAAAAGCAAACTTATATATACCAACTCTGAGACTGCCATACCTCGGAGAAAAGGCAATATTCCAGGAAATGGCAATCTCGGACTTAATATATATAATCCGTTTTTCAACCATTCAGTCTATGTGTTTCAGGACTCAGTCTAGCAGGTCTGGGCATTTCAAATGGTTACCTTCCAGGGTGTACAGTGCTTAAAGGCACTATATATATGGCAACAAAGAAATATAAGGATGTCTACCAAAAGAACCATAGCAAGATAATGTGAAATGATCAAGAACAGATAGAAAAATCTGCCATATTCATAACCCAGAAGGGCAAAACCTGAAGAAAATATTAGTTTCTGTACATATCATTGAATACAAACTAACTGAAGTTCTATCTAGAAATATTCGACTCACTGACTTTTCATTTATTTACTCAAATTTGCTAATCGGCTATGAGGATTGGTACAGAGACTTTATCGGTCCAAAGGCATAAACAACATTCAGAAATTCTGTGTAGTGTGTATTTCTTTATTTTTGCCACCACAGTGAGTTCATTTTAACTAAATAAAACTGCAATACAGAAAACTTGTGTAATAACACCAAGAAAAAGACGTAGCCTAAAATAGAAAATGCACTACACAATAGTGAATTGTTGATTTTCTGAGTTGTTTAAAACTTAGAAGTATAGAACTCAGGGTAGAAAGAGAAACACAAATAAGAAGAAAGCTTTGTGCCAAGGTTATTACGGACAGGAAATGAATGCTCAGGTAGCAGAAGCAGCAGCACAGAGTGGGAAAAGTAATGTTGCTATTGTACAAATGATCAAATGATGTGCCTCAGAAAGAGATCAGAGCAATGCAGGAAAGCTGTAAGAACTAGAGACATCACTTAGGTGGGCTGTCAGCTGCAGGGATTATATCAAGGTGCATTACACTGGGTTTAACACATCTGGAAAAACCTTTTAATTATTAGTATAATTCATTTAGGCATTAATAGAACAGGCTTTGCATTGCATTAACACATTTTCTGAAAAATAAGCAACAGGAAAGTATGATGCCTGGCATTATTAACTGATTGTAATCCGGAGTGGTTGTTACTTTGATTTTAAAAAAGTTAATAGAACAGTAAGCTTTGAACTGCATCTTTTCTAAGCAATAAACAGTGCAAAACTTTAATGTCTGGAATTATTAAATGATTGCAATCCCCAGTGATTCCTACTCCAGTATATTTAAAAAGTTAATAGAGCAACAGGCTTTGCATTGCATCTTTTCTGATCAACAAATAGTAAGCAATAAGAAAGTTTAAGGATTAGGGGCATCCTGTTTCTGCAAGAAATACTTGTTCCTTAGCACAGAATGTATTCAACAGCATAACTGATACTGAGTGGGACTTATGAAGTTTTGCAAGAGCACACCAACTATTGTATAGGTGCTTTATACCAATTTGCAGCAGCATTACTGCCCATAAGACAATGCATTTCTTAAAATCCCACAGATGCTACTTTTGAAGTGCTCATTACTAAATGACCGCAATCATCTACAATTTACTACAAAAAAGCCAATGTTTTTAGAAGTGAACAGGGCAGAAAAATTAAGTTATACTTGGAACGTTGTACAAAATCAGAGATGACAGAAAGCATTGCTTTCAACTTCTTTGCTCGAACTCAGGAACCTCACATAGCTTTCCTGAAAACACTGGAGGGGATAAATGTATCTCCAAACACCATCATACTAGGTGACTTCAACTACCCGAATATAGACTGGGATCACTACTCAAGCCCCAACACTCTAGCCCAAAGGTTCCTAGAGTTCATAAACTCAAATGCCATGGAACAACTGGTCACCATCCCCACAAGAGGTGAAAACATACTTGATCTCATCATCACGAACATGGGGTCAAAATGTTCAACACCGGAAGTATACCCCTCACTGGTGAGATCAGATCATAAACTAATCTCACTGGAAGTCCACATCCCGCCCCCACCTGAGATAAAAAAGACCACAGTGAAGAACTTCTCAAAAGCCGACTTCACAATTCTAAAGACTAGTGTGGTCTCTTTTAAGGCCCCCGAGCCTGCGGAAACCATTACTCAAGCCGCTGAATTACTTACAAATGCTTTCTACCAGCACCTACAGGACTGCATGGATCAGGCAATCCCAAACAAAACAAAGACTCTTTGTACCAAAGGCAAGCATCCAGTCTGGTGGACCCCAGCCATAAACAAGCTCTACAACAAAAGGAGGAAGCTACTACAAGATAGAGCAAAATCCCTAAAAGGTAAGACACCTTTGATCATTATAAGTAAAAAACTACGATCTCTCATAAAATCATCAAAGGCAAATTTTGAGAGAAAAATTGCTAAGGGCTCAAAAGACAATCATAAGGCCTTCTTTAGCTATGTCAGAAACCTGGGAGGAAACTCCCAGATATGCTCAGAATTAGTTAAAAATGATGTAAAAATCACTGAACCTACAGACATTGCCAACATACTGGCTGACAGGTTCAGTGCAAACTTCTCCCCCCCCTCCCCCCCAAAAAGAGAGATATCTATACCAGAGGATTGTAACCCCCCAAACATCTCTAACGCTCAGGTGAGAACTGCTCTCTCCAAGGCGAAAAACACAGCATCCATGGGACCAGATGGTGTCCCCAGTTGTGTGCTCCACGAACTCAATGAGGAATTAAACCCGCAGTTAGGACAGCTGTTTAATCTTAGCCTCACCTCAGGATACGTACCCAAGGAGTGGTGTACGGCAACTGTGGTCCCACTTCACAAAGGCGGTGCCTCCACCGACCCTGGAAATTACCGTCCCATCAGCTTGACAAGCCTGATCTGCAAAGCTATGGAGAGGATCATAATGGAACTCATAAATAAAGACATAGGGGACTTTCAGACTATGGATCCAACCCAGTTTGGCTTTGTTAAAGGCAGATCATGCCTTTTAAACTTGGTTGACTTTTTCGAAACAGTCACCAAGGCCATTGATGAGGGAAAGGCAGTCCACACAGCCTACCTCGACCTGGCAAAGGCTTTTGACACAATACCCCACTCAGGTATCATTGAAAAACTCATCAGCTTAAAGGTAAACCCATACATCACAAGATGGGTAGCAAACTGGCTAAGTGACAGAACCCACAGGGTCAGAGTTGCTGGCGCCATGTCAGACTCAATGCCTGTCACAAGTGGTGTCACACAGGGCTCAGTCCTGGGCCCACTCTTGTTTGGCATCTACTTTTCAGAAGTACAAGCAAACACAGGAGGGTTGTGGCTGACAAAGTTTGCAGATGACTGCAAACTGGGTGCCATAGTCGAGAACACATCTGACACAGATATCCTTCAGAAGGGTCTGATAGAAACGGATAACTGGTGCCAAAGCCATGGACTAAAGTTAAACGCCAAGAAATGCATAGTCATACCCTTTGGGAAAAACAAGGTTACCCCTAGCTACCATATAGGTGGCAATCCACTGAGCGCAGAAGAGGTTATCAGGGATCTGGGGACCCAGGTTGACAGTAACCTTTCATTTGACACTCACGTTGCCAAAGTAGTTAGGAAGACCTTCTACATTGCCCACCTGATCATGAAGGGATTCACATCTAGATCAAGGGAGGTCATCGTTCCCCTGTACTCATCACTCATCACCAATGATTGAGTACAATGCCCCATTCGGAATGTATCTGACCCGACACCTGCAGCAACTGGAAAGGCCCCAAAAGTTCCTCACCAAAAGGATAAAGGGTCTCAAAAATATGTCTTATGCTGCCCGACTGAAGGAACTCCAGCTCTATTCAGTCGCTTACCGTCTGCTCAGAGGTGACCTGTGCCTGACATACAAGGCCATGTCCAAGCCAGAATTGATGAACATGCTTCACCTCAAAAAATCTAGATCCCTCAGAACTACAAGGGCGGGAGACTTAAACCTTGACACGGTTATTAATAGGACGTGCTGGAGGGACAGATTCATCACCCAAAGACTCCCTATGCTGTGAAACAAAATCCCGGTACATGTGAGGCAGAGCACCTCGCTGGCCTTGTTCAAGAGAAATCTTGACCAATGGATGGGAGATCGCAGATATACCCCAGGGATTACCTGACAGAGGCACAACAAAATAATGGGCATAGTATCCTTCAAACTAAAGGGGTGGCGAAAGCCACAAAACTCTGGGCTAGGCTTATAAATGCCCTTGGGCAGATAGCCTAGTATGAACCTATGAACCTATGAACCTATGAATGAGGGACAAAGCCTTAAAAATAAGTGGAGGGAAATATCTAAAATTAGGGCCATTTTTTCAAATATTACTCTTTCTTAAAAAAGTCAACTCAAGAAAAGATTCTACATGAACATGAAGTTTCTGAACAATAAACAATAAGTACAAAACTCTAATACTGGCACTGTTGACTGCCTGGCTCTAAAACCTCAGTAACTTACCTGAAGCCAAACATTTTATGAGGGAAAACTCAGGGATGGTCTAAAACTCTGTAACAGTTGAATGGTATAACTGAGAGGGATAACAACATCCTGAAACAAGGGGCTGTTTGCAGTGGCAGTGGGCACATTTGCAGGGCAAATGGAGTCCCTACCACCATAGTTCCTCTCCAAATATATGCACTATTCTGTCTGGTTGACCGTCAGGATTTCTTATAAAAAGAGGGGAAAAAATTACCTGATGCTGTTAGCTGTCACTTGCTGTTTTGCTCCAGTGCCACTAACCCATACCTTCATTTTAGTTTAATGTGCACAGCTAAAAGTGACAGTAAAGAGTTAAAAGCTCTACACCTGGCTAATCAATTTGTACAGTTGTTTAGTACTTGCTATTACATGGCTATTATTGAAGTTAGCACCTGCTCTATAGGACATCAGTCAGTCAGGGGCATTTTTTTACCTTTTTTTTCTTTTTTAATTAAATAATGAAAATAAATAAATAGAGTTTGAAAGGTGTCTCTAGCTGAAGGGCACCTTAGGTGACTGTCTATTTTGCCTATGCGTAAGGCCAGTTTTGACTATAGCCTACTGGGTTTTCTACCATGTAATACCTGCAGTACCAATGCTGAGAAGGCTCATTCTTTTGAAAGGTACATACTATTGCTTAGACATTTTACACTGGCATTCAACACCTATGTCAAATGTATAAGCCCTATGACATTGTGAGTTCAACTCATGTTTTGAAATTATGAGTAGCACTTTCAGATACCTTATTGGCATATAGGGTTTGAGGAATCTAGGAGCCCATGTTTTGGAATTGGACATGAAGTTACTTCTTGGGGTGGTGTGCTACCTCAAGTATAGCTCTTTTTGAAATTCCATAATAAACAAAATAATTACTATTATCTATAGCTCCTTCCAAATTTCTCAAGCCTAACTTGTGCAAGATCTCACTTAGGAAAGGATCTAACATAACATAGTTAGTTATTAAATGAACAGGTCAGTTGGACCTTTTCAGCCGATGAGATAAAGAAAGTTACAGATTCATTAAAGTTGCATATTGCACATTAAAAAAATTACAAATACAAATGTAACTCTTTACATATTATGTTGATATAAATAAGATGCAGATGCATAATATATGGGGCTAATAAGCTAAATATGCTAATAATTCTAAAATGATATCACAGTCAACCCAAAAAGTACAATGTAAAATCAGTAGCACAGCTAGGATGGGGCAAATAGGGTGGCTATCCCAGACACAAGGTGTTAGGGAAGCTTTCAACAACTGATTTATTATTGTAAGTTATGTTCATTAAATACCAATTAGTTTGCCACCTGATATTACACTCATACTTTCTTAAAATTAAAAAAAATGTTTTTATACATATGAAAAAAATACAACAAAGTTTAATGATACAACTGCTATTTTCAAATTATTTTATCTTAATCTTTTTTCCTTTCTAAAACACATTTATAATTCACTGGTATATTCAAAGCTGGAGGAGAGCATGTATTTAACTTTACTTACCAATGACACTTTACATATTCAGGGTTGTCATCCCAGTTACCCCTACTATCATCTCCATTTGCACAATCCACTGGATAAAAAAATGAACCTTAGAAACTCTTACTGACTAATGTATGTTTATACAAAGCATTTACTGGACTTTTACATTTAATAGCATATAGATGCTCATAAATTCTGTTCTTTTATTGTCCAGATGTTTATCCACATAAAATGAATCACAAATGGCACATGCTGTTGCTTATACTACATATTTCCAACTGCATGTGAAAACAGCTGTTTCTCTATATACTGTATGTGTAGAGCTCAATAAAAATTATGATTATTATATGCCTACACATACTGCAAGTGTAACACTTGAATGTGCCATGCATACCTATTTGAATGATGCTTCCCTTCAGTTTCTGTTAAACCAATATATGAAGATTCCCACTCCTCTTATTAATAAAATGTAGTCCTGTGCCTATCTTGTTCATATAGTTATTAATTTCATCATTGTCCTGACAGTTTTGCTATTCAGAAATAAAGTAAGTGGCAGCATCATATCTCATTGCTTGATCTTAGTAGCATGTTTCTTGTATTATTACACAATGCTACCATCTAATACATAGCAGCACTCTCACCACACATGAAACTAATTGTCTACTGTGGATTTCCTCTGTGCAAAAATCTGTTAAGTATATTGAGTATTATTTTGTTAATCTCCATCTGGTTCAAAGTCAGCTGCAACAATCTTGAATAAAGGCTTTAATTCCAAAAGACTTGCTCACAGTGTAAGTTACTTACTTCATTGTAAGCCTGTTTTATAGATAGAATTTACACTGGATTAAGTCATTTATACCAAGAACAAATATTTTGGAATCTGACCTGGATGCACATTGCAATACTATAAAATAAAACTGCTGTGAACATTTTTATAACCCATAATATCAATTTATTGCAACATCTAAGAAATGCATGCTGTTGATATTGCTGGTGAGTGTTAATTAAAGGAAATGTGTATAAGTTAAATGTTAATCGTAATGCAATAACTGGTGAGGGAGCAGCAGTGTACTGTCAGGGTGCTGAATGGTGCTGATTGAGTTCTACAATGTCAGAATGAAGAAATGCCACAGAAAATGAGTGTTCTGGGACAAGAGCATCTACAAAGGTAAGCTATACAGCAGCCATGGTTTTAGAGTTACTGTAAAACGAAAACAAGCTTATTAGCATGAAAATGAAACAGGAACATATATGCAACACAAATCATTGCTTGGCAGTTTTAAAACACATATATTGCAGTTTGCATTTTGTTGTCTTTTGCTGTGATCCTGACAGCTCCTAGTGAGTGATCTCAAAAAACAACATGATTTGTATTTTTACTTTTAACATACAATGTATTAGTTACAAGAGCATGATTTCCCAAGAGATCTACACATTAAGTGTCAATAACTGACAACTTTGCCTGTGCAGTTTGAATTCTTGTAATTACAAGCTGCCCCTTAGAGAAGCAGCTACAGCATTTATTTGAACATTCTTGAGCAGCAATGAACTTGTTAAATTATTATCAGGTTATTAACTTACACACCATGCTGATTAAGACAAGGAAATGAAAGCAAAACTGAATCTCATGTATCCTATATTCATTATTTCAAATACTCATTAAAGAACCTAGTTGTTTTAGGTAACACAAAGCTATATTTCTAATAAGTTTCTCAGAATGCTTCACTATGATACGATGTATTCAACAAATGGCTCATAACAACACAGTTATTTAAATATGAATGACAACCCCAGGGAAATTACTTTAATTTCCCCTAAGATGAAATCTACTAATGCGGGCACTGAATTTATGAGAAAATTAAATACTTTTTTGTTAATTTCAAATGCAAACTATAATTGTGCACAAACAGGGGACCATGAAAAGAATAGTTTTACTGAGGTCACTCAAAATCTAAAGTGAATCCCATTGAAAAATAATGTTAAACAGACCAGTCTGCTAACCTGTTCTCAGTATTCTGTTTCTCCAAAATAACCCGTCTTATCAGTAGATTTATTTATTGACAAGATGGTAGCATGCTAAGTAAAAAAGCACAGTTCAGTAACGTGTGCATATGTATCAAGTACTTTATACTGTAGTTCTGTGTCTGTAAGGAGTGCTATGTATCAGTTGACAAAGTGTTAAAATGGTGTATTATAGCAATAACCCACGCCTGGGCGTGGGTAATGCTGGATTTACCCACGGTTGGCGTGGTTTGGTCCCGAGGGTGAAGCCCGAGGGACCAAACAAAGCCAACCGTGGGTAAATACAGCATTACCCACACCCAGAAGTGGGTTATTGCTATTATACCATGACATTATTTAAGAAAAGAAACTATTACTTTTCTTAAATAATGAGAAACAGTCCACAACTATGAAGGAAACAAACAGATGCTATTTCTCTGTAGGTGGATTCTAGACTCAAAAAGTCACTGTTGAATACAAAAAAGTACTTCGTCTTTATTAAGTTTTGTTGAGCGCTTTCATCTAAACATATCTAGATTTCATCAGAACAAAGAACTGCCCTTTGGCCAACACTTTATATAAGAGTCATACTTAATTGATTAAATAATTAATTAATTAATTACATGCCTAATTTTTAAAGTGCTAGTGCTACATAAATGTACTATACTTTAATACTATATTTTAAAAAGCTTTCCTGTTAAAAACACATAATATGCGAACCATATACATTAAAAAACATTAAAAACATTTGCCAATGTTGTCTTTGTATATTGTGCTGTATATCTAAAGAATGAGGATGCTTCTCTCTATGTGTGTACAAAAAATTAATAAAATATATGTTATATTATATTATGAAAAAGATTAATCCTGATACATATATACCCATTGCTCTAAGTGGGATTTTTATGAATAAATTCATAAACCTTATTAAAAATATTGAAAATATCATCCCTAACCAGATACTTCGTAACAAAGCCCTTGCAGGTCCTATGCATTGGTAAAGCCATTCACCATTCTACATATTGCTAGCTAAAATTGGCTTCACAGAAATATGGTCATTAAGTCCTGGTGGGGTAGATGCATTCAGTTTTAGTTGCCATCTAGTCTCTAACTCACCCAGTTTTTTCCTTACATCCCCTCCCCTGGGGTTTACTGAGGCTATATCTAGTATGGCAAAATAAAACAATTTGCATTTAGTACTTTCGTGCATATGCCTCCACAGGGCATTTTTGACATCTTTCTTCTTAATGCAATAATAATGATCATATATCCTTTGTCTTAAGGTCCTATCTGTCTTTCCTACATAATAGCAGTGACAGTTTAAGCACATGGCTAAGTAGACCACATGGGTGGTCCTACAATTCCCTTTCTTAAAATATATCTCCGTCTTGGTGACATTTTCTAGTTTGATGCTGTTGTTAGTGCATATGTACCTGCACTGGTTGCAGGTGCCGCATTTAGTTGTTCCAATATTGACTTTATCATTATTTGATGTTTGTATTTTTCTTTCTAATTCTCTTTTTAAATTATCCCCATTTCTGGATACAAACCGAGGAATGTCTCCCACAATTTCTATTATTTTCATGTCCGTCTTTAATATATTCCAGTTCTCCTTGATGATTCTTTTAATATTTGCAGTCCACGGGGTGTGCTGCAGAATACATGCTCTCGTATAACTGACATCTGTCCCCCTATTGTTGGCTTCCGAACTGTGTGTGTGTGCTAGGGGTCCTTTTCCTAACAGGGCTACATACTTTTTACCCCATTCTTTTAGCACATAACTAGTCACGTCCTTCACTAGCCCCTTAGGATATCCTCTTTGAATAAACATGTCACCTATAATGCTTAGTTCACTGACAAAATCATCATAGTCGGATGTCATCCTTGCTGCCCTTATACATTGTCCCTTGATTATACTTCTTTTCTGATTAGTGGGGTGGGAACTACTATATTCTAAATAGCCATTACTAAATGTATCCTTCCTATATATTTTACTTTTCATCTTTCCTTGATCCACAGTAATAAGAGTGTCTAAATAGGCTATCTTACATGATTCCACTGTGTATGTAAATTTTAATTCATTGCTCTTAGAGTTTAAATCCATCATGAAAGTTTCTAATTCTTTTCTATTCCCCTTCCAAATCAAAAAAATGTCGTCCAAGAACCGATAGTAACATGAGACTAGCTGGTACCTATTATTGCCAAAAATGTGTTCGTCTTCCCAATCACTCAAATAAATGTTGGAAAAGATGGGGGCACATGCAGCCCCCATTTCTACTCCTTTGACTTGTACATAGTATTCCCCTTCAAACATTATATAGTTGTGTCTCAGTACAAGTTCCATAAATTCTACTGTGAGTTGGATTTTGTCCCTTGAGAAAATGCCTGATTTTTCCATCGACCTTTCTAGTCTAAGCAATCCATCCTCTTGCGGAATGCTTGAGAATAGGTCAACCACATCTATGGTCACTAGGAGAGCATCAGGTGTTAACATATCTTGCTTTAATCTCCCTAAGAAATCCCATGAGTCTTGAATGACATGTTTGTAAGACTTGTATAAAGGTTTAAGCCACCCATCCACTACCTTGCCTAAATTGTAAGTTTTGGCTTTATTCCCTGAAATGATGGGTCTAAAAGGGGGGTCCATTGCATTTTTGTGGATTTTGGGAATGCCCACCATGGTACTGATAATAGGGGAGTCCACTTTTAAGAACTCATATAACTCCCCACTAATTCTTTCATCTATTAAAAGGTCTTCTAGGTATAAATTAATTTTGTTATACCCTATATTCACTTCGTTTTTTGAGGATATTTCATAATTCCCAGACTTCAATAATATTTCATTGATTTTGTTCTTATATTCTTCTTGACCATATAATACAATTCCTCCCCCTTTATCTGGTTTCATTACTCTTACCATTTTATTCTCCTGTAACTCTTTTAAAGCTGTAACCTCGGGGATAGTCAGATTGTATCTAATTTTAGTGTGATTAATTTTATTGCTATATTTGTATATATCGTCAATAACCATTTTCTCGTATAACCCCAATACACTGTTGAGTGGGGGGTGTATGTGCTCTTCTTTTTAAATACTGGGTTACTTGTTGTCTTGGTCTTCTCCTTGTCAAATAGTACCGCTAAATTTAATTTCCTTAAATACTTCTTAACATCTATAATACAGTCCTCTACCCTGAATTTTTTAACAGGCACATACTTCATTCCTTTACTTAACAAAGTGAAGTGTTCTTCCTTTACTTCTATTCCCGTGAAATTGTATATATAAAATTGATTGTATACACTGATTGTGTCATTAATTTTCACAATCTTGTCTTTAATTGAGTCAGGTCCTATCTGGTGTGGCCCTCCCCCATTATCCTCCTGGGTGGTAGCTGGTGGAATTCCCTTCTTCCTACCTGATCTGTTTCTCTGTATCCCCTGTTCTTCCCTTTCTTTTCTTCTAAAAAATCATTGTCATCAAATAAATTGTCAAGATTGTTGTCACAATTATTGTTGGATCTCCCTGTGTATTTGTTATCCCTATGTTGGTAATCATAATGGGTATATGTACTTCCCTTCCTGCCTGTTACATTTCTAAAATTGAACCTATCTTTTTTACTATCTTTTCTGTCCCACCTATACGCTTGCTCCCTACTGTACTGTTCTAAATCCCTTTGATATTTTTTGCATTTTCTTTCAAACTGCATATCCATTTGCCTTTGAACCCATTTATATTGCGAATTGATACAGTACTCATATTCCTCATATAACACGTCATTAATAATAACATCATTCAATTTGTCTAATTCATTCATTAATATACATATCTTTTTATCATTACATTGAATAATGAATCTCATGAATGCTACACCAAAACCATCAAATAATTTGATACATTCTTTTTTGGTTTCAACATCCAAATCAATGCCCATAGGGAATTTGAAAAAACGTAGTCCCATGGGAACTACGCAAGTGTCTATACATTTCATTAAGTAACTGTTCTCAAGTTGCAGGCTTTTACATTTTTTAAGTTTGTTTCCAAACTCAAACATTAAGTCTTTTAAATTCCTTTCGGTGTTGGAAGAATTGACACATCTCCCTCTAACCTGGGCATCCGTTTTGTCCGTTTTATCCAGCCCTCTAAAGTCAAAATTATATTCAATAATCTCTTTGTAACTGTAGTCTTTAGGCAACGCGCCTCTTTTTCCTTAAAAACATTTGAATTGGTACCTGCATAATGTACATTGCCGGCTATGGTGTAAGTCTTTTTGGGTGGCATTCTTTTCGGTTTGGCTCCGAAGAACGAGTAGTCTGCCTCCGATCCACAATCCCGTCTGTCGCCTCCCGGATTAAATCCGCCTCCAGGTCTGGATCCATTAGAGGTTCTCCTTTCCCGTTCATCTCCATTGCCTTGCCCGTTTGGTATGCAGTTTGTATTTCCAGTCGCGCTTGGCGCTCTGGATGATGTCATCCGCTCGTTCTGCTTACTGCTTTGCAACGGCTGGCTTACTAATTCTATGAGCCGAGTAAGCTCGCCCCTCATTATTGCCATCTCCGACTGGATGCTTCTTATTTCGTCCCTCCTGGGCGAAAAAATGGATGGCAATTCGTCCATTGAATCCATCTCCACAAAGCAACTAGTAAAAACCAAAAATGAGAAACAGTCCACAACTATGAAGGAAACAAACAGTTTTAAAACTGTCTCGCTATGTTAAACCCATTTAACATAGCGAAACAGTAAAAAAAGCAACGGAGATCTTGCTTTCTCCGTTGCTTTTTTTTTAAAACATGTCTCGCTATGTTAAATGGGTTTAGCATAGCGAGACAGCTTTAAAATAAGCAACGGAGATCTCCGTTGCTTATTTTAAAGCTGTCTCGCTATGTTAAACCCATTTAACATAACGAGACAGTGTTTTAAAAGTAGAGTTATACTAATGGAAAAAAGTCCGGGCGACCGGACCTTTTTCCATTAGTATAACTCGATTTACAACGTGCACGCTGGCCAATCAGCGTGCACGTTTTGGGGGGTCATGGTATAATATCTGTTAACAGTTTGCCATTCTGTTTATGTGCTTTTGTAGTAGATGCTTTTGGAATTTTAGGTTATGTATTCAGAAAAAATAATGTAAGATTACTGTTCATCGCATTCTGCATACTTTATGTCTGTGTATAACACGACTGCAAACATGACAACATTCTAATTACATGACAATTTATTGAACCAGTTCATTTTTCAGTTTGTGACTACCATTGGATCTATTTCATCCACATTCTGTACTGTATTATGTCAGAGACAGGTTGTTAAATCCCATTACACTTTTCAGGCTTACTTCTTAACAGGAAGTTACTCTCTCAACATTTTTGTTGAAAATTATTCAGTACAAATGTGTCTGAAACTGTACCAAAAGAGCACACTCTCAGAGTTAATTAGTAGTAGTAAAACTGTAGGTCCTGTAAAAAAGTAAGATCATTTTATGTCTGCTATGAAATGACTTTGTACAGAAAGAAAAAGTAAATGCATAAGATTATGTAATGAAGGGGACCATGCGCAAAATAACCACCTTCATGACTGAATGTAGCATTGATGAATTAAATACAAAGCTGACCTTAATGAAGTTTCCTGCAGTATGTGTGTGTGTGGTATTTCTGAAGGCTGTAGTGAGTACTATGATTAAATGCATCAACAGCTTCAAGTGGATATGTAGTTCCACATGTATAATATGACCTTTGTCTATATCTGATTATCAACCCAGAGTTAGGCTATTGAATTGTAAGGACACAGAACTGACTGTCATTTGTTGCAATGTATTTTTTCTGTGTCTGGCAGTACTAGAGCTTTCAAATGAGCTTTTCAGGCGGTTACATTTTAAAACATTTTGCAACACACAGGAAAATTCTGACAAAAACCAAGATTCTGGAGTTCTCCAAATAGCTAAGTCATTACTGCATATGTCAAGTAGGTAGCTGACAGATTACCTGCAGTTTTATGTATTAACAAATAATGACTGAGGACTGGCTAAAAGCTGGGGAGTACAGCAGTCTGATCACAAGGAACTGTAATTTATTACTTTGCCTCATTCTTTGGTTATGTTTTTTTAAGTCAGGAGATTAGTACTTCGACATTCTCATACTGCATGTGGTGGAAAGCTTGGGAGACAGAAGCTGTATTAGTGATCATAGTAGCTTAGAAATTATAACAGCTGAATACAGTAAAGCACTTTTCATGTAGAAGGCATATATTGGTAGAATCCGACTGATGTGGACTCTTTTTCTTTCTTTCTTTCTTATTTTCTTACTTGAGATGCTGGAATTTGTTTTATAAGTACAGAGCATTTTGGAACAGTTCAATACATTTTGTAACATCAGGAAGCTCAGCTGACAGACAAAGGTATGGATTGCCAATAATCTTGTGAACTTCCCATCAAGATATTTATTATGAAAATTTACAGAAGTTCCTTAGTTGCTAATGCATTTTAAAACATAGCTAAATAAATAATTGAAATACTTTTATATAATTACATGCTGATTATTTATGCCTGTTTTCCAGAATGCCAGATGACTTTTAAAATGGCTGCAGAATAAATCTCAGAAACTTTACATTTTACTTTAATATCCAGGCTGGCTTTGTCCAAATAGAGTGAAGGACAGCAGCATGTATCCCTCAGTATAAAGACAGACTATCTAGAAAATTAAAGACCCATACGTTTGACTAGTCTTATATGTAAGGCCATGGAAAGAATAACCATAGACCTGATAAATAATGACATAGGAGACCTCCAAACACTGAGTTTGAATCAATGTGGCTTTGTCAAGGGCAGATCATCCCTAATGAATATGGTGGATTACTTTGAGAAAGTCACTAAGGCCATGGGTGATGGTAAAAGAGAACATACTGTTTACCTCAACCTAGCAAAGACATTTTATGCAATTCTCCACTCAGGTATTATAAATAAACTCACAAAACTGGGCATAAATCCCTATGTCATTAGATGGATAGCCAATTGCCTCATGGACAGGACACCTGTGGCTAAAGTGGGTGAATCCAGATCCATCAAGAGGCCAGTTAATAGTTGTGTGCCACAGGGCTTAGTGCTGGGACCACTCCTTGTTGGAATATACTTCTCTAACGTCAAAACTAATGTGGAAGGCCTCTGGATGACAAAGTTTGCTAATGACTGCAAGCTGGGGGCAATAACTGAAGCCCATAATGATGTAGATATCCTTCAGGAGGGTCTGGATCAGACAAATGACTGGTCCCAGAACTATGGCCTACAACTAAATGTGAAATTAGCATTATCATACCCTTTGGGAAGTCAAATACCTCTGCAAATTACAGCATCGATAGTACACCCCTAGGAGTAGACTCAGAGGAGAGAGATCTAGGCACACAAATAGACAGTAGCCTGAACTTTGACTGCAATGTGTCCACAGTGGTGAAGAACTCCTTATATGGATCACAACTTATAAGTAAAGCTATGGAGTCCAGATTCAAGGAAATTATAGTCCCTCTGTACTCAGGCCTCATTAGACCAATAATTGAGTACAATTTACAATTTAGCATGTACTTCACTAGGCAGTTACTGCACCTGGACTGACCTCATAGGTTCCTCACAAAGAAAATACAGGGTGTAAGCAATATGTCCTGTGTGGATAGATTAAAATCCCTATCTCTTTACTCTGTCTTCAACTGACTGTTAAGGGGTGACCTATGCCTGACCTATGAGGCACTCACAAATCCAGCCCAGATGGAGCTGCTACACATCTGAAAGTCAAACAGTATGAGAGTCACCTGATCTAGGGTTCTAAACTTAATCAGCAGCTAAAATGAAACATGCTGTAGAGGCAGATAAGTGCCTCAGAGATTGCAACTCCTTTGGAACAGACGTCCTGTTCACATTAAGCAGAGCCCTTCCCTGGCCCTCTTCAAATGCAGTTTGGATCAGTGGCTGGGGAATCACAAAATTCCAACCTGGGGTAGCACCTATGTCCCTCATCAACAGGGGCACAAATCCATGTCATTCTCTTGCCCATAAGGGTCATATATTGGGTAAAATTGAGTTGTAATGTTTAGGCTTCTAAGGGTCTTAAGCCATTAGCCTAGTAATCTCCTATGAGCCTATGACTCAGGTGCTATGTGAATGTTGGGTAAGCCTGAGTACCATTGTGAAGGGGAATTCAAAGACATAGTCCTCACATTACATAATAGGAAGAGATTTAAGTTAATTTGTTGTAGTTCCAGCAATCAATAGCAAATGGAATTACAATACACAGAGCATCTGGTGCTTACAGAATGATGCACGAATGCAAATGTAAATGCCCATCAGTTGCATTTTCAAATATTATTTGCCATATACATATAGTACCGAAATTGCACAGCTAGTACAGGTTTGGGGTTTGGCATAATGGTTAGGGTATTTACCCAACAGACACAAGGTACGGCCTTTGAATTTCACCTTTGGTCACTGTTGGATTATTGACTAGGTGTGTAATAGTCTGCACACTGATTGCCTAGTATTTGCTTTGGAATTTGGCATAATGGTTAGAGTACTTACCTAATAAACACAAGTTGTATGGTTTGAGTCTCACCTGTAAAGGGAAATTGGCTAGGCTTAAAATGTCCTGCAATGGCAGCTATCCTAGTACTGAACTATGAACATAAGTACATGACAACTGCATCTTAATGGAAAAAATAGTGATATTGTTTTAGTAAATATTTTACCATATACAAAATAATTAATAAAGTGTAGGCATTATAATATATATATATAAACTTTGATAAAAGTATGTGCACCTAGAAATCCTGAAACATAAACATGTACAAGTAATTCTTTAAACAACATGCATTTAATTTTTAGATTTAGCTCATTAAAATTGATTGCAGCAGGTAAATCAAATTGGTTGCAACAGGTAAATCTAAATGCCTCAAATGGAGCAAGTTGCTAGTGCCAATGTTTCCTTTCATCAAGAGGGACAGAACACCACTGCGGTGTGTGTGTGTGTGTGTGTGTGTGTGTGTGTGTGTGTGTGTGTGTGTGTGTGTGTGTTAATTCAGCTAATCTTTTAGTTTTTAATAAATTATATGCAGTGTTTGCATACCTTTCCTATTTCTACCTCTAATCTGGAAATCCAGTTTACTCACACATCTTACATACATGTGTTAAATAAAATAAGATATCAATACACAGGAGGTTCAGGTTACAATATTTACTAGTGTACACCAGGAGGCAAAAAATGTACAAGTACAGAATTTTGTCTGACATGAAACAGGAAGCACACAATTTTATATAGGTTTAACATTTAAGCTATGCCCACCTTACTGACATGATATGTCACAGGGCATCTACATCACTTTTAGCTTACAGTCTGTTATTCATAAAGCTGTTGATACTGTATATTTAAAAAAAACTTTTCCTCTAGATACAATACGGCCTTGCTATCCAGCTGGTCAGACATAATGTCTTTCTGTAAAGTTACTTCTTCAAGGTTTCATATCAGTTTGAATACAATAGCAGATTCAGTCTTTTAATACACGTCTTTGTTCTCTGTTACACTTTCTCACACAGCTGCTATCTCAGTAATACATATACAAGGCCAAATCATTCCAACAGGAAAGAGCAGAAGATTTCATTATTTCACACATTTAATTTCCTGACCCAGCAGATAATCACTTGTGAAAAGCATAAACATTAAAACTTGCTAAGCCAGCATTCTGCCAGGGTCAAAGATCAGCTTTGCTTCAAGCCACACTGCAGTTTCAAAGCTACTTACATTTGCACATGAATTAATCCCTACTTGTTATATGATTAATAGAATAAAATGCATTATATACTACTTTGCTTTTAAACTAGCATTTCTCATATATTCAAATAGACATTTTTCTAACATTTTCCCCCCTATTAATACTTTTTATTCTATTTTAAAGTATGCATAGTGTCATTTCATCTCCTAACCTTTTCCACTTAGGATTTTCAGCTAGGTGAATCATTCATTCTATACTTCAGAAAAAATGTCATCTGAGATCAATCTTTCAATCTCAATATCTTGGTACAAAGTTTCAGTAACAGATACATCAATAAAATCTTTGATTAATCTTTTCATGCAGGGAATTCCACAGCAAACACATGCTCCTATTAGGAGTATACCCACACAAATGGCAATCAGAATATTCATTAGGATGGAACCCCACCCCCCAAATAGATTCTGGAAAAAGTCCATCAGTGGGTTTGGGTCTGGTTCAGTCATGGCTGATACTTGCTGAATTACCTCTAGGTGGTTATTGATCTCATGACGATTGTCAGGAATATAAGCACAGCATTCTTCTTTGATAAGCGCGCACGTACCACCTCTCGCCACTAGGGTGAAGTCAAGAGCCATCCGATTTTGTAGCACAACAGTTCTCATTGCATTCACTTCATCAGTCACCAGTTCTAGGGCAGAAAAAGTTGCATTACTCATTACTTCGAGAAGTTTCGACAACCTCCTCAGCTCCCAGATCGATTTGACTGCTCCATAGGCTGGGAATATTCCTGCCCAGGATATAACACTGTCACTCAAGTCCATATAAGTCAATTCGCTTTTGTCTTTTACTGAATTGTGGTCTTTCCAGCCAGCTTCGATCTTTCCAACTGGATTCACAGGTTTTTCAACTGGACCTTCGGGCTGCTTCTCTCACATTTCGTATCTTACCCAAAGGTAATTCTGCAGTATGTCTTATTGCCGGAACCAAATAACCCAAAAAACAACTGCTGGACCAATTCTCAGGTAACCATTTATATGCCTTTTTCCCACAAATAAAATAACAGTTTTCTACTTTAGTACTAATACGCATCAGCCCTGCATGAAACATTTTCTGATCTATAACTGACAATTGTTTAAACAAAACTGGATTTTTGCGAATGTCATTCATAGTTGTTTTCAATGAGTTCAAATACGAGTCATAATTAGTATTGCAAAAAGTATTGCCATTACCATTCTTAATATAACATCGGTAAGATATGGCTATATTACAATTGCTCCAGCCCACCTGGAGGGTGTCATTTTTATAGAAACATACAACTCCTTTTTGTGTGACAGGTAAAAATAAAGCTATTTTGTCCTGTGATCTCACAGTTCCTGTATCGAAAAGTAAATTCTCCCAAGTTTCATTTATCCCCAAAGGGACAGCGGACATTATCAGTCCTCCATATGCTGTTGGTATAGCTGTACAAACCCAGCAATTTGAAATGTTCATAGTCTCTGCATATACACATTTCATGGCTAGGTATGTGTTAAAATTTGGATGCCAGTCTATAGACGTTTCATCACGCCTTCCCACTTTCACTTGTGTGGTTGTGTGTAGGATAAACCAAAACAAGAGGAAAATTGTCACAATTACAGTCAATAAATGTACACTCAACAAAATGATTATGCAACATCTCTGGGGTTGATCTAAATTTCTATTTGCTTTGTTTTTGGCCATCTCGGTCTGGTTGTGTATCAGTCACAAAGTTTTTATCAAGTTGAAAGTTCTTTACCGGTTTACAATGCGTCAAATGAACCCAGAACGTCCTCTCGGACACTCTAACTGCAGTAGGTGTTGCCAACAGAGCCTGGTATGGTCCCTCCCACTTTGGACTCGCCCAATTCTTCCTTTTCGTCACTTTCAACCAAACCCACGACCCTGGGGCCAAGACTGCTTCCACCGGTCTGGTCTGTTCCTTATCTGAAAAAGAGTTAAACTGCAAAACAGATTTATTTGTTAACAGTTTCCTCATATAACTTGCTAATGAACTGTCAGCCTCTTGCTCTGCAGGCATGAGAGCTTTCCACTGAGGCACATAATATGCTCTCCCAAAAACCATTTCAAAGGGAGTCAAACCCTTTACATTTGGAACCGTTCTCATACTCAGCAGTGCTAAAGGCAGACAGTATATCCAATTCTTTTGGGTCTCCTCTACTAGCTTCCTAAGTTTGCTCTTTAGGGTACCATTGTACCTTTCGACCAGTCCTGCTGACTGTGGCTGGTAGGCACAATGGTTCTTTAAGGAGATACCAAAAAATCTCCCAAGCTGGTGGATTGTCTGGTTCACAAAATGTGTGCCGTTGTCACTATAAATCCTTTCCGGATTGCCAAATCTAGGGATTACTTCTTTTATCAGGGCTTTCGCCAATGTTGCTGCATCCGGGTTTTTGGTTGGAAAAGCTTCTACCCATTTAGAAAACATGTCTACAATAACTAAACAAAACTTTTTCCCTTCACATTTATTCAATTCTATGAAATCCATACAGATAGTATGGAACGGGTATGGTGGTATAGGAAAACTTCCTTGCTTGGTTTTAAATGCTCCTTGTGCATGGTGCTTGTTACAAGTATGACAAGCTGCACAAAATTTTTTGTGTAGTTTGTGTATCCATATGTTTGGAATATTCGGTTTACTAACTGTACCATCCCCCCTGTTGAGACATGGCACTGCCCATGGCTCAACAAAGCTGCATATCTAAATAAATTAGACGGCAATATCGTTTTTTTTCTTTGGAAATGTACAGTCCATTCTCAAGAATTGCACCTCGTTTTACCCATTTTTGTTTTTCTGCTTTTGTAGTAAGCGTCTGCATTGTTTTTAACATGTCTAAATCTAAAATCTCAGAGGGTTGTAATTCCTCATTTAAAAGTAAAGTTTCTGAGTCTGAGGCTGCTTGCTTTGCAGCTGCATCAGCTCGTGCATTGCCTTTTGAAATCTTATCCTGCTGTTTTGTATGAGCTACACATTTACAAATAGCTACTTTGGTAGGTAACTGAATAGATTCTAATAACTCCAAAATAAATTGCGCATGATTAATAGGTTTTCCACTAGATGTTATCATTCCTCTATTTTTCCATTGTTGTGCAAATACATGTACTGTAGAAAAAGCATACTGTCAGTAGATATGTTTACACACTTGTTTTTTGCTAAAGTACATGCCCTCGTCAAAGCTATCAATTCTGCTGCTTGTGCAGATAAGTTGTGTGGTAAGGATTGAGCTTCTAAAATTTCAGTGTCTGTAACTACTGCATACCCTACCAGATTCTTCCCTGTAGGACCTCTTCTGCATGAGCCATGCACGTAATATGTCACCTCGGCATTATCCAAGGGCATATCTGTGAGATCCTGTCTAGGTAAGGCTAACTGTTCAATTTCTTGCAGCCAGCTGTGTGGTGTGCCATCTGCAGGAGTTGGGAGTAATGTTGATGGATTTAATGTCGTACATCGTTCAATTGTCATATGAGGTTGGCTCAGCAGTATAGTCATACATGAAAGATGTCTAGCAGGGGAAAGGTATGCCACTTTTTCTTGCAGTAAAATTATTGCAACTGCATGAGGCACTCTCAATGTGAGAGGGTGGAATAACACCACTGAGGCCGAAGCCTGTACTGCCATTGTAGCTGCAACTACTGCTTGTACACAGTGAGGCAAAGATCGCACCACTGGATCTAACTGTGATGAATAATAGGCTATGGGGCATTGCTTATCCCCATGTTGTTGCGTCAATACTGACGTCATATATCCTTGCTTACAGTCTACGGTCTGAAAGAATCGTTTGTGATCATTTGGAAGTCCTAAAACTAATGAAGAAGCTATCAACTGCTTCAACCTGCAGAAAGCCGTTTCTGCTTCGGGTGTCCATTGTAAGATATCTTGTGCTGCCATTGGTGTCTTATATATCAAGTCAGTCAGTGGAGCAGATTCCAAAGCATAATTAGGTATCCAGCTCCGACAAAAATTAGTTGTACCCAAGAAAGATATCATTTCCTTCTTGGTTGCTGGTTTAGGTGCTTGCAAAATTGCTGTTTTTCTTTCCTCATCTAGTATTCTACCTTCATTGGATATTACATATCCCAAGTATCTAACTTGTTTTCTCCAAAGTTGTAACTTACTTTTGTTTACTTTGTGTCCTTGTGTTGCTAAAAATTTCAATAATGCTACAGTATCCTCCCTGCACTGTTGCTGGGTGGGAGCTGCTAGCAAGATGTCATCTACGTAAAGTAGAATTTGACTACCTCCCGGTGGGGTAAACCCTGCCAGGTTGCTAGCCATTTCTTGTGCAAATATTGTTGGACTCTCACAATAAACCTGTGGTAGTCAAGTATATGTATACCTTTTACCCTGAAATGTAAATGCAAACCAATATTGACTATCAGGATGTATAGGTATTGAAAAGAAAGCATTGCTAATATCTACCACAGAGAAATATTTCTGTTGTGGTTCTAAATCGTTTAACAAAGTATGTGGGTCTGGCACCGTAGGTGCTCTAGGTATTACTGCATTATTTACAGCTTGTAAATCTTGTACCATCCGCCATTCCCCATTTGCTTTTTTAACAGGAAATAGGGGTGTATTACATGGTGAATCAGGAGATTCTACCAGTACTCCTTCTTTGAGTAATGCTGCTATTATAGGCTTAATTCCTATTTCTGCATCCTTTCTCAAAGGGTATTGTCTTTTCTGTGGTCTAAAAGCTGACTTTGGGGTTATTGTAACTGGTCCTGCTGTTCGAATACATCCTACATCTGACTTGCCTGCTGACCAAAGAGTTGTTGGAATTTCACATAAGGCCTTTTCTTCTTCTTCTTCTAATAAGAACGCGAATCAACTGTCCTCACTAGATTGCAAGTGTACAGCTGGATGTGTCTGTGTTAACCAATTCAGTTTTTGTTTTTGTATCCCTTGTTCTGATAGTTCTAAATCAGTCTGTTTTTCCCATCTTGTTACTTTTTCTCCTAAGTCTGCCCATTTGACACTTTTGTTCTTTGTCAAGCTGACATGTGGTAACCGATTTGATCTATACAATGCAAGGAATTCTTGAGGTAACGAACAGCTAACTACACTGTTCCCCTCAGTATCCCAGTACAAAGTACGCAAAACCAATCTAGTTGCACGATTTTTAAACAATTCTTGCTCATACTCTCTATCAGGTCCTGGTGTAGTACAGTAGTATAGAGTACAGTGTAACAAATGCTGTCGATCAGTGTCGAGGGAGGGGGCTTTACTGATGGCTACGTTCATCAGTTCCTCGGTTACTGCCCCTGGACCAGTCGTGACTAGGTCCTGGCTGTACCAGTAAAATGTTTCACCCTCCGATCGCACTACAAAGGTATCCATTTGTCTCTGTGCCTCCATATCTTGTACAGTTGGAACTACTGCTATGCCAAATATCTGCATAAGGTCCCTGCCCAATAGGTTTACTGGACACTTTGCAGAAACAACAATTTTACTTCTCTGGGTCATACCTGAAACAGAGTCAGTTATTGCTATATCATGGGAAAGTGGTTCCCTGTATAGCTGTCCATTTGCGGCTTTTACTAGTATATAATCAGGTAATTCTGAATGTTCTGGTAACTTGGAGGGGTGTATCAAAGTCCGTGATGCTCCTGAGTCACACAGGAATTTGACTTCCCTTCCCTCCACCAGAAGTGTAACTTCCGGTTTCGTATCTGCTAAGTAGAGCTCTAAACTCAATAATGCGAAGTCCAAAATTTCACTTTCTTCATCCTCCATATCTACTTGCACTTCCTCTACTCCTTCTATCACATTTACATTTGTTTTTTGTTTATTAACTTTTCCTGATGATTTCTGACTTTCACATGATGTATCTTCACTATCATATAGTCAGTCCTCATCTCCCTTATCTTCTGTGATTACCTTTTTGTTTTGCCTACAATCCCTTGCTAGATTTCCCTTTTTCCCGCACTTGAAGCATTCACCTCTCTTCTTTCTTTCTTCAAAATCTTCTGATCGTTTGTCAGACTGTTTGTTTCCCTGGGCATTCTTCTTGCCCTTTTTACCTGACTGTAATACAAATACTTCAGCTCCGTCTTCAGCAGTGAAGACTTGCGCCTTCTTTTCTTTTCTTTTACTATTAAAATGTCTTTCAGCATGTCTAGCGTATTCAAGTAAGGCTTGTAGCCTCCCTGTTCGATGGTCTATCATATGCTTCGTAATGAAGCTACTAATAGGTGCAATGCAACCTTTCAAAAATGCATTTTTTAATTGTTGTTCATATGGGGAATCATTCGTTTGGTTCTCAGGAACCATCATACCGCTATGATTATTAAAACATTCTAATAATCTAGCATAGTATCCATCTATCGTCTCATTTTCCTGTTGTATGCATTGATTAATGCAAGTCCTGTCTGCTCTAGGTTTCCATTTCTCAGAGATTCGGTCTGTCAGACCTTTCACTCTGTTGTCTAACTCTGCATCACTATGTGGGAGTGGTCTAAGCTCTGCATTACAAGGATTTCAGGTGCCACAAATCATGTGCCAATCTGGACCTATAATTTTTTCTACTTCTTCCCCATTCAAGTGGTAACTCAACCTCATGCCTTGTAAATCTTCTAAAAATTTCGTAAAATTAACTTTCGGATGGGGGATTCCCTCAGTAGCCTTCCGGATATCTTCCGGTGTCCATGGTCTATATACTAAGAGTGTTGGATCCTGCCCTTCCTGTCCTGCCTGAGGATTTGGAGCTTCTATAAGTGGGCATATTTCTTCCTCACTCTCATCCTGTAGATTTCTCTCTATTTGATATAATTCTGTGTCCCTATGTGTTTTACGTGTTCGGGACCTAGTTTCAATAGGATCTCTAACAAATGGTTGTGGTCTTGCTGAAACTTCAGGATAACGCAGAGGCGGACCAGCCTGTCCACTCGCTTCATATCCTGAAAAGGGTAAGGGAGGGGGCAAGGGAGGAGGAGGAGGAGCTGTTGCTATTACCAAGTTATTATCCTCTTTGTCTAAAAATAATGTTTTTGAATTTTTAAGCTTCTGTTCTCTACAATTTGCTTCCTCAATCCACCTGTGTGCCTGAGGAATGCCTAATTGGCGTTGCTTTTTTGCCTGACCTCCCGCATCAGATTTAAGCTGTTTAAGGAGTTTCACTAGTGAAGTTTTATCTAGTTTACCATCAAATTCATATTTACTAACCCATTTCGTTTAATACCTAACGTTATCAGAACGTTGTAATTGCATGTATATTGCGTCTTCGGTTAGGGGCGGATCTCACGATGTTTTAGTGCACTGATTACCCATGTC
Organism: Protopterus annectens; assembly: GCF_019279795.1. NCBI lineage: Eukaryota > Metazoa > Chordata > Ceratodontiformes > Protopteridae > Protopterus > Protopterus annectens. The sequence continues at coordinate 377,652,551 of NC_056738.1, read as the reverse complement.
AAAGAAAAATGTTACGTAACCCTTTTTATCACGTGATATCAAGTTCTCAGTTCCTGTTCACAGTTTATCTAGAATAACTGCCTACCTTATTCTGTTACCCTGATCTATGACCAAATATACAGTACTTCCTTTTGTCCCTGATCTGCAAAACAAATCTTGACAACAATATACTGTAACCTAGTCCCCGATCTAAAACAGAAAAAAAGGCAAATTCCTCCTACCTGAGCCTCCGGTATTGAGAAAGTCCAAGTTCCGCTTTTCGGCCACAGATCAGAAAGTGGCCAGTCTCTTTACACAACAATTCAGTCGGAGGTCTTTTCACTCAAGAAGAACCATTTCGGTAACTTCTGAGCAGTATTCGACCACTGATACACTCTGATCTGCGGCTTACCAAGGGAATTCCATCTGCGAAGGACCAAACTGTTAATTAAAATAAGATATCAATACACAGGAGGTTCAGGTTACAAAGTTTACTAGTGTACACCAGGAGGCAAAAAACGTACAAGTACAGAATTTTGTCTGACATGAAACAGGAAGCACACAATTTTATATAGGTTTAACATTTAAGCTATGCCCACCTTACTGACGTGATATGTCACAGGGCATCTACATCACTTTTAGCTTACAGTCTGTTATTCATAAAGCTGTTGATACTGTATATTTTAAAAAAACTTTTCCTCTAGATACAATACGGCCTTGCTATCCAGCTGGTCAGACATAATGTCTTTCTGTAAAGTTACTTCTTCAAGGTTTCATATCAGTTCGAATACAATAGCAGATTCAGTCTTTTAATACACGTCTTTGTTCTCTGTTACACTTTCTCATACAGCTGCGTGCTATCTCAGTAATACATATACAAGGCCAAATCATTCCAACAGGAAAGAGCAGAAGATTTCATTATTTCACACATTTAATTTCCTGACCCAGCAGATAATCACTTGTGAAAAGCATAAACATTAAAACTTGCTAAGCTAGCATTCTGCCAGGGTCAAAGATCAGCTTTGCTTCAAGCCACAGTGCAGTTTCAAAGCTACTTACATTTGCACATGAATTAATCCCTACTTGTTATATGATTAATAGAATAAAATGCATTATATACTACTTTGCTTTTAAACTAGCATTTCTCATATATTCAAATACACATTTTTCTAACAACATGTAATCAGGGGAACTGACATTGCTCATATGAGACCCAGGTGCATGCTTGCTGTATAAGGATGCATGCATCACTCATAACATGTTAGTCCAGTCATGCTCATTTTCTGCCTCATCCATGTTTTTGCTAGGCTCAGCTCTTGCTTTTCATGACCCCATTTGGCTAAATCAGGTATGGTTGGCTGGATGGATGGTTGGCTGGTGGATGTTGCTTTTAATTCTAGGATGAGACTGCAATGTTGACTTCTGACAGGTGTAGAGCATATGTGCAAGTAAGACATTGGTCAGAAAAACTCTGAAACAAAATCCAGAATTATGAGTTTATAAATTATAAACAAACTGGATCATTTGGATTTTGTCCATTTACAGTAAACTCTCAGTTAACTAGCACCCATGGGGATTGGTAGATGCCAGATAACTGTAGTTTCAGGTTGTCTGAGAGCTACTATTAAAAATAGGCCTGAATAATACTGTACCCTATACTATTTGTTTGGTTTAACTTGGTTTCAGGTTGGGGAGAGAGGGAATTTATTCATATCTTCCTTTTTAAAACTCTAAGCCTCTAAAAATGTAAGGTATGTTTCTGCAGGGGGGGTGGAGTGGGGGCAGAAAGTGTAACACATGAAAATTGTACTGTATTTCTTTGATATTTTTTGCCGGTTGCTTGAGAGTGAAGGTTGCTTGAGTTCCAGTTAACTGAGAGCTTACCGTACATGTTAGATATTCTGTTGTGTTCTGACTGGAATCTTAACTACCGGTCAAATGGAAATATTTTGAAAAATACTATTAAACACTTGCAAGTAGTACGGCTTTTTAAGTGGATGTATTTTGTATGCTACTGCTTAAATCTCTCTCTCTATCTCTCTCTGATCCATTTTTTTAAAATGTATATGCTAAAGAGTCATTCCTATTTGTGTGATACCCCAAGTGCATTACCCATAAAACCTCTGTTATAAGGAGTTATATGTCCCGACAACATGTATTTAGTGAATTGTGGTGATCTGTCTCTCGTCAAAATCCATGTGTTCAACAGGGATCGTGATTAAATAATTTTTTTTTTTAAAATAATGTTAAAAAAGGAAAGCTAATCAATTTAAGAAAGAATGTATTAACCAAAACTGAAATAATTTTTCTGTGAAGAACAAAAAAAAAAAAAAATAGAAATTATTTCTTAATAAATGTAGAGTTGTTAATGGACCTCTTTATGCCTGTTTGTTTAAGTCCATTGAAGAAAAAACGATGGATGGTGGTTACATATGGAACAGCAGTAACACTTTTGGTCAAAGGCTGTTTCCACTTAGACAACACTAAAATCTGGTTTGAAATTATAAGACTAAAGGTTAAGAATCACCTGAAGTCCAGTTAAATATACTGATCATTAACATCTGTGAGCATGTCCAAACCAGCTTAAAATAGGTGAACACAATTCCTAAAAAAAATATTTCTTGCTTATGTCATTCTTGTTTATGTAATTATGTTTTACCACATTGACATTAATGGCTTTAAAATGTATCAGCTATGACACTGGTGTTTTAAATTAATTTGTCAGTAGCCCTCCACGAGAATGCTGTTGATAGTTTCAGTATGAATGTTGACCATACCTCTCATCTTCCTAGTACAAGAAATCTGGACAAAGCCTGAGAAAATGGGGGGGGGGGGGGGCACAAAGGCCAAAAAATCTGGACATATTTTAAATATTGCTCTTATAAACTTAGGAAATGGTTAGAGTAACAGGGATTGTGTTAACATACAGTGTATGAGGGATGTGAAGTCTAAAACTCAAATGTATGTTTTTAATTGATGACTTCAATCCTCTGATCATCTCAGTGATTTGCCAGAAAACCACACATTTTATGGTCATTTTGAAGATGGCTAATATGGATGCAGTTGATGAAATTCAAAATGTGACATAACCAAACTGACAAATCAATTACAGGCAAAAATATTAACCACAATGGGGTTAATAGTAATGCTTGCTGTTTCTTTTTTTAAGTTTTTATTAGGTTTTAAAATGCAAAACAAAAACAATCAAACATTTAAAAGAAAAACATAACAATTTGACTATTTACAGTATCAATAACAAGAGTTTTTTGTATAAAACTAAACAATTAATAATTTCCGGTAAATCTCTAAGTTTTGTCACAATACATGTTGATAGGTGACATTTGAAGTTCTCATTTTCACAGTTTATATGCAGTCATAGCTAAACAAATTCTGTAATAACGTTCCTAGCTATAGCCAGTATAGACCAAAGGAGAGGCACTTGTGTAGTTGGAATAGAATCTGAGATTGGGACATTAAATAAAATCAAAGAATTTGTGACAATACAATTGTCTGACCACAATGCTTGAGCAAAATCTCTGAACTTTAACCAAAAGGAAGAAACAATTTTACATTCTATTACCATATGAACTCAGTCTGCATCAAGGACTTTACCGCATCTCCTGCAATTTATTATTTTCTGATTTAGGAATTAATGCAACTTTATGAGGGGTTAAAAAATTATATGTAACCACTTCCAAGTATAAAGTTTCCAATAAAGTGATGATATAGAATTTCCTTCAGATTTTAGGGACAATTTTTTTATTTTGTCTGAAAAAAAAACTTCATTATTAACATTTGTCAAATAATTCTGGTAAGACAAATCAGGTATAATAAACTCAGTTCTTATAATCCTATATATTTTAGATAAATAAGACTTATTATTGATCATATCACTATTAACACTGAAGAAAAATTCTAAAATTTTTGGAATAGATTTTGTATGTTGATTTAAGGATACATTTATTCTAGCATTAATATATTCCTTACATATCTGTATACTCAACCAGCTATTTTTCTCTAAACTATATGTGGCTAAAAGATAATCAGCTGAATGTGTTTTATTACTGCTCAGAAATTGATGCCAAAAATTAGATGGTTATCTTTAAGAGCTAAAATTTTACTTAAATTAAATGATTACAAAGATCCTTTTGTATAGGCTATAGGAAATAGTAGAATTAACAAATCTTTAACCATATAATTAGTGTTCATAAATCTCTTGAAATTAAGAAGAATATAATTAACAAAAGGAATGGAGATAGAATTATTTCTATTATTTGTATAAAAATCTTTTATAACCCAATACATTTTATTAAAAACTATTTGTAAATGAGATTTTACATCAAATTTATTATTAGTAAGTAATATTTTCATGTTTTGATTTCCATCTTGAATCATAAGAGGAATTTAGTCATTGAATTACTATTTTTATAATGACAGACTTAGCATATAATTCAATATTAGGGAAGCCTTTGCCACCTTCCTCTCAACTTTTTGCATGCCAGTCAAACAATAGCCTTATTTTTGTGGATAACATAAAAATGTAAGAATAATAGAATTTATATACTTTAAAATCATTTTGGAAGGGAGCATTTTTAACAACTGTGTATAAAATAGACTTTTTGGCAAAATTATCATTTTAATCAGTGTAAGTCTGTCTTCCATTGTAAAAAAAATAATGTATTCCATTTATTGCTTAATCTAATTAGTATATCAATTAAATGTTTATAATTCACCACAACCATTTTTTTCCAACTCGACATGATATTAATTCCCAGGTATTTCATTTGCAAATTTTCCCAATTAAAATCATTATAACATTTTAAAAATATATTTTTATTAAGAAGCAAAGTTTATGTTTTATTATGAGTAAACGTTAAACAGGAAATCTCAAAATAGTTTATAGAGTTAACTATATGCTCTATTGAAGGTTCAGTATCACTACTTGTTAGCAGACTATTGTCAGCAAAAAACGAATCTTAGAAGGACAACTTCCATATATTGAAAAACCCTTGATCTTTTTATTAGCCCTAATGTAATTTGCAAAAGGTTCTATAGTCAGTGTAAATAAAGGAGACAATGGACATCCTTGTTTTGTGCCTTTTACTATTTTAAAAGAACTAGATAAAAAGGGAACCTATTTTAACAAAATATAACACTTTTTTATAGATTTGTAATTAAATGTATAAACACTAAGGAGAAATTATACTCTTTGGGCCCTTTAAACAAATAAAACAAATTAACTGAATCAAAATCTTTATCTAAATTATTAGCTATATCTATTAATAAAAATAATCTAATGGTATTATTTTGTACTCTTCTATTTAAAATAAAACCAGTCTGATCACCATCAATTAAACCTGGCAAACAAGATTCAATCTTTTCACCAGTATCGACATAAATATCTTATAATCTACATTTAAAAGTGAAATGGGACAATAAGAAGAGCATAGTTTTGGATTGTTATCTTGTTTTAAATGGGTGAAATCATAGAAAATCTTCAAGGGAGAGGCATTTTTGAAATAGTTCTAATGTCTTCAAAAGCCTTTAACAATATTTTTAATATATTATCAGTAATTAAGTTATATAACTCAGGTATTATACCATCTAGCCCCATGGCCTTATTGGTTTTATGATTTTTAATTTGTTCTTTTCATTTTACAAAAAGGAAATGAAGTATCTGTTCTTATTTTCTGTTCTCTAGTTAATTTATAATGTATATTTTCTTTCAAAAAACTATCAACTAAATTAGTATTATCCAGCAATAGAATGCCCAAAAACCAGAATCTCTACGAAATTGTTGGACTGCCAGGACACACCAATGAGTGTACCACCTCCTTCAGTGAGTAGACGAAAGTTTATTCACACTATAAACACCACGATACATACGCCATCAAAGTATAACATCCAGAGATAAAAACAACATAAACGGTTAAGCGCTTTCTCTCACTATATGTGAGTTTCTTCAGAACACCTCTACTAAGCTGAGAACGCCTTAAATTCAAAATCTGGTGCCAAATATCAGCTGTTCATTTGAAATTCTTAAAGCAGCAGTCAAATTTGTCTGTACCTTGCGTATACCTAACCAATTTCTCTAAAAAAGGTAAAACATCTTTACCTTGATAAAAATGATTTGAACCAGGAATACATAATTGCAAAATATTAAATATATTATTAAACATTTTTTTTGTATATATGTAAATAAATTACAACACTAAATGCTTCTAAAATAAAAATAATCAATAACACTACTTCATAAAACTGTCACACGCATATGAATGCATCGCTGTTTGCTACCATGTCAGACATAATGTATTATTTACTGTCTTTGAAAAAACTATTTGTCATACAGATGTTTCCCTATTAAAGACATTTGTTAACAAATATAGTAGATAGTTATTATTTTATTTTGTTTTATCTCAAATTCATCTCCAAGATGGGCTTACATGATATAAAATCATTTATTCCCGGAGGGTTTGTTGCATCCAGAAATAGCTGCCACCATATTTCTTTAAAATTTAATATTTTCTTAGAATCACCTCCTCTAGGATCATTCTGTATAATATCCAATATGGCAAATTTGAATTCGTGATTAACCCCCATTTTCTCAACATGTCTGGGTAGCACATTAGTAGAATCTTTTTTAGATATGCTATAAATATAATCATATATGCGCTTCCTGAAGCTTCTTTCTGTTTTACCTATATAGTAGCTGGTGCATGCACCACATTTTGCCATATATATCACCATTTTTGTGTTGCAGTTGCCTTTCTAAACCTTACCAACTGCCTGTATTCATTGTATATATGTATTTTGTCTTTTACAATATGTATTTACATTGGTTGCATGCACCGCATTTTTAGTACCTTTATTCATAGTAGTACTAATGTTATAAATACTATTAATAACAAAAATTGTGGTACAAAAGACACCAATTGTCATCAGAGGTCATTCATTATATGTTACAGTCCTACTTCTGATCAGGTAGATATTATGAACAAATTTTGGTATTTGTTATCCACAGATGGTAGTGTGAGAGACATAGTGGGGTATAAACCAGGAATAGTTTATAAAATGGGTTGCAATATAAAGAAATTATTGCAAGCTTCTCCCAGAGAAGGTAAGAGAAGTAACAAACTGCAGAACGCATTAGAAGGTACTAATATCTACTATATTTGTTAACAAATGTCTTTAATAGGGAAACATCTGTATGACAAATAGTTTTTTCAAAGACAGTAAATAATACATTATGTCTGACATGGTGGCAAACAGCGATGCATTCATACGCGTGTGTGACAGTTTTATGAAGTAGTTTTAATGATTATTTTTATTTTAGAAGCATTCAGTGTTGTAATTTATTTACGTATATACAAAAAATGTTTAATAATATATTTAATATTTTGCAATTATGTATTCCTGGTTCAAATAATTTTTATCAAGGTAAAGATGTTTTAGCTATTTTAGAGAAATTGGTTAGGTATACGCAAGGTACAGACAAATTTGACTGCTGCTTTAAGAATTTCAAACAAACAGCTGATATTTGGCGCCAGTTTTTGAATTTAAGGAGTACTCAGCTTAGTAGAGCTGAAGAAGCTCACATATAGTGAGAGAAAGCGCTTAACCGTTTATGTTGTTTTTATCTCTGGATGTTATACTTTGATGGCGTATGTATCGTGGTGTTTAAAGTGTGAATAAACTTTCATCTACTCACTAAAGGAGGTGGTACACTCATTGGTGTGTCCTGGCAGTCCGACAATTTTGTATTATCTAGCAATGTCTTATTATTGTTAATTTGTTGATAATAATTTCTGAAACATTGTAATATATCTTTTATATCAGTTGATTTTTTTATTCTTGTTCTTAACTTTATATGTGATCCCTTTAGTATGATACATACTATTTATTATCTTTGACCTAATAGCTAATTTATGGAGATTTTTAGGGTTTATGGAATGCAATTGTAATTTAATTTTTTCCAAATTTATTGAACTGTTATGATCAAGACTTTAAATGCAGAGTTTGCAGATAAGTTTTAAATTTGATTTTAATTTATCTATATTAGATTGTAAAACATTTAACTCTGTCCCACTCTTTTCTTTTGCAAATATACCCATTTTAATTCTACCATATAAATAAGCCTTTATTATTGTTAAATTCCGTACATTGATTTAATTTATTTAAAAAAACATTCACTAAAGCTACTAATTTTAATTTTAATTCTATATGCAGGAGGTGTCTGACAATACATTATTAGGTTTTAATGTAATAGTCAAAGTAATTGCATTGTGGTCATGATATTATCAATACTTCTTCAATTTTGGAATATTGACTGCTAGAAGTAAAAACTTTAGCAATATTTTTGAGTACCAAATCTATAAGACTAGTGTGTATAATTAAAAGATGTTGCTAATCTTAAATCATAAATATCTCTCACATTCATTTTGTTTATAAAATGATTTAAATGTTTAGCAACTGAGGATAATCTGTTTTTATCACTGGTAGTATCCTTTTTTGATAAGACATAATTAAAATCACTAGCTATTAATATTTATCTTTTTGAATGTAATGCTATGATGTCTAAATAGTTCTTAGCAACCTTAGCTCCAATTCCAGGAATGCAATAGGTATTGACAAACGTAAATTTTTGTATTAATCTCAACAACCACCAATCCCAATATTCCATTTTAATCAGAGTAATTAGCAACTACCCTAGGGATAACAAAATTTTGTTTCCTAAAGAATAAGACTGACTCTCCTTTTTGATCAAAAATGACAGCCCACTAGATTTGAACAATCTTTTAACAAGAATCTAAGTCCTTGTTTTATAAGTGTGTTTCCTGTAAAAAAAAAGACTATATGAACTTTTTGTTTTTTAAGAATTTAATTACACTACCTCTGTTTATTGTAGTATTTATACCATTAATATGTAGTAAAATTGATTTGTAAACTGACATCTTTAACAATAAATAATTTACCAAAAATTATACCATGGCTTAAGACCATAAACTTAAATCAAATTTTAATAAAGCTTATTATGGACATATACATTAATACTAGCACTGAAAATTAATTATAAAAAGCATTTACACCCCCTAACATGGAATACGATAATACTAGATTGCTGATATTGTCATAAACACACTCATTAACAACTCCATTGCACTGCTTAATCTCAAGCCATTACTACTATTTCTTAATGTTACACAGATAGCATCATAAACTAAAATATTTAAGCACATTCATATTATAAATCTCATATTTCTATTGCCTACATTTAATAAAGTATATAAATCCTTTTGATATTTAAAATATTATTTTAACTGCTAAATATATATGTTAAGATTTGCATTCGGTGTGATGAGGATGGGCAGGATTAGGAATCAGTATATTAGATGGTCAGCTCAAGTTGGACGGTTTGGAGACAAAGCCAGAGAGGTGAGATTGCATTGGTTTGGACATGTGCTGAGGAGGGATGCTGGGTATATTGGGAAAATGATGCTAAGGATGGAGCTACCAGGTAAGAGAAAAAGAGGAAGGCCTAAGATAAGGTTTATGGATGTGGTGAGTGAGGACATGCAGGTAGTTGGTGTGACATAGCAAGATGTAGATGACAGGAAGAAATGGAAACAGATGCTTCACTGTGGTGACCCCTAATGGGAACAGCCAGAAGAAAAGAAGATAAATAACATCACATGTGTTATTTTTAAGTATTAGTAAATTACAATTTAATACTTCAGATTTCTGCAAACTTGACATTCTGATGACTCCATTTTGTTTTTTTAACAACATTCTGATTTCAGTTAGACTATGTCCATTTATACATTCCTGCAGCATGGTTGGGTCAGCTGCAGAGCACAGTAGACTGCAGAGCTGTCCATAGAATATTCATGTCAGTCTGATGTGGGTTAATGTTACTTGGCCGCACATTCATGGTTGGTGAAAACACAAATTCACTGATATCTCTGGACATGTTTTAATACTATTATAAGTCATATAGTTGAATGTAAATTAGTCTAATTTACATATAACATTCATATATATATATATATGACACTGAATTTATGCCAAAAAGTTGAGCATTGCCACGTTATTTCACCAACAGCTGAGATAGGAGACAAATGCATTAGGGTACTGCAGAGCTATTAAACTAATGAAATATTTTAAAAAATATTATAATTTAAAAAGAAAAATGTCTAAATATATTGTATTTTAATGAGATAAGGGTCATATTTAATGAATTTACAAATATGATGAGCATGTTATGATCGTAATGACTGGTTGTTGGATCTGTGTCTTTTAGAACTTGAATTTCATGACAGCAGCAATGGAAATGATTACTGATGACATGGCACACAGTTGGGATAATGATGTAATCACACTGATGTGTAGTATGGTTGCACACCAAGCATGCCTCCTTCATTAGTACACTAGTTAGGGAATACCACAGTCAAGCTGGAGTCAGTCTTGTAAGGGGTAGAAGCAGGGTACTATCCAGACATATGGGGGAGATTACATGATAATACTGTTGCTTCTCAGGTGAGTAATATAAGTAATCAAGGTGAACAAGCACAGCATAGTTCATGCAGGCCATATCAGCATTCATCTACACTTAGCAGAACCTCGAATTTGAGGTCAAGACCACAGTCATGCAGCACTGTCAGGTCATTTCAGCAGAATCGCCTGCATCAAATAGGACATGGCATTGATCAAATAACTTTACTGTTCTGATGGCATCCCCTCTTCAAAATCACTTCTACCATCACCCTAGCCTATCTAAAGGAGATCTGTATGACTCATTTCATCTTCAACTACTTTGAATCGGCATCAAAGACACAGCTGTATATTTAACTGGAATGGGGCATGGGGGAGGTACACGTTTGAAAATGTATGCATTTCTTCCTTGTAAAATTGATATGTATACCATCCATGAAAGGTAGAAAAAATCAATGCTGCATAGATTATTACTCCTACAGGAAGAAGTTACTTACCTTAAATGTAAAAGTAGTAACACACAAACATTTTCAGGAGAAATATATAAGAAAACAACACATTAAAATGTGTATCCTGCCATGTAAATGTACACTGCTGCCACTTCACCCTCCCTACTGCACAAATGAAGATGTTTTTTTATGTTTCTGAAGTCAGAAATTATTGTGTATGACAACATAAAATGTAACTGATGTTCAGTACCACAGTATAATCTAAGAACAGATGGCATATTATAAAAAAACAGTATAGTACATATACATTGAATTTGCAATGCACAAACTGAAGTATTTCACTGTTAACAATATTTAGTACTTGCATATTTAAGAAAAAAACAAACAAAATGTGATTTATTTTTTATATGATGGATTATGAAATAACTGAACAGGAGTCAGTGGGCATAACTTTTAAGTAACAGTACTACAAGTAACTTTTCTAAAAGATAGTTAAAGTAATATTTTAAGATGAAAGATAATGTCAGATGAACAGTGATAGAAGACCATGCACCACAGAGCATAGCCCGTAGGTATCACTGCATTCATCAGTTATACTCTATATGTTTTTTTATAAAAAAGGAAACACTTACCTAAATGTTGTTTTCCATAATTGTGGACTAAGTGGCATCTCTTTCCCTGTACAGCCACATGAACCTGCCACATGGTGTCCCTTACTACTCCTGTCAGCTGGTCATCATTAGTCACAGCGGGACTGAAATTGTGACAGCAAGGATCATTTCACCAACAGACCAGTGCATGATCATGTTATGCAGAATACAACATGCAGCAAAATTCCTGCACACAGTAGCTGGGTCATACTGAAGAGTACCTCCAAACTCATCCAGGCATCAAGGCAGCTGAAATGGTGAAAGACCCTCTTGATGACAATATGAGACTGGGGCAGGGATGTGTTATACATCTTATCTGCAGCTTCACTTGGATTTCTCACTGGTGTCTTGAGCCACTGCTCCAGTGGATATCCACCATCACCTGAGGGAAAAATAGAGAGCTAAAAGGGGAGGGGAATAAAACAAAACAAAAAGGTTTTGTATTCAGCAATACATTTTGACATGAATAACTCCTTAAATACAATATAATAATAATATTTTCCCACTTACTAACAAGATGACCACTGGGTATCTTATTATATGTGAAGAGGCGTAAGAGAGAGCTAGTGTGCCAGATATGGGAATTGTGTATACTGCCAGGATGCTGGGCATTGACATTGGTGATGCAGCCCCATGCATTACACGGTACCTGGCAACTGATGGAATTGTAACCCTTCCTATTGTGGTACCACTCCACTTATGGACAAGGAGGGGCCCTAATTGCAACATTAGTGCAATCTATCATGCCAAGTACATCAGGCAAATGCGTCAACCCATAAAAGGCATGCATAGTCCTGGCTTGGTCCTAAGGTGACACCTGGAAACAGATATACTGATCCATACATGCTTAGAGTACATGGATAAACTGCTACAGAATCCTTGAGCCAGAAGTCTGTGAGATACTCATTGTGTCCTCAGCCTATCTGTGGAAGTTCCCATTAGAAAGTATAGTGAGGGCTATTCATACCTTTTCCACAAGGGTAAGAAGTCCACACATTCCTCCAGTGCCCCTATGGTAGTCAAACATAACCACTGAGACCCTTAATGTCCCTGTCCATTCTGAACCTATCAAGGATTTCCTGATTGCCAAAGTTATAAAGAGCTATCCTTTTCTTATATTTTTCCTTCTTGATCATCAAGTGCTGCTAGGCACAAGCCTAGAAATGAGAAAGCTAGTAGCAAGCGACAGCATTTTTGCTGATAGCAACTCCAATAGATTTAGCAAGGTTTCTCTTTATATAGTGCATCTCTGACCAGCATAAAAAAATCAGGAAAATTTGACTGTGAATTGTAACTGATGTAATATACTTCATTAGCATATGATGATTTACATTATTCCTTATTTCCATCCCATTATTCTCACATTTACATAGGCACATTTGAGGTAATCATTTATGTAAATCACCACTATGAATTGCAGGTCAGCTGCACTCATCCACGACCATCTCAGCCTAAACACATTTGCATAATTGACTATGAATACTGGTCAATGTCTTTTTGAAGGAATGTACTAAAGTTAAACGAGTGTCAAGAGGTTTGCAATTTTCTAACTTTCTTAGCACTTCAGTTGATTCAGCTTTTTACAAGGAAATGGTGGAAATGTATGATAGGTATGGGTCTGAATTACTGTGGCTATTGATCAAAGAATATGCTAGACAAATGGAAAAGATAATGGATGCAATTCATGGACAATATAAGTATAAAAAAGGATATATTGTTTGAAATGTATATTAATAAATATAATGTTTGTCTTTTCAGCTTTTCCTGGTTAGGGGTTGCCACAGCGGAACTCCGGTCTGCTAATGATTGGCAGTATATTTTTATGGTCCCGAGTTGCTTGCCCAATGCCCAACCTTCAGCGAAGGCACGACCATTCACGCATGTCTTTCAGAGGCCACTCGACTGCGGGGAGGACATGCAGACTCCACACAGAAGGCACTCCAGCCGAGAATCGAACAGGAGAACCTCTTGCTGTGAGGCAACAATGCTTTTGCTGTACTACTGTGGCTACATATTAATAGATATAATACATTTAATAAATATAATATCCCTTATGGACAGAGATAGCTTATAAATGTCTGGCCCTCAATGTCTTATTTGGATACAGGGCATCATTATTCTTTCTGGAAAACTTGGCTAGGCTTAGAAAGGCCCCCTGGGTCATTAGCCTAATAAATCTATGAATCTATATTTTTAATAAAGTCAATCAGCAATGTGTTATTTTGCTAAGAGTAATCAAAATAAATAAGATACAATGCTAGGGGATATGAGCTTAAAAGAGCCTATAATGACCTCAGACAAAATAAAAGGAAGGGCAATCAACTGCAGAGCAACACCAATTATTATGTACAAAGAACTGCAATGGGCAGATGACATTGAGGGGTTGGGAGAAGAAGTCATGGATGGGGCATAAATGTAACTAGAAATGTAACTACTCTGTGTTTAACTGGAACCACTGTAAGCAAATGGAGCTTTTCTCCCCAGGCCTCTGCTGAAAATGGGTATTACCCAGTTGGACTTTCCTTGTAAACAAACAAACAAACAAACAAATAAACAAACAATCAAATAAATAAATAATAAATAAAACACACCCATTATACCATGACCCCCCCCATTAATATTCCAAAACATGCACGCTGATTGGTCAGCTTGCACGTTGTAAATCGACTTATACTAATGGAAAAAGGCCCGGTCGCCCGGACTTTTTCCATTAGTATTAGTCTTTTTTTAAAACACTGTCTCGCTATGTTAAAGGAGTTTAACATAGCGAGACAGGTTTAAAAAAAGCAACGGAGATCTCTGTTGCTTATTTTAAAGCTGTCTCGCTATGTTAAACCCATTTAACATAGCGAAACAGTTTGAAATAAGCAACGGAGATCTTGCTTTCTCCGTTGCTTTTTTCAAAACTGTATCGCTATGTTAAATGGGTTTAACATAGCGAGACAGCTTTAAAAAAAGATACTTAAGAAGATACTTAAAAAGATACTTAAGAACCCTCCTGGAGGTAGAGTCAATGGGAAACAAAGATAAAATGTAGAAAATTAATTTGACAACTTAGACTAAATGCCTGTGTAGGGCGGCCACGGTGGTGTAGAGGTTAGCGTTGCCACATCACAGCGAGAGGTTTTCCTGTTTGATCCTCAGCTGGGTCAAGTGTGAAGTTTAGGGATTTCATAGTTAGCTTTGGTTTTGCTTCCACTAACAGGTGAAATAAATACTATGATTTTTTAAATCAGTCCCTTTCCATAGAACTTTGCTCTTCCTTCTGATATGTGAACACTTCCTAAAGAAATACAGTCAGCGGAGACAGGGGTCCCCACAATCTATTTTATCTTCATACTGTCTCTTTCTGTTTCTCCTTCTTTGCTTCCTTCTGGTTGTTTGAATTCAACAAGCCATTATGAAAACTGTTAGCAGTTCTGAATTTTAAGAACAGACATCAGTGCAGTAGTTGGGCCTCATTTTATTAAAACTAAGCAATCTTCCATTTAGTTTAATATTCCTTCTTCTTCTCAAACTTAGTCCTATCCCTAAGGAGTAAAATCACATCTGTAAAAAACACAACCAGCAGCAAAGCTTGCTCTTCTCACTTCAGTTCTGTGTTTACATAAAACAAGTAGCTTGTGTTATCAGACCTATATTCTCTTCCAAACAGAATCAGAACTAGAAAATGTGCTTCTGCAACTGCCACTGAGGGGCTCATATTCCTTCCCCTCAGTATTACTTAGTGGAACTACATTTTTACAGAAACTGTGCCAAAGAATGATGTCTCTGTCAACTTAATTTAATGGAGGAAATAAAGAATGAGTCACTAGTGAACAGTAAACTTTTAATAAAAAATTGTATAAACAGGCTCCTTTAAAATGAGTGCCATAAACATGGGTGTAAGAAGAAGTCACTAAAATGCCTATAATTTCAGTACTGTAGTGTTTAAAATGTTATTTGTTATTGATTTGTAAGGAGACAGGAGTTGTTTAAAATACTCTTAGTCTTTAGATACAACAGATATGGTGTAGCATTTTTTTAACAGCTGTGCTGTAAAAAAAAAAAGTATATACGTGTGTGTGTGTGTGTGTGTGTGTGTGTGTGTGTGTGTGTGTGTGTGTATACGTGCAAATGTAACAGAGATTGATCTCATTTACTAGGAAATGTGTGGTAAATGATGTCATCATGTCTGGATCTTTTATTTTTTTTATTTATACACACGCATATTTCTATATTAATATTTATTTACTTTGCACACACACACACGTGCACGCGCGTGCGTGCGTGTGTGTGTGTGTGTGTGTGTGTGTGTGTGTGTGTGTGTGTGTGTGTATGTGTGTGAGATGAGTATATGTGATTATATCATGCCTGGTTGACAACACAAAGGAGCAACATACAATCAAATGAGAGAACAAAAAAGAGTAAGTGCACAAGTGTGTGACATAAAGCATGAATGAATCACCAAACATTGCCAACCCTCTCACTATCAGTACTTCGGCTACAAGATCCAGTTCAAATATCATCTAAATAGTGGTACTATTAGGGAAAGGGAGTTTAGTAACGTAATGTGTAGGAGTGGGGTTAGGGGCAGGGATAGTGTTAGGGTTAGTACACTTTAGTAACCGTAGTCCAGCCCCCTGTCCCAACCCTACACATACCATCACTAAAAATTTTTTCCCTAACACTATTATTACACCAAGGCAAATGGACACAGAACACTCACAGCTGAAAACAGGCACAGCACTACATCTATCCCTACCTAATCCTTAATTGAACCCTAAACCCAGAATGCTTGCCTGCACACACTAACTGCTGTAACACGATCTTGCACATTTTCAAACCCACAACCTTTTCAACTAAGATTTCATTTCCCAGCAAACTCCTGGTAAACTACACTAAACTTAAAATAGGAATTTAACCAAGTGTGATTCACACAAATGAGTATTCATTCATCGAATACCTATTTGTCGACCCCTTTTTATCGAAGTCACAAATCAGCAAATGGACTTTTAATCAAAAAGTTTTTCCTAGGGCAAACCAATTGTTGGTCACCATCTGGAATTTGCCCTTTTCCCCACTGTAGTGTGATCTTGGAGTTGGTATATTTAGTTAGGGAGGTGTGGGCAGGTTTTAAGTTTTATGATTTTTTTCTTGGTCGCTAGGGTGGCCTACCATTGTTTTGCCCTAGGAAAAACTTTGATTAAAAGTCCATTCACTGATTTGTGACTTCGACAAAAAGGGGTCGACAAATAAGTATTCAATGATTAGTAAGTCTGACTAAGTGATATAGATCCAGATAGATTCATTATTCAGATAATAGATTTATTTATTTTAGTTTGTTTACGAGGGTAGATAAATAGATAGATTTTTATATTATACTGAGATTAGCTTGCTGAAATAGTATCACAATGATTTCCCCAAACTGCCAATAGTAATAGTATTTGCAGAGAAATGAAAATACAGTATAAAAGAAACCTTGACGAATGGATGGGAAACAGAAAGTTTACCCCGGGGATCACTTCAGTGGCTCTGCTGGACAGAGGCACAGGGAACTAAGGGGGCGGCGAAAGCCAACACATTCTGGCTAGGCTTATAAATATCTTCGGGCAGATAGCATATGTACCTACCTATGAACCTATGAACCTATAAAACTTATTTTCTGCATAGGGTAAACTCTCATTCAACTCCTAAAGGTGGGCTACAACCCCATCTGGTGGACTGCATCCCATCACTTTATTACTTTATAACACAGAGTTGTAATACTGTCTGATGGCTGGGCAAAACATTTATTTCTGACATAATGTGAGCTCTGTGATCTCAGAAGTGGAATACAATAGTAGAGGGGTATGAGGGAGACAGATACAGGTGTGTTCTTCTCTCTTCACAGGCATACATTTTGAAGTACTGAGTCAGAGTTATTTGTGACAGTAAGCTGAGTGTGGTATAATACGTGAATAATGCATGGTCCAGTTATGCAGAGATTTATTCACACCTGTTGTGGATTTGGTGACATGGATGATGCCTGTAAGACCAAATAATGCAGGTATCAGTAAATCCCTATATGAGCATTCACATGGATCATGTGTTTTTTAGAACGGGGTTGTAAAAAAAAAAAAAAAAATATATATATATATATATATATATATATATATATATATATATATATATACTCCTTTCATACCATTATGTTTTCCTTTATTCGTGCTAACATCAATTATATCCCATAGGTATCGACCATTGTAATGTATCTGACTGCTGTAAAAGGTAATGCCAGTAATGACAAAAACATTTTTGACCATTTTGTTTGAAGTAATTACGAATAAATTTATCTTGTAGTATGGAAGAAAAAAATGAGTCTATATTAGATGAACGAAAGTTCATCATAATGAATGCTCACATGAGCGAATATTGCGGTACTCGAAACTGCAATTGCGAGATCGCGGTACAGTTAAGATGGGAATATTTGCCCTTTTCTCACTGTAGCGCAATCTCGGAGTTGGAATATATATTTGGGGGGGTGTGGGGTCCGCAGCCCCCCACAATTGCAGTTTCGAGTATCTGGATATTCGCTCATGTGAGCGCTCACTAAGATGAACTTTCATTCATCTAATATAGACCCGAAAAAACCTTATAGGTAAAATTGCACTTACTTGCTCACTGATCTTCAAGAGTTTCCCATTGCATGCAAAGCAATAGGACAACTCAAAACAAGTTTTTTTCAGGGGAAAAGTCTCCTGTATACCCCCAAACATATACACACACACATATATATATATATATATATATATATATATATATATATATTATATGTATATATATCTACCATGTCCACAGTAGCATGATGCTGGGGGGGGGGGGGGGGGGGAGAAACTCCTCAAAACAGATCACACCGGTCTCAGTCAATCACTTGTTTTAGTGTGTCATAAGTGATAGATAATTTTCAAAAGTTAGCACTATAAGGATACATAGAGATGCCATAAATTCACCCTGAGCTTCTCTCCCATGTATTTCAGAAGATAGACAAATTGTGACATAAATGCACAGAGGAGAAATATTGTCCTGTTTTTTGAAGGTATATTTCAGGTTTTCATGTCTGAATGTAGCTTACAAACACATTAATGATAATGCAACTCTAATAATGCAAATTTTTCCAGCATTATTCATATGCCTCTTGACCTCTCTTCAGGTCATTGCCAGCTGTAGGACCCCTCCATAAATCAGGACATCAACTCAGCCTACTTGGAGCTACTTGAGTCAATCAAGATATAACCAAACACTTTGGTTTTGGGTGACATTAATTACTCATCCATTAACTGGGTAAATTATACATGTTCTAACTCACTTGTTCAATGATTCCTGGACTTAATTAACTCCATTGCCCCGGACCAGCTGGTTGACACACCCACAAGGGGCTCAAACATCTTGTACCTGGTGATTACCAACATGGAGGATCGCTGCACCACCCCCAGTGTGTGGCCATCCCTGGTGAGATCTGACCACAAATCAATCTCGCTAGAAGTAACTATAATACAAGACCCACCCCACCTCCCCCCTTAGCAACACTACCGTACCTTATAGAACCAAAGCAAGATCTTCAAGGGAAAACAAACCTGCTTGGTGGACAACTTCCATTAGTAGGCTATACAATAAGAGAAAAAAAATGCTGTCTATGAGTATTAAGGAACCGTCTCAAAACTGGAAACGCTCCCTCCTCAACTTAAACAAGCAAATATGACTCCTAGTGAAATCCTCCAAAGCCAATTATGAATCCAGATTAGCTGTTCTAACTAAGAATAACCACAAGGCGTTCTTTAGTTACATCTGTAACCTCAAAGATAAGGCCCAGATTTGCAGTGACCTCGTAGTTAGTGGTACTACATATATAGAACCTGTGGATATAACAAACCTGCTGGCTGACAGGTTCAGTAAAAACTTCACATCCCTGCCCCACCCACATATACCCCAAAGTATCCCTAACACCTGTCCCCCACCTAATATCTCCGAGGAGCAGGTCCTAAATGCCCTTTGCAGGGCTAAAAACACAGCCTGTATGGGACCAGACAGCAATCCAGGCTGTGTTCTACATGGGTTAAAACAGGAATTAGCATCACCATTGAGCATGCTTTTCAATCACAGCCCAAGCATTGGCTTTTTACCAGTGGAATGGAAAACATCTTCCATCATCCTTTTGCACAAAGCAGGTGCATCCATGGACCCTGGGAACTATAGACCCATTAGCCTGACCAGCCATTGAACAAATCGTCATGGACCTTATTAACAAAGATATAGGAAATCCCCAAATGCTTGACCCACCGAGTTTGGCTTTGTCAAGGGTAGATCATGTCTGTTAAACTTGGTGGACTTCTTCAAGACAGTCACCAAAGCTCGAGATGAGGGCAAGTTTGTGCATACAGCCTACCCAGACTTATTCAAGGCCTTTGACACAATCCCCCACTCAAGCATCATTGATAAATTCACCCAGCTCAGTATCAACCCTTATATCGTCAGGTGGGTTGCAAACTGACTCACTGATAGAACTCATACAGTCAAAATAGGGGACTCCACCTCCTCTAGCAGACCTGTAACCAGTGGCGTTCCACAGGGATTGGTTCTGGGACCCCTACTGTTCAGAATCTACTTCTCTGAAGTACAGGTTAAAACTAAAGGACTGTGGCTGACAAAGTTTGCTGATGACTGCAAAATGGGAACAATCATTGAAACCTCTAGTGATGTCAACATCCTGCAAGAAGGTCTTATGCAGACTAATGACTGGTACCAAACAGTCTTAAACTTAATACAAAAATTGCATTATCACCCCCTTCAACAAGGGTGACATTCCTGCAAACAATGACATCAATAGCAATACCCAAAGCACACACAGTGGTGAGAGATCTGGGCACACAGGTTGACAGCAACCTTAACTTCGCTCACCATGTCTCCACAGTGGTAAGAAGGGCATTTTATATTGCTCATCTCAGTAAGTAAGGGCATTGTCTACAGAAAAAAATGAGGTTATAACTCCCCTGTACTCTTCCCTCATCAGACCAATAATAGAGTACAATTGCTCCCTTTGGTATGTTCCTTTACAAACACTTGCAGCAATTGGAGAGGCCACAAAGGTTCTTTACAAAGAAAAATCAGGGTCTTCAAGATCTGTTTTATGCAGACAGACTGAAATAATTGTCACTTTACTCTATATCATACAGACTGCTCAGTGGTGACCTGTGCCCTGCATATAGAGCAATCTCTGACCAGCTTTAATAGAAATGCTGCACATTTGCAAGTCAAATGCCACACAGGTCAGAAATTCACCTCAGGGGTTCCACCTGTCTCCCTCTAGAACAGGGGCAATAGGTGCTATTTTAGTATCTGCTTGAACCAGACACCCTTGGGAACATGCACTAAATCAAATTCCTTAGGGTTGCCAGAGGTATCTTATATTTCAACAGAGTAAATCAAAATCAAAAAGATGAGATGCCCACATAGAGAAGGTTTATTGTTAAAACACTATAAAAAATAATAAAGGTTACAATCCCTGGAAGAGTGCTTTCAGCCTTTTAAGGCCTCCTTCAGAGCCTAAATAACAGGTAATCAGTTCATCTTTTTCAAATGGAATCAGCCAATGAAATATCATCTTTGCAGTCGTCGCCCCACAGTATGGGCTTCAAAGGGATTATACCATTCAATCCTGGGGGTTGGTTGGCTTGCAAGTCAGCTATTCACCTTGACTCATTATTTCTGTTTTATTTACAATATCTCTACCTCTCAAGTCATCCAGTATTAATTCCAATGCTGTAAAATAAAATTTGTGCCGTGGATTTGAAAGACAATCTATCCCCCTTCTACTAATCACCCTTGGTGTCCCCCAAGGATCCATATTAAGCCACCTCCTTTTCTCCATATTCATCAATGAACTACCCAAAGTCATCCCAGAAGCAACCTGTATTCAGTATGCAGATGACTCTATCCTTATCTGTTCTGCCACCACCCCCTCAGAACTACAATCCCTATCCCAAAGCACCTTCAACAAAGTAGAGGTCTGGCTCAATAATCACCATCTCCTATTGAATCCCAACAAAACCAAACTGCTACTTTTCTCCCCTACCCGTAAATTCACATCACCAAATATTACAATCTCATCCAACAATGGCACCGTAATCTCTCCAGAACCATCCATAAAACTTCTTGGTGTAACAATAGATAATAACCTTACATTTGACACTGATATAGACAAAACCATTAAAACAGTTAACAAAAAACTAGGCTCCTTGTATAGGATTAAACCATTCCTAACTCCACCTGCCAGAACAGCCATAGCTAGAACACATCTTCTTTTGACCATCCTCTATGCGTCACCCAGTTTCCTAAACCTACGGAAAGCAAACCTAAACAAATTAGCTAGCTACTATAACAATATAGCTAGATTCGCCACAGGCACAGCCTACAGAACCCATCTCTGTCAAAATCTTCAAGCATTAGACTAGCTAGAACTACCCAATCAACTCCAGTACAACCAACTCATAGTTATTCATAAAATCCTCTCCCAACCTAACAGTACACCCATTCTGACAAATATTATCACCCCCTACAGCAACCTACCATCCCTCCGCTCATCCAACAAAATGCAAGTACAATCTGCCAAAGTCAACAACTCAGCTGAAAAAAAAATGGAACGCGATCCTCCCAGATCTTACCACTATAACCTCCTTACCCCAATTCAAAACATCCCTAAAGAATCACCTAAACAAGAATTGGCTATGTTCATGTCTAGATCCAGACTAACCCAATATACATACAACCATAGTAGGTAAAGTATGCAATAAAAACAACTTCCTTATCCTATATGAATAAACTTTCTAAACCTAACCCACCCAGATTATATATACATCTCAATAGCCTTTAATACAACACTAACTAAACCTAACCTAACTTGCTATACTTACCATTATAATGCTTTGTTTCTAAATCCCTTTCCTAACCCATTGTAATGCCTTGTTTTTAATTCTTCTGTAGCATCCTGTTATCCTAGCCTTTCTATGGATATGTTTTTTAACCCATCAACATCTAATTTCTAAGAACTCCCCTCTTAACTAACCATCTTTTTCTTCGCCTGGTTGTCATTCATGACATCAATCTATGTATCATGTCATTCTATACAGTTAAATGCTGTGCAATGATTTCTGTACATATTTCAGACTATAAACCTTCAATGATCTTAAACTTCAATGTAACCATGTATATAAATAATCACCTTTTAAAATTTTACATTTTTTTTCAATGTAACCATGAATATTGATTGTCATCTTTTGTACATGTGGAGCTTTTCTCCCTGGGCCTCTGCTGAAAATGGACATGTATCCAGTCGGACTCGCCCAGTTAAAAATTGTGAAATAAATAAATAAATAAATTAAAATCCTGGATGAGCACTTTCAGCCTTTTAAGGCCTTCTTCAGATCCTAAACAACAGGTGATCAGTTCCTCTTTCTCAAAATGTAATCAGCCAATGAAATGTCATTTTTGCAGCTGCTGCCCCCACAGTATAGGCTTCAAAGGGATTATACCATTCAATCCCGGTGGTTGGTTAGCTTGCAAGTCAGCTATCCGCCTTGTCTCATTATTTCTGTTTTATTTACAATATCTCCACCTCTCAAGTCATCCAGTATTAATTCCAATGCCATAAAATAAAATTTGTGCCTTGGACTTGATATTATGTGTTGTGAGAGTGCATTATTTTTATTTTTATTCCTTCTGTCACTTATAATCCATTCCTTGAAGCATCTATTTTCTTGCCAGCATAAACACCCTGACCGCAAGTACAGCTGTCCAAGTATATCAAGTTCTTGCTATTGCACCCTGCATAATTATTCAACCTATATGTCCTATTTGTGATGGGATGTGTGAAAGAATTATTTCTGTTAATAAAAGTACATGCCTTGCATTTGATGCATGGGAAAGTGCCCTTCCTGACACTCATATGGTTTTGAACATTCCCATTTTTATAGCAAAGTAACCTCTTCAAGTTTTTCTTTCTAAAACAGAAGTGTGGAGTCTCACTTACTACTCTCTTCAAATCTTTGTCCATGGTCAGAATATGCAGATTCTTTCTTACAATATTACAAATCTCAGGAATATCACTACTATATGTCACTAAACTACTGAGGTAGCTTGTTTCTTCTGAACAATCCACATCTGCTGAAGTCCCATCATCCAATCTCCTCCTCTTAGAGAAGTAGGGTCGTCCCTTAGTTTTTCTCAGTTCTTGTCTCTCTGTGACTGTATGGCTCATGTCCCTGTCCTTGTACCCTTTTACTTCAAAACATCCCAGGAGCTGTTTAGATTCATACTCAAATGTCTCTTCTTCTGTACATAATCTAGATGTACGTAAAAGCTGTCCCTTCACAACATGTGAGTAGATATGCTTGGGTGCATGCCAGATCTGTGGAGATGATGATTCCTCCAGCAGTCCTTTCTATGTACCCTGTAATGAATCTCTCCCTTGTCATTGATAGTCAAATTAACATCCAAAAAATCTATTGTTGTTGTGGATTTGTGCAATTCAAAATCCAAAAAAAGATGTCATAGATTTTAAATATCTCACAAAGTCAGACAAGGCTTGTTCATCACTTCTGCAAATAAGAAAAATATTATCCACAAACTGGCCATAGTATATGATATTACTTTTCCATGGGTTAGTCTCATGAAGTATAAATTCATGCTCCCATTTGGCCATCACTATATTGGAGTAGCTATGGGCACATGATGTGCCCATAGCTACTCCCCATTTCTGCCAATAGTATTCTCCTACATATAGGAAAATTTTGTTGGTCAATATACATTCCAGTAATATGCATAACATTAATGTTGTGTTACAATCAACTGTTCCACTGGATTACATACACTCTTTGACTGTTCTAATGCCATATTCATTGGGAACAACAGTGAACAAATTCTTCACATTCATTGTGGCCATTAGCAAATTCACTGTGTCTTTAAGTGGATGTATTTTTTCAAAGAGTGATTCCAGAAAATGGTTGGTGTCCCTTAATACTGCAATAACCTTTATTATTTTTATAGTGTTTTAACAATAAACCTTTTCTGTGGTGGGATCTTGTCTTTTTGATTTTGATTTACCTTTGGGAACATGAGTTGTACTTGGGTAGGCTTGTAAGGGCCCTGGAGCCATTAGCCTAGTAATCTTCTATGATCCTATGAGCCTATGATCCCATGTTGTTAGTTTAAAACTTTCTGCTTAGGAGGGCAAAGAATATGGCATCCATTAACTTGTAGTTAAAAATAAATATATGGTGTAGTGTGATGATACATTTGAGTTACCAGTTTATTATGGAGAATTAACTTCATGGAGAATTCAATCCTAGAGTAATTCTCTCTGCATAGCCCCCTGCTTACCATAATAGATAGCATGCTGCACTAAATAGATAAGTAAGCCTGTAAGAGAACATTTATACTGAGATGTGATATGTTTATGTAGAACAAAAATATTTAGTTTTGGAACTCGGGCAGTAAGGAACAATTAGAATGTTTATTGGTAAAGCAGCTAGAAAGTCTTGGTATTGTGCATAATCCCTTCCTGCATTCCAAATAGTTCATTTTCCTCTGAAATACCTATATAAATAAATTCTCTGAACTGGCAAGAGAAGTCAGAATAGTCACCCCTTATTCCCTTTGAAACATGTATTGATCTACATCACATTTAACAGAAAATGCATTGGTCACCAAATGAAGATGTACAAATTTGGGGGTTACTTGTTAGTAAATATAATTTAAGATCATAATTCAGTGCAGTTGTTTGTCTACCAATCAGTAAACCTAGGCCCTTGTACCTTACCAAGATGGAGTAATAAAAGACATTCCACGTAGTTTCATTGTAAACTAAAAATAAAGAATTACTCATGATGAAATATGGTCTAGCTACATAAAATTATCTTAGCAAAGAACAAATGCATGTCTAAGCATTTTATAGCACAGTGTGTTTGATGCAGTAAATGCTAGAATGTAAGATATTAGAATTTAATGGTAGAATATAAATCACACTAAGAAAATGCACTTAGACACTATTCAACAGAAAGCATCAGCCTAAGTGATTAATCAGAATATTTCCTTAACAAACCCATTTAACAAAGCTATTGTTTTTAATTATATAATGGATATGATCTGTACAAAATTCTCACTGGCTAATGAGCTGTGTGCAATACATTTTGTGCATAGGGCAAGAAAGTTGAAACTTGCCGAGTAAAAGATATAGACTGGGAATCAATGAGCTGTGGTAAAACTGATTAGCGCTCTTAAACAGTTATCTTTATGCAGTACAGGAAGCTCTGACTACTGTCTTGAAAACAAAAATACCCTAAAAATCAAACAAACAAAACCATGCATTTCCTTGCACATATTTTATTTCAATGTTTTTATACATAATATAAGAAGGCCAATATTTTTGAAACATTTGCATTTTGCAGGAAACACCCACACGCGCGTGCGCACACACACACACACACACACACATACACACACACACACACACACATATATATATATATATATATATATATATATATATATATATATATATATATATACACACACACATATTTGCACACACAATTCCATTTAGAACATTGGTATTGCATTTGTGATTTAAAGATAGAAAATCTATGGTTAAAATGTAAACTTACTAAGAGAAAACTAAATTAGGAAAAAATTGTTTTATCTGCAGAAACTACTTTAAAAGTACTACATTTATGACGAAATGATACATTGCATTTAGAAATAAGTTATGGGAAAGTCAGCATGGCATAACGTTCCAGCTGTTAGCTTGAATGAATAAATCAGTAATGCAAAAGAAAGAGGTCTGCTTTTCTCATAAAAGCCTGATAGCAACCCTCCATTTTACTCAGTTTCCAGGGAAAACAAATAATGCAAACTGTGTATATTGAAGGGAATTTGTCTTTAAATAATTTATGTAAAAATTAAAAATTTAGTGAAATAGCATATTCAGCATCCAATAAATTAAAGCACAAAGCTGGAACCATTAAACTTTACAATCAAAATTAGTAATAAAGTATTTTAAGTTATTTCCAAGGTATCCGCAGTTTTAAATGCTTGACTATTCTGTGAATCTTTTCATGACTAACAAGAGACTGGAATAAAAAAAAAAAAAAACAGAATACCACAAATCAGCAGTGTGGATATAAGAAAGAGAAGCAAAAGGAAGATATACTTGTAATCAGTTCTACTTTTGAGAATGTATGTTTTGAAAACAAAAGAAGGAATTAGATCATAAATATTTTGGTGGGAAAAGCAAAAGGCTCTGTAATTAGACTGCTTCATGCAAAAAAAAAAAAAAAAAAAAAATATATATATATATATATATATATATATATATATATATATATATAGCTAAATACATACATATATACACTCATAGTTAGACTTAATTGCACAGTGCTTTCTGAGTGTGATGAATTTATCTGAAGACATCATCAGTAGTTTTAACCTATATGTCCTGTGAATGACTCCACTGATTACACTGCGTAGTGGGGCTGTTATTCTAAAGTACTGTACAAGCCATGTATTCCCTTCCAGGTAAGGTACATACATTCTGATTGCTATGGATTCTACTTTTCCACATCCCCTATCATCTCTAGTAATATTTATTCTCCAATAAACCTCTCCCACTCCTCTCTAATTGATAATTTACTGACAATAACATAAGAGTTCTCTTCCCCTTCCATAAGGGTCATTCTGATGCATGGTGTCTGAGACTTTCATTATGATCCCACACCCGCATACATAGTT
This sequence comes from Protopterus annectens, assembly GCF_019279795.1. Taxonomy (NCBI): domain Eukaryota; kingdom Metazoa; phylum Chordata; order Ceratodontiformes; family Protopteridae; genus Protopterus; species Protopterus annectens. Next base: position 377,625,187 of record NC_056738.1, on the reverse strand, counting down.
ATTATCCTGAGGAGCTCCTTGTTTCTTCTCTCCATGTAGCCCCAGTGATACCATGGTGGATCACTGTGCTGTGTGTTACACTAAATGTACAGCAGACATTATCTCTTATATGATGAATTCACAGAATATTTACATGTACTTTGTCCATAAAACACCCACTTGAACACAATGAAATTGCCAAGTGACAACTTTATTTACTTGTTAGACCAAGCCATCAACATGTAATTTTTTAACTTAATAGCAGAAATGCTGATTCAAACAAACATGATGCAGCATTAATAAACTGGTCACCCCCAGTTCAGTGATTGGGACCACTCACTGTTACTTCATACCACAACAGTTTCCCCCCCAAGAACAGCATATCTCACTGCTCACCCTTAACTCTGAACTACTTGCCAATGGCAGAGAAAAGGAGGGAGCTTACTTTTAACCATAAACTGTCCACCAGATGGACTACTCAGCAGCCTGTTCCTCCCCAACTTTTCCCAACCTAACTCCCCGCAACCAGCCTGCTTACCAGTGAATGTTAAGAAATTCAGTGGCTAAGTCTTTCAGTAGCAAAGAACTGTGAACATTAAATAGATGCAAGCAAACCTCATTTAAATGAACTCCTTCCTGCCTAACCAAATTTGATCTTTGTCTGCAAACTCCCAGAGTTCTTGAACTAACAAGCCTAACAAAAATGCTGCCATCATTACACTGTGGTTTATAAGTCTTCTAGCAGCATCTATCACTTCAATCTTGAATGCCCCTCTCCAAACAAGTTAAGGGGTCACGGATGACCAAGGTCCTGGCAACCTCTGCTGTATGAGAAACAATTCCTTGATCACCCACAGAAAAAATCTGCATTACCCGCAAATGCACAACAATGGCTGGAATCTGCAACTCCTCTACCATAGACAAAAGCTGACTCTGCAGCATACCTCTGTTCACTCAATCATCCTTAAATCTCTTAGTCATCTTGACTTCATGATGCTTTATCTTGCTGTTCCTTAATAGATTCACCAATGATCTGTTAGTCAGTCTATCTGGAGATATAGCTCTCCACTCAGAGTTTAACAACACAAGTTACTGTACAACTCCCTTGATCCTGACTTTTGACTTACCTAATATTCTTCTGATTTCTGCATACAATTTACCTAGCTTGTCCTCCAGCAGCTGAAACAGTCCCGAGCACATGTCTACAGCTAGGCCTAGGATTGATAGAATCTTCACTGGACCTTCCTTTTATCCTTTGTTAATGGCAGCTCTAGTTCACTACACCCTCTTGCACCCATTCTTTCCTTCCACAATCAAAAGGAAGTAATTGAACTAATGCACCACCATTTGACCAGAAACTCTCTTCTCCCAAATCTATTGTAATGCCATAAATGGCTTCTTGAAAAATGTGCAAGCTACTGCATAACCCATGAGCATAGCCTTATCAAAATAAAACTTATCATACAAATTCATCCTTATCATTAGCCATTCTTGTTCTTTGATTGGTAACAAATGAAAATCAGACTCAATATCTAGGTTAATCAACCGAGGATCAACAAATTATGTATCACTTTAACAGCATCATCCATCGATATGTACTGAACTCCGGCATCACCTCTATCTATGTGACCATTTAGTGAGTAATTAAAGGAGATGAAATGGGCAATATTCACCCGATGTTTTCATAAGAACTAAATCCAAAGGTGAAATCTTAAACACTTGAAAAAGGGGGGGGGGGTTGAGTACTTAAAACCCTGCCTGCCCTTGTCTCTTTATCCACCAACATCTGAGCAATATTCTATTTACATTTGAAGAAGCATGAGTTATTACATGCCAATCACACCCCCACATGGTTAATGTGATGGAACATTCCTTTGTGCAACCCTTATTAACTCTTGTATTATCTCCTTATTAGGATAGTGCTCCAACTTGGTCTTCAATAAGTCAGTTCTGATTGAGGAGTGTAACCGTTGGTCTCCAGGCCCCTCAATGAAAAGGCAACTGACCTCTCACACCTCTGAAACTACCCCTCCTCCTGACACTTACCTGCCCTGACAGTCCCATCCTATATGCCTTCTGCAGCCCAGAGGGCTAACATCACTCTTATCCTGCCTCTTTCTACCAGAACCTGACTATGTGGACCACTGCAAAACAAACACATGTGCAAATGTGCATGCTGTCCAATTGCATCTACTAACATTACAGGCCAAACAAGCCTTAGCCTTGTAAACTCCATTTCCCTGTCCAACGTTTGCCAGAGCCCTTGCCCTATCAATCATGATCACTAACAAAGTATCCACATGAAAAGACCTGTTCACTGCTTAAAATTTTCTGAAGCACTGGTCATACATTAACCAAGTGTTCTTCTTAAATGCAGAGCCTCCCTTATCATCAAGATGTAGGCCAGTGAAGGGAGACCTTGTTGAGGGTCTTTCTACAGGTTCATGGCCATGAAATACCCAAACTAACATCCAGTTATCACAAGATCTAATTCTAAATTTGTCCAGTCTCTTTCTCTGCAAAGCAGGCAAGGTCTCCTATGTGGCTGAGCAATTCTCTGAGCCCTATTTACATTAACCAGTTAAAAAAATATCTACAAACGTCTCCCTGCCAAATCTTTTCTTCCTCATCCATATGACTATGCAGTGTGCTAAACACACCTTGACTATATGCAAATAACGGTTGCACACTTGCTGACCCAGAGCCGGATTTCTAGTTCCCTCCTCTACACCATTGGCCAAATCTAATTGTTCAAAGGCAAACTGAGGAAAACTAAACTCTCCATCCAATTTCATGTTGTCTCTGTCACACAAATCCCCTCATCTCCTGTCTGGGTTTGGAAAACCTACCTTCAATAACTCCTGCATTGTCAACCCACTTTCTTCATCTAGACCTTGCAACATTTCTAAGAAACAATCATTGGCATCAGGTGCACCTTCTGTTTCTCCTTATGTATTCACAATGGAATCTTTATCTTTTGGATTTTGTCTCTGAGCCTTTCTCTTTTGACAGCTTGATTTTACTTTCTTCTATATAGCTCTCAAAAATTGCCTGATTCCTCTGTGCTCTTATCTGTTTCACAGGCACTTGACCTGGCCTTTTACCTTATGGAAAAAAGCCTCTGCCTAGGAAGTAATAGTCTCCTACCTCTTCCAAAATGCAGTAGCAGACAGCAACCTGCAACACAAAACAAAACCTTCGTAAAGAAACTTTGCACTATGATATTCCATTTTCTTTCTGAGTCTGTAATTATGATTTATTATTAGTTAACTATAATAGTTAATTTCTTTTAAATGTATGACTTCAGGCACCTTGCCCAAACAGTGACCCTGAGACCACCTATAACCTGGTTAACCTTGAGCTGCCCTGCAACCCCCAAAGCACCTTTGTCTACCTACTGTCCTTATTTCTGACACATTCAACTCTATGCCTTTCCCCTCTTTATTTATAGTTATTATTATCAGTCACCATAACTTATCTAACCCCCTTTTGCTGATTGACCTTCCCTGAGCCATCTGAACTGTTCACTCATCTCCCCTTATCCCACATTCAACCTATTTTTTTTTTTTTTTGTATAATATAACTACTGTTAAACGATTCCACCCCCTGTCCCTTCCAACTTGAAAATATGATACCTGACTGATGGCCTACTAAGCTCCCCTTTACAAGCTGCACTCCAGCCTAAATGGGTCTAGCTCTCTTCCTTTAACATCTCATCAGATATCCTGGTTATAAGGGCGCGGCCAAGATGGAAAGCAGTTAATAGCGCAATAATTTTGCTTTGCTTCTCATATACATTTTTGATAGGATTTAATTTTAGTTTCACTAAAAAAACTTTTAAAAAGGTGAAATAAACAATTGGAAACTATTTAGAACTATCTGGTGAAAACATCCACTCTTTTTTAAAATGTTCCTGTCAAACTTCAGCTTGAAAATATCAAATGAAAATGAGTCACTCTAAGGCAACACTTCAAGAAGTCACTGGGAAGAAGGAGGTACAATCTATCATCAATAGTATTCAGGAGTTATTATTAAAATTGTATAAACTAGACTCTAAGGTAGACACAATCAACGAAGACTGTAAAAAGCAGATAGGATTAATAAATTAAGCAGTTAAACAGCAATCTGCCATGGAAGACTCACACACTGATTTAGATAGTAGACTGACTGAAGGAAAAAGTAACATTGAATTTATTTTATAACAAAACAAAAAGTTCCTTCAGAACATAGATGATCTTGAAAACAGGGCAAGAAGGATCAATATTAGAATATAAGGAGTGCCTGAGAAGTGAGAGGGAGAAAATATGGTAAGTTAAAAAACGTTTTAACTACTTTGATTCAAAAAACTTTAAACCTCCCTGAAGCCCTATCATGTGGTATAAAGATGGCACGTAGAACCCTATCAACATCAAATTCAGACAAGAAAACTTCAAATCCAAGATCCATAATAGTGAAATTAATTTCCAGTCAGGACCAAGACTTAGTTCTAATAGCTGCCTGAGCTGCATCACCCATCAAAATAGGTGATAACCTTATCAGATTTGACAATGACTTTTCTTCTATACTTGTCTTGAAAAGGAAAACATTTATCCTCTTGCTGAAAAGTCTAAATATATCTGGAATAAAAACACATCTGGTTTACCCAACGAAATTAACCCCCGGCTTTGCTAATCTTCCATGTAGGACTAGCTTAGTCCTGCACGGAAGTGGCTGTTTAGGGGCAGGACGGCAGCACGACATGCATATTAATGAAGGCCGCTGCCTGAGATCTAATTTTACACGGAGCATGTAAGAGTGCAAGGGGAATGTCTGAGAGCAGAGCTTTCAGAATATACATGCCCCCACAATGAAGAACAGCAGAAAGGGCAAAGGAATGAGCGAGACTGCTCATAGGTGTCCATATATCCCCAGCAACATCCCCCCACATGTACAACAGCAAAAGTAAATACAAATCAAATAAACAAACCTATTTTTTTATTATGAATCAGATGAAAGCTAACTGTAAGTGCACAGGTGTGCCCATCGCTTAGCTACAGTTCATGCAGTTTAAATGGCTGATGATAATAACAAGAAAGATATATGCAAATGAAGCAGTATAGCAATTGTGTAGTTGGCAGAGCATTCACCTTACGAGCAGGCATTCCTGGTTCGTGTCCCACTGCAGCACATTCCATTTTCCATGGCAAATCACATTATGACTAATATTTTAGTTGCATAACCTACTAAATAACATATATTTGTAAACTGGAGTACTGCATTAAATGCACATGTGAGGTGTCAGTGTCATAACATTGCAAAGTCCACAGATAAGCACGTGTCCCATACAATATATGTACACAGGAATCATGGATACAAATGGAAGGCAAAATGTGTAATGAATGACAACTCCATACAGCTTCCAAATCCCCCACCTTCCCAAGAACCATTAGATATTACTGTCAAAATCAGTGCAGTTGTAAGTGGGAGTAAGCACTAGTAAGCAAGTGTAAGCACCAATAAGCACTAGTAAGCAGATTTAAGCACTAGTAAGTGAGTTTAAGCCCATTTGCGCGGGAGTAAGAATAAGCACACAGGTTAAGCAATATTGAAGTTAACTCTCTGTAATCATATTTAACTGGAGGTTAGCATTGCTTACCCTCGTGCAAACCCACGCAAACCTGCTTACAACTGCTCAAAAGTGCCTTAATCACTCTGTATCCAATGGTCCTTGTTCTGCCCAGCAACAAAATAAACAGCCTTGCAGGTCTTGAACCCAAGATCCTATACTCTATAGTCACAGTAGTTGACCACCAAACAAGTCCTCACTATACTAAAATCAAACTGAACCTGTGAAAGGAATCAGTATACAGTCATATGTTCTATAACCCACTACATAACATAAATATGTGAACTGGAATACAGCAGTAAGCCCCGATGTGAGGTGTAATTGTAATAGAGTGTTGAAGTCCCCAATAAAAACAAGGACCCCATACAGTGCATGTACACATGAATCATGGATACCAGGCATATATATAAGATGTAATGAATAAGAAATCAATGCCAAAATGTAAATATAGTAGAAAAGTCTAATGTAAGCAATGCTAAGCATTGCACAGGCCAGCGTAGGAAGTGTAAGCAAATGTGTAGGCCAGCTAACTCAATGTGCCCAGTGGTATACCCCTTTAAACAATGCCAACCTTAGGTAAGCAGGTTTTCCCATAGCATAGCCTTTTCAAAACTGGCCAATCACAGAAAAGTGTGGGAAATTGGCCCTACTTAAACCCAACAGGTGGGAATACATCTCAAAACTGGTTGTAGCTTCCCCTTGCAGGCACAATGGCAGAAAGGGGAGACAGTGTGCACTTCCGGGCACAGCGCTGATGCATCGAGGAGTCCAGAGTCATGGGAGGACTCCTTGTCAAAGACCATGAGCAGAGACTGCTGCAGGGCCGGTACCAGGGTTCCCAATATAAGGTGGAAGCCTAGGACCATCTCACCCGTGGCCTCACCAGTGCAATGGCATACCCCAAACTGGTGAGCAGGTCAGGCATCACTATGCTGACCTGAAGCAGTGTAAGGGAGACCTCTTGGAGCAATGGATCCAAGAGGCTAGAACAGCAGGGGCTATCCCAGCTGTGTGTAAGTATCACTCCACTTTGTGTGTAATAATTGCCAGCTCATGTATATAATGGATAGTTATGGCTAAATATCCCTCTTATGTCCTCCACAGCTGCAAGTGAGCGGGCCGTGAACCAGGAGGCCCACGGAAGTCACCTGGAGAGGTTGAGATGTGAGGCTGGTCAGTAATACTCTTGCATGTACTGTCATAGAAAATAAATCTAAAAGTATTAGTAAAATAATTGCTTGTATAAAACCTGTATTGTTTAAGGCAAGTACTGCATACACCGGAGAATATTGCAGGAAGAGTCTCATATAGTTTGTATGTAAATAAAAGTGTAATAGCCTGACAATAAAGGTCTAACTGCTGGACTGCATGTGTATACTCTGGTATCATATGGTAATGTAGATTTGCTATCATGTAATAGTACTGTAGTATTAAGCACTTTTTCCCACACTGTGCACCATAAACAGAATGTGTAGGAATGCCTGTATATGACTGGTGTAATCCTCAGAGGCCATTTAGTACAACTGAGAGACACATAGAAAACGGTGAAAAGGCAGACAACAAAATCCAAATAGGACATGCAACTGAGACATGAACTGTCTTATTTTTAGCACACACAGCCATGGTTCGAATCCTGGCAGTGGTAATAGTCTGCATACAGAATCATACCCCACAACTGTACAGATATGTCCAGAATGTCCAGTAAAGTGGCCCATATCTGCTACCTGTCAACCTGTCCCCCTGGGAAATCAGTGGGATGATCCCAGACATATAGGCAACAAACAGGAAATACAGCTGATTGATACACATCTATGAGAACAAAGTTGGCACACTAGCAACTCCCCAAAACCTTATGAGAGTAAGAAGCCACTTATGTCCCATTTGCACCCCCATGTTGTCAAGCTGTGGCCAGAGTGTGTACAGTTACAGAGTGAGATGTATGTGCATAATAGTAACGTGGAATCTGGTACTGTGTGTGGCAACATTCAGGTAGAGCTAACAAACATTTCTCCCACAGGTCTGTCAGATACCAACACTGTGCCCAGAAATACAAGAATGATATCCTGTACTGGTACTGTTTACTTTGGTATTTTTTGGCATTGTGACTGATGCAGTTGCTCTGAATAATAAGGTATTACTCATCACTGTCGCCCACACTGTCCTACAAAATATAACTGTCTAGGAAATACTCTATAAGAGCGTTGTAATATAAGGTCAGAATGCAAAACCACAGAGAATTATAAGACAGAAAGTAGGTAGGAGATATACAGCAATATCTATATAGCACACACAACTCTGATGGGCAGTGTTTAAGTTGTAGCAGACACAGCCATGGTCTGAATCCTGGGAATGGAAGTAGGCTGCATACAGAATCATACCCCACAACTGTTCGAATCCTGGCAGTGGTAATAGTCTGCATACAGAATCATACCCCACAACTGTACAGATATGTCCAGAATGTCCAGTAAAGTGGCCCATATCTGCTGCCTGTCACCCTGCCCCCTGGGAAGTCTCTGGGAGGATCCCAGATGTTTAGGCAGCAAACAGGGAATACAACTGATTGTCACACATCTATGAGAACAAACCTGTCACTCTAGCAACTCCTGAAACTGTTATGAGAGTAATAAGCCAAGTATGTCCTGCCTACACCCCCATGTTGTCAAGCTGTGACCAGAGTGTGTACAGTAACAGAGTGAGATATATGTGCATAATACTAATGTGTAATCTGGTACTTTCTGTTGCAACATTCAGGTAGTGCTAGCAAACATTGCTCCCAGAGGTACGTCAGATATGAACACTGTGCCAAGAAATAAAAACCTTGATACACTGTACTGGTACTGTTTACTCTGGTATTGTATGGAATTGTGAGTGTTACAGTTGCTCTGAATAATAAGGTATCACTGATTACTTTCACCCACACTGTGCCACATAATCTAACTGTGTAGGAAAGCCTGTATAAGATTGTGGTAAGTCACTGAAGGTTGAAGAGGGCAATAGTCTAGATATGTCCCGGTTCACCTGCATGTGGACAAGACATGGCCAGAGCCTGTGCAGAAAGAGATGGACAGCTATGTGCACAACATCAACTTGGAATCTGAGAGTATGTGTAGAAACAGTTAGCTAGTGTTAACAAACATTTCCTCCACAGGTATACCAGGTAAGAGGTGTATACTGCAGGTAAAACCAGTTAATGCATAAAGATAATGACAGCCATATCACTATCCAAACAAAGGCTATAGGGTAGTGTAGTAATACTTGTAAGGTACAGATAACAGCACTGACTAGGTAAATAATGTGGACTACAGGAATATACCAGTTGTTAATTGACAACCCCCCACCATATCTCCAACAATAAACTACATACCTACCTCAACTGGTATGTAATGACTTCATTGTTCTGATTATGTCCTATTGGTTGATAATTATTTAAATCTGTTTCCATGCATGTGCTATATTGAAATATTCCAACATTGGTGGCATGGTGCCATCAATGTACCTGCATGCTGTTGTTATAACCTCTGTGGTCCCATATATGCATGCGTTCTGTTTGCTATGCAACTGTGCCATATCTGGTGTCTGGGTTAATGGGAATATCTATGCATGCTGTTATACCTAACCCTGGAATGTGTTGACTACTACTAACCCACATATGATAACATTTAAACACCATACCATGTTTGGGAAGGCCAGTCGCAGCGGACTCACCTGTCCCACCTCAGCTGGCTGTGGCACCAGGCAACAGCATGTCTGGGGCCCAACCCGGGACCTCCTCGTCCATTGGTCCTGCAGCACCTTTGGGTAGAACCACCTCAGGGGATGGGACTCATCCCCCCCCGGGAACGGGCGTGGACAAGAACCTGTCACCCATCGCCAGATCCGGGTCATGATGCATAACGAGCTCCACAGGGAGGTTGAAGATCTGCTACGTCAGCTCGAGGGCTGTGTGTCACAAATAGAGAGTCAGCCTGGCTCTGCGACTCAGCCCCCAGCACAGACATCCTCGGGGCTGTGAAGGTGCAGTGGTGACTGTCCATGGATGGGGACCTCAATCCCACTGTTTCCACTAGAGGGCTCATGGGCTTCCGATTTCCCACCATCCCTCCCCATCAAGGTGGCTACCCACCACATATGTCATATATTGCCCCTATATGTGTTTTGTTTGAATTGTCTGTTAGCCTACCCAACCTACCTCCCCAAATATACCTACTATCCCTCCCCAACATCCCACTCTCACCTGAAAAAAGGGCAATCTGTTTCCCAAGAAAAATCTCGCCCCATACATAGCTGTCCATTTCACACTTGAGTCCACTGGACAAGTAATCAGGTCTAATTGGCATCACAACATATTATTGTTGTCCTCACCACTCTCTCAGGGGTTTGAGTGTCTAAATCTACCTTCAAATTCAGTGTATATGCACAGCTGTTGCTGTAGAAGAAATGGATATCTATGGACCTTCCCTCCACCCATCCTGCGCATCCCTAGCTATTTTCCCTACTGCCTTTCCCTCTTTGTGCCCCTTTTTCACCACTTTCCTATCAAGCCTTTTTTCTTTTCTTTTAAAGAAATTAGCTTGGGGGTAAGTGGGAGTAAGCACTTTTAAACAGCAGTAAGCAGGTTTAAGCCTGTTTGCTTAGGGGTAAGCAATGCCTACATAGCTTAAGCAATTGAAAAGCAAGTATAAGAAACTGTAACTGGAAGTTAGCAGTGCTTACTTCCGCGCAAACCTGTGCAAACCCGCTTACAACTGCTTAAAAGTGCCTTAATCACTCTGCATCCAAAGGCCCTTGTTCTGCCCAGCACAAAATAAACAGCCTCTGCAAGGCTCGACCCCAGGAACCTGCAGACCACAGCCAAAGTGATTTACCACTAAGCCATGTCAGATATTCATAACCCTGCTGTTTTCACAAACATATCATCCAGCTCAGTCATTCAGCATTACAGGGAATGTATTTCAACATGTAGATGTATGTGTGTGTGTGTGTGTGTGTGTGTGTATGTATATTAATATCTAAAGAGATATAAATATATATATATATATATATATATATATATATATATATATATATATATATCTTATATATAAATATATATATATATACCTATATACATACCTATGCATACATCTATAGATATATATGTCTACATCTATATATATATATATATATATATATATATATATATATATATATATATGTATATACACACACACACACAGCAATATATATATATATATATATATATATATATATATATATATATATATATAAGTAGATATATATATATATATATATATATATATATATATATATATATAGATATAGACGCAGATATATATATACATATATATATATATATATATATATATATATATATATATATATATATCTGGGACATACATCTGTAGATAAAAATGGGAACATAACAAAAACATATATGTCCACATGCACCGTTAATGGGGTTAAGAGGCCCCAAACAACATACATCTTGTATGAATAGGTATCCCCCCCCAGCCAAACACATCTGCCCTGCAATACACTACCAACTGTTGCAGATCCCATAACCAGGACCTGACATGACATGGACATAAGATGTTAACAGTACTCCATCCCACCTGTATGATTTCAGGCTGGTATCAGTAACATATCATGCAGTACAGTCTGGTTCCCATAGGGAATGTACAATGTGGAAGCAATCAACATCCCTAGGATACATATACACAGACACATATATATGCAGATACAGATATACACACACACACACACATATATATATATATATATATATATACACACACACACACACACACACACACACACACACAAACATATATATATATATATATATATATATATATTTATGTAGCTACACATACACACGCAGAGATATGTATAGGAAGGTACATATGTAGAAAGTGCACACAATATGGAACAGCCACTATGCCAACAGTTACCACCTTACCAACTGGACACTCTATGAGCCACCCATACAAATGATACTTACAGAGAGGTCAAAGGATATAACACCACACACAGGTTTGCATACATGGGAACGCTTTATTTGTGTACTGTTACAGTTGCATATGCCATGTCATATAACTGTTTAGACACTGACATCCATATAAACAGAGTAATGCAATTGTGAAACAGTTATACTAATACAGTAGTCTGGAAAGGTTGACATATGTTGCTGTCCAGGCCGAGGTCTTCATGTAGTACAATGGTAAAGACAGACTGGTCCACAGGATACCAAACAATCAACAGTAAGTAATGCAGATGTATAGTTCAGCAGCCTCTATCTACACTCTGTACACAATCCCTAGGGGGTAAAGACCTCAGTTGACACAATGGGATGTAACTGTTACATAACAAGGCATAACTGACACTATCACAATCACACTGACAAACAGAACAGCCTGTATGGCAGGAGGCAGTAGGCCTGCATTTACCCAAGGTGGATTGTATGGCAATGTACATCCAGATAACTTAAGGCAGTTTACCCCTGATACCCCCACATGTTGTAACAGCCTAGGTTAGTTATGGTGCACCCCCACAGACTCAATAATACAGGGCCATATACCACTGGTGCATACACTGGCCGCTGGAGTGCATAAGGGCACACGTGTACTGTGTAGGTGAAGCCCACACATATATGGCCCCAACCCCACAGTATGTGTGGGGGATACAACAGCTTTGGACTGATGACAGGATTGGCAGCATGGCATACTCACAGCCTACTACAGAACAACCCCAGACAGCATGTCATATGTGCAAAGCCTGGTATGTAGGTGGTGGACAGAGTCTGGAACACAAGCCCATATGTATAAAACTGTTGCCGTACACTAAGCAAGTCACTGGTGTTACAGGATAGTCTGCAACATACCTTTAGTCAGGAATATGAAGTTAGAAACAGAAATGGATGTAGCCATGTACTGATAGCACTCAACATACACACTGCCAGTGATATATCTGACACAAGACCTGTGTGGTGGACAGACAAAACATAATAGGCACACCTCTAGCCATCAAGAGGATAGGCCCACAGTTGAGAGCTATGCAGATAGACTGAATTCCAAGTTAAACTAGTACATACACACAAACCCTGTAACACCAGTGCTCCTGTAAGAGGTATTGCTACATGCTGTCTGTAACACTGATGCCCACACACAGGAAGGATATCCATCATACAGGAAAGGTAAAGGGACCACGCCCACATAATGTAGGGATTTATAGTAGTTGGTTGCTATGACAGTGGTAGTTGGAAGTACTGCACAGCAAACTGCATGCAGGTAGCAAGTGGAGGAACTGACTGGTGCTGAGTCCATCACCTGATCATGTGCATCACCTATAAATTCCATGCTGCAATCTATGCAAAGTAGCTCTTTCCATTTACTGGAGAGAGACTGCGAGAGAGAGAGAGAGAGAGAGAGAGAGAGAGCAAGAGAGAGAGAGTGCACATATAAGAAAAAAAAAAAAAGAAATACGAAACACTCTAGAAGAGTCTGCAGTCCCAGAACAGGTATGTGAAGTATATATGTATGTAACTGACCGTAGTACTTGGTCCATAATGATGAGATAGATGATGTGGAATGCTTTATATGTGCCTTCAGCTGTTGGAATGATGTTCAGCTGAACAACTGCTAAGGACAATAGAGTCCATCCCTGTGGATAGTGGGCTATACCCCTCAACCGTGCAGAGCAGCACTGACTGATAAGATGTAAGCCATCATAGTGTGTGTTGTGTAATGGGAAGTATGGATGTTACGTGGCCAATAGCTGGTGGTGGAAGTAATGCCATTATGATGGGCATGTGGGATTCACAGCCCACCCATTGCAGGATACTCAGGTTAATCTGTATTGTAGCATGCAGGAATGCCATAGGTGTGTGATAGGGTTACCTGCAATCTGGCCTTACATATACCCTCCTAATGTCAGGCTGTGTCCATATGTGGCACCTGTCTGTGCTGTAGCAAGGCAGAACAGTGTAACTGTGCATGAAGGTGTTGTGAGGTTGTGGACCTGATGTCTGAATGTACCCCACATACAGGTATGCATATGTATATATATATATATATATATATATATATATATATATATATATATATATATATATATATATATACATGTATGTCCACAAATATAGAGATACCCATGTGTAGACAAATATATATATATATATATATATATATATATATGTATATATATACATATATATATATATATATATATATATATACATACATATATATATATATATATACATATATATATATATATATATATATATATATATATATATACGCACATGTATACTTCACATATAGCTGCACATATATAGATCTATACCTATATGCACATCCACATATATGCAATCACACACACAAACATATATATATATATATATATATATATATATATATATAGATATATATATATATATATATAAATACATGCCCCCTATATTACTACCACAGTGCTGCATGCTATGTGTGAGGAAACAGCACACATAGCAATACACACAGATATCTACAGCTGTCAGTGTGTGCAACATGGATGGGTATGTCACATGTGAACTCCTTCTTGGAACCACATTGCTTTTGTCTGTGAAGTATGGAATGGGAATATGGGGAAGTATGACAGGTATAGTTGTGGAGGTGGTTAGGGTTGGTAGATATAGATGACAGTCTACAGGGGTGATATGTCACACATGTGGTGGGTAAACACCCTGGATGGTGTGTGTGGGCTATGATGTGGATGCCCCATGGGCCCCAATATGGACACAATGGGAACAAGCCTCCCACCCACTGCTACTCACAACAGCAGTCCATGTCCTTAAGGTGCCTGACCTGGAGGCTGAGCAGGAGGAGCATGTCGGCCCTGTGAATGTGTACTGGATGCCTCAGAGTGATGTAGTACATCCCACATGTGTCTGTTGAGCCCATTATGGAACAGACCCTGGACTTGCCCTCAGGGGACAGGAACATGTCTGTATGGGCCCCTGCGGGGGACAACATCCCCTGGGTTGGTTCCACCTGACACTATTGCTGGACCAGTACATGAGGAGGCCCCAGGGTGGGACACACATGTGATATGGCTGGGTAACATGGGCAGATGGGTTTGGAGAGGTTGTTCTGCAGGGCAATAGTACATATACATGCTACTGTTTCACTGTTATAGAACATATGTTGGTAATAATAGTCTACACAATCCCAGAACATGTCCAACAGCATGCATTGATATCCCGAATAACACAGAATGTCATATGTGCAGCAATCATAAAACAGCCATACCACAAGTATATATGGAACCATAGTGGCCCTGACAATGGCACGCAGGTGAATAGTCTGTAACAGGCCAGCATTGTTAGTGTCCACACAGGGAACATGGCTACAAACACATAGCACAAAGTGTGGTACAATACAATATCGGTCCCACTGGTAGGTAAGCTGTAGCCATACCTAATGAATTCTGTGTACAGTTTGTTGTCGCTGTTATGGTGTGGGGGTGACAGAGATGTGTATTAAGAACTGTAGTATCCTTGCTGTATGAGTTGCTCAGACCTGTTTCCATCTTTATGTCTTTCAGGCAAGATGTCACATGCATTGCTACCATCTTATTCAGCTGCTGAAAATGAAGTAGTGCTAACCTATTTACTCCAGCACTACCCTGTCCTATTTGGCCATGCCTCCCATGATCAGCAGAAGCAGACTGCCCTGTGGAATGACCTAGTCCACAAGGTCAATAATGTTGGACTCCACAACTGCAGTTATGAGCAGGTCTGGTATCATTGTTCTGACCTGCTTCGCAATGCCCATTGGTATGCTGCTGCAGTCTGGTGGATCACCTCATGACAGGGGGGGGCCATACCATCCACCCCCCTGACATATGTGGAGGAGCTCCTGGCCAGATTTGTGGCAGCTGCCCATCTGGACACACACCGACCACCTGACACCTTTGTGGAGGTGGGTGCCACCCACACATCGGCTGAGGAGTGTGCAGGTAAGGCCACAGGGCACAGCCATAGACCACTGTTGTGTATACATCCACACCGGTACAGGTAGATCATGCATATCTGACATGTCATAGATATATTTTGTTGATGCATAGTAGTGATAAACAGATGTCTATATGTGGTAGTATTGTGGAAATGTACTGTTGATGTATTGTAATACTGCACCCACCCTGTAGTGCTGCCACAGTTGTGGCCACTAACTATGCATCTCTCACCCTCTTATGTAGGTCACTCCAGGATACCACCAAGGCAGCAGTCTGTAGCTGGTGAGTATGGTTTATGTAGATGCTTGCCAATACACCTGGAATGTAATAGCTATGTTATATGCCATACACACATCTAACACACCTACCCAGAATGCATGCTGTACATGTGCATGTATTGTTTCTGTGAAATGTACGGCATCACAGGAGTGACCAAGATGGGGTATTGGAAGGGTATGTCCCACACTGGTATATTCCTGCCATGAGTAGTGACTGCTGTAGTACACAAAACAAGTGGTGCAACAAACCATCATGATAAGGGTGTGCACACATATGCCTACACGGTGTGTATGCATCGCAGTCACATCCGTACACCTAACACTTTCCGTAGACACTGCATGTAAAAGTACAGGACATATGTCACATATTGGGCTCATGTACTGCTAAGATATGCAGTGATGTGGTCCCATGTCAGATCAAGGATGGGTGCATCATATCAATAAAGGTGTGTACACCCCCCATAGCCATGGTATGCTCTGATGGTTGTCAGTGTAAGAGTACTGGATTGGTCATACATGTTCCGCTGTTGTTGAGAGCTGTGAATCAGACATCAGGCATTCACAAATGACATCTGTCCACATATCATACCAGGTATGTGTTGTTGGAAAACATAGAGGCTGTGAGCATTAAAGATGACATAATCAAAACTGTAGTACACATTCAGCAATGGGCTATACACCTGTGAGGTGTGGCCCACAGTACATGGCAGGGTGCAGAACAGGTGCATAGAAATGCTGTGTTCATGGGCGCAGTTGTATCCAGGGGAAGAGGCTTCACCTGGTGACACAGCCACATGCATCACACACATGTAGACTGTTGCCAGCATGGATTGACTATAGCTGCTCTGCATGCTGTCAGGTACCATATGTTATGCATGTTGACAGAGGGGTAATAGGAGGACTGTGTGTACTATCATTGTACAACCTCACCTGTGTGTGTGTGTGTGTGTGTGTGTGTGTGTGTGTGTGTGTGTGTGTGTGTGTGTGTGTGGTCTGTGTGCATTCTGGTGTGTAGTTAGTTTGTCTGTAGGGTCACTCAGATGAAGTGGAGTGAGATTGATACATGTAGGATGCTTGTGTGCATGTGTGTGTGTTTGTGTGGCTGGCCATGTATGCACGTGTGTGATTGTGGAGTGTTCATACAGCAGTACCTCCCTCTGAGATCATGCAGTACATGTACATGGACTGCCACATTACACATCAGGAATACTTGTCATGTGCGTAATCACAGGGCAGCTGATAGTATAATATGGCCTGTAGTACGGAACAGGCATAGAGAGGGAAGGTAGACACCAGGTACACCCTTAATATCGCATTCACCCAAGAGATCACCTACAACCCACATATGCAGCACTACAGTTGCATTGGGGAAGTACTAGTCAACACCAGGAAGTGTATCCAAATATTATAGTTGTCACATGATAGACTGAATGAGCAGCACATCCGGCACGTACTGAGCAATACATACACATGAGACACCAGGGCATGATATTATGGATAGAACATAGTAGCCCATACATATAAGGGTCATGTTCATGATGTCTGGACATACAGAGGGTGCATACCGAATGACAGCAGTGAGGCCATGTAAAACTACTACACACATGTCAGGCAGGTAACGTAGTAACAAGCCTTGTGTTGTGACCACTTGTGAAGGCATTTAGAGGACTGATATGTTAATGAGTGGTATCAATGTGTGTATGTTAACAAGCCACCCCAACCCCACACACAGTTTCAGTGCCTATACATACCCCATCACCAGTGGCCATGGTGGAGGGACAGCTGCCATTTGGTGGCAGTGCACAGGAAAGTGTGGTAACCATGCCTACTGTGTCTGGTCACAGCAGGCATAGCCAGATGTCTGGCAGGGCACCACAATAGTGGATGTCCCAGGGTGCTCATGGTAGGGCCACTGGGCATCATGCTCCTGGCAGAGGTGACATAGCTGATACTAGCAGGTGCATGTTTCAGGCTATCATGGCAGTGCAGGCATATATGGAATGTTGCACCAGACAGTGCCTGAGGCTGCAGAGGGCTGCTCTCACATCTGCAAGTGACAATGCCCGTGCCATCTGGGTGTTAACTGAGTTCATGGATAGACGGTCTGGTGAGATGATGGCCCTCATCAACCATGGACTGTTGTGCTTGAACATGTGGTGGGAGTGTGGCGATAGCCATGTGGATGTAGGCCAGCAATGCCAACAGCTGGCAGTCAACATGGATGTGCTAGGATACCAAGGGGCTCCCGTAGTGCCAGTACCAGCCCCAGCAGTGTGTGGGGGGTGCTGTCCACACCACACCACAGCAGGCCATGTGCACATGGTCCTGGCCAGTCCCAGGAGGGGCCTGGTATCAGCGGACACTTTTCCTCAGCAGGTAAGAGTAGCATATTGAGGCCTGTACCTGGACATGCCCATGGAACCCCTGGCAAGCACAGTCCACATGTCTGTGAGCAGAGGCAGTGAACTGCACACCCTGCCAGGTATGGTCTGCAGCTGTCCATAAACACCTGTGTAGGGCAGCCACATGGCAGAACACTATGCATACATACCCACACACTATAGAAACACACCTAGGGAAACCCCATACCTACACACACCACAGCACCACACCCAGCTCACAGCAGTATGCCACTCACCCACACAAATGGTGTCAAATTCCAGCTATCTGAAAAGGAAAGGGTTAAAGCACTAGGAACATGTGTTTTAGTAAGGTCATGTGATGTTATGTCAGATGATGGTTTTTAAGATATTTAAACATGAATGTTGCTATTTCTTTAGTCTGAAGAAGTCTTTGTAGAGGAGTTAGAAGACAAAAGTGCTTACTGAAGCTTTTATTTTGCTCTTGTTGCATTAAACCATTTGTTTATTCATCTGGTAGCCTGTGGATATATTTTTGCTGATTTTGACTGTTTGTGCTACTTGGCTGCTGTTTGTGAACATTTACATGGATAACTGTGCTTTACAGGCCTCATATACATCTGTGTCCCACACATGACACTCACATCCCTTCCTACTGTAATGCCAGTACATAGGCACATGTATTGTACATGGCATTACATACACTTATTGCAGATGTCATTACCCTGCTATGTTATCAGACTGGGTGGTGTGACCTGGTTACCATGGCTAAGACATGCTTAGCAAGTATCAGCATTGCTGCAATATAACAGCTGAGCTGATTTGCACACTGGTAAGTGAAGTCTACAGTGTGTAAGCACCTGCACGTTTACCCATAGCTTAGCACCGCTTAGCTTCATGCAAACCCACTTAAAGCTGCCCAAAACTACCTTAACCACTCTCTATCTGACAGCCCTTGTTCTGCCCAGCAGCAAAATGAACAGCCCTTGCAGGTCTTGAACCCAGGACTCTGTACACTAAAGTTACAACTCTTAACTGCTATGCCATGACCACTGTGAAGACAGCTGTTGTTTTACCAATATAGCTGTCAATACACATATTGAGTAGTATTGCATTTACTTCCTAAATCGTGTAGCCCTTGTTATCAATATGACTGTTGCATCACATATGTTGTTTTATCATAATGCACACATAGCAGATACATATGGTGAAATACATCTGGAAGTGCATACACAACGTGGGGTTTACACATGACAGAAATATGGTATATACATATAAAAGGTCTATATATGTCTACATGTACATACACATGTATACTCATGCATATGTCTGTATACACATCTGTATAGTGGAACATACATATGGCCATGTGTGCATCTCTTCATATGTACACACATATATATAAATATATATATATATATATATATATATATATATATATATATATATATATAGATGTAGATATACACACACATATATGTCTATATTGATATATGTATATATAGCTATATATGTATGCGCATTATATGTGTACAGATATGCCTATTTATGTGGGTATATATGTAGATATCTATAACTATATGTGCATACATATCTAGTCTGATATACCTATTACTGTCGATATATATGTTGATATCCATACTATATGTGCATATGGATCTCTATCTGTATATGTGTAGACATATATTGCTCTGTATATGTATATATCTGAGTATTTACATGTATATATATATATATATATATATATATATATATATATATATATATATGTACATATGCAAATCCATCTATGTATGTCGATATGTATATGTGTATATATCTATATCGATATATGGATAATTATATATACATATATGTTCACCATATGTCCTGAACATGGAGTGGAGCTCTACCTCAGCCTCAGTAGTCCCAATCTCTTAGTGCAAGGGGATGTCAGGTATGTATTGCAGCTATATTTGTAGACTATTGCTACTGTAATAGGGATTGTCTTCACAGACGTGTGTGTGGGAGGTCACATCTGCTTTTAACATGTGCATCAATGGCTACTGACAGACATCCTAAGGACATCATAGTACAATACCACTGCTAGCACAGTAATGCTGCTGTGGACTACAGCAGAGATATGGCCAATATATGTGGACATTCTGACGCACTCTGGTCAGTCCAGAGGTATACACAGAACCCCTTAGTGCAGGACATGTGGACCAAACCTGACAATGTGGATGTTAACAGACATGTAGATGGGTATATCATGTAAATACTGGTATACATTTGCCCCATAGGTTATGCATTCATATTTCCCTGTCTGTCCTGACACATAATAACTGCTGGTACTAAGGTGCCGTGGCCACATACTACCCACTAGTTAGTGACATACATCTGTACAGCATCCCACTGCTTTGTCTGACATACATGACTGTTATGGTGGCCCAGCAACAGTATGTCTGGCAAGTACCTGCACATTACATCTCACTGGGTAAAGTACACTAAACTGTTAGGCATGTAACCAAGCACTGTGCAGGCTACAGGCAGACTGCCTCAACACTGGCCTACATTTCCTATGAGGGAATACACATGTACCTGCATAAATAGCAGGCTGTACAGGCATGTCACAGCACAGAGTAACAGATACCTGTGTAAAAGTGCATAACCACAACCAATGTGAACACAGCCACATATGGTAAGCTAGTGTAATATTACAGTATATGGACTATCTGATCAACACCATCCTCATATGTGCCACTCACACACCAACCCTACATATACTGGGCCTCTATACAGCATGGTCCGATGTCTGTCTGTGGTATGGGACATGTATGTGTTTGGCCCTACAAACATGTAAACTGATAGGGTAACATACAGTGGAGCAGCATGTAACATCAGATAGGACAGGACCAAGAACAATGACATCTACCACAGTCTGTACACAGGCCAAGGTACATATTCACAATACACACACTGTTGACAATCACCATAAGTACACAGACCTCAGTACTGTACACACAACCACAGAATGCCCAGGTTATGTCCTAAAATATAACCCCTACTATACATAACATGTGCAGCAGTCTGATATCTCACTGGCTTGTTATCAGATATGATGTCAATAAATATGGTGTACTGAACATATGCACCTGTTACTGCATGGCATATGTACAAAGGTTGACAGAGTTGAGGCTGGAGGCACAAACACAGGGCCAATATTGACATGTTGCTGTGATAATCTCATACATTTACTGTTGTAACAGGGTTTGTTGCAACATATGTCCTATGAGGGATATGAAGTCAGTACCTCTCATGGCTGTCACCATCTACTGACTGCAATCCTCACACTACCTTCTGCATTTTGCAGATAGGTGCTCTGTGGGTAACACAATAAACTCAAAGCACCACACACTGCCCAGTCTGCAGATGACCCTACAGATGGGGATTCCTCATAAACATAGCACTGACATGACAGGTATTAAAAGATGTAGGACAGCCATATCCACACACACCCTGTTAAACCAATATTACTTCAAATGCAGTAATAGCAGCACTTACAGTCTGTAGTCAAGTTAGGCACATCCTCCTCCTGTGTGTTGGCCTGTTTCCACAGTGTATATTGTTAGAGGTAAATCCCCAATCCATGTGTAATGCTGTTTGCCAAACAACAGATCTAGTTCCTGCTCACAGTGAATGAAAAGGCCCAACACCAACATGATGTTCCTAGCTATTGGAGTGTGGTTCCATGCAATTGGCTATGGGAATGTTACCACAGCTGTTCCACATGCAATCAGCTAGAGGAGGGCTACAATTCATACAGAGGCCATCAGCTGATGATGAGCATCACTTACAATACACATGCTGCTGCCTAAGCAAAGCAGGTGTAAGTCTCCACATCCACCAGAGAGGGAGTGAGAGAGGCAGACAGAGGCAAAGATAAGTCAGGGAGGGGTGGGAGAGTAAAACTTCAGCATGTTTGTGTCACACTCCTACTAGTACAGGGTATCAAACTCCTGACTTACTATGTATTGCTATCACATGTCTATGCAGTTATTGGATGCACCATATAGGTTACATGTTGAGGAGATTTCTAAACATATATGTGATGGTGAGTGACATCTGCAACAGTGAAATGTTAGCTATGCTGTAGGTGTAGTACATGTGCCTGTCCGCATGAACAGGTGTTAGCATCAACACAGCCACACTCTCACAGGGACCCAAACACATTGACACACTTGGCAGGGTCAGGAATACAACTCATCACTAGTTAGATTGCCACAACACAGTACTGTGAGGGTATCACATGCACCACATGGGTTATACAGAGATTATATGGGCAAAGGGTATGTGGAGGTGTCTGACATCGGACAGCATGCTTCAGTATGCCAATGGGGGTAGTAGTGAGTGTGAATGTGGTGATAGGCATCATACACCACACACACAGACACAGGGTGCCATTACTGACATGCATGGGTGCATTGTTTCATGGGTGTGTAGTGGTCGACTGTGCCAGGCAGCTGTACAAGGCTAGGTGATGGGTATGCCTTGGCATCAGGCCACATGACAATGGTCTGGAGTGTGGCTTAGGGGTGTAGTGCCTAGATTTTACTCACACAGGTGGGTATTGTATTAACCATCCAGTCACCTGGGTAACTATTGTGTGTGACCATTGCTGTGTATTGCTTGCCATGTATGTTTTCCTTAGTCCGTGACATGGATGGTGTCTGAGATGTGCACATGTCCTACATACATGTACAGTGACATGTGGAACTGTACCTAGGGTGTCTGGCCCATGTTGTATACACAGATTGTTATCATCAGATGTGCCAGTCCTGGCATCATGTGGTAGGAACTGTTAATGGACAACAGCTTCACCCTGCAATGACATTGATAGCATGATACAGGTATTCCCTAGTGTCAGCAGCATCTCACCATACAGGGCATGTGTTTCAGGCATGGTATGTCTTTTGTGGGTCACATCTGATGGCACCACAGGTGTTAAAGGTGTCCACTGGGGAACATTGGGAAGGTGCACTGTCTGCATGTATGTGCCTATTAGACTGATGAACAGGGTGCCATGCCCTCTGTAGCCCACTGCAATCACACCATGGTTACTATCAGTGGGCAATATGCAGGGTACTACCAACATAGCAGTTGTTGTATAGGCAAGTGTGTGTGTGTGTGTGTGTGTGTGTGTGTGTGTGTGTGTGTGTGTGTGTGTGTATGAGACATAGGTTGAGAGTGCTCTCTGAGTAATACAAGGGTTACTAACTTTGTTCACCTGGTCTTGATGTCACATGGAGGGGTATGGATTTGCACCCCAGCCTCTATTTCACATCTGTTATCCCTGTACGGTGGACATTGTGACATATACTAGGGCCACCATATAAGAAATTTGCAAGACCCACTCTGCAATGAGTCCAGTTGTTACACACTCACAGCTACTTCCACACAGGATATGAATGACAAACACAGACACACACACCTGCCATGTCTGGGATTAGAACTCCTACCTAACTAGTTTATCACACTACAACAGTACGCAGTTGTAGGATGTCCCACAAGGATTACTGGACTACAGCTTTCCGAAAGGTGTATTTCACAGTGATTTACATCAGCAGCCTTGCCAAACTAGGGCATTTGAATTGTAGTGAGTGTGACTAGCTTAAAAAGCATTGCTGTCCACACAGACAGAGACACACACACACACACACACACACACACACACACACACACACACACACACACACACACACACACACACACACACTTGCCATGTCTGGCATTAGATCTTCTACCTAACTAGTTTACCACACTACAGGAGTGCCCAGTTATAGGATGCGCCACAGGGATTACTAGGCTACAACTTTCCCAAAGGTGTATTTCAAAGTGGATGACCTCAGCAGGCTTGTCATAGTAGGGCTATGGGGAGGGCAGTATGTGTGCATGGGCCATAACCCATTCATCTAGAGGTTGACACACCACATGCAAGCACATGCAGGGTTATATTCCACAGGTACATGTATACAGCTACTTGATGACTACTTCCTTGTATAGTCATGTTGCTCAGCTAGCACTTGCACCACATAGTCTGTAATGCTGATGGATACCGGTGGCTAATGTCTACAGTGAGTGACATTTAGACCTCATGTGGTTGTAGCCATTTGGCTGTGTGCTGGGTGGGACAGGCCTCATATTGGATGGCTCCTTGTCACAGTCATTCTCTTCCACACATATATGTACATCTACTTTTGGCATATTATAGTGTGTTATCCTTTGATATATGTCTGCATTCCTATCCACTGTGTGAGCAAAGCATGACTGGTGCATACTGAGGAGTGTCTGCCCTAACATCTGCAACTGCCAGATATGTATGGTCCACTGTTGTTTGCAGACATTTGTTTAAGTGTGTGAGCATGCCCAGTATGACCTTTCAGTATTTTGTTGTCTGACATTGCCTTCATTTCTCTAAGTGTGTGAGCATGCCCAGTATGCCCTTCTGTATTGAATATGTGGATCGATTCTAGTTAGTTTATACTCCAGTGCAGACCTTTGTGTTGTACACCTATAGGTAGCAAACTGTTTCTGCAGGGTATCCGTCGATCATTTAGCAATATGGGGACAAAGTGTGCAGGGGCTAGTGTGTACTGTAGGTGATTGTGTCTTTGCTGTTTCAGCTACATGGTACTGCTGTTAGCAGAGATATTCAGACATGTGTACTGTTATACATTGTGATGTTTTCTGTCCACATGTACTGTCAGGTGGACATTCCTGCTCACAATGATGTCTTTGGAGACAAGGGTGACTGCAGCTGTGTGCAGTATTGTGGGCAGATGCCTACATATTCATGGTAAGTTATGCCATTCTGGAGGGGGAGCTGCAGACACTTGCTGCTGGGTCTTTGTATCCAGTTCAGCACCTTTGTACAGTGCTGGCAGAGGATCCCATACTTGTACATCCATCGACATGACAGTATGGCCTTATACTGCTGTGGCAATACCTCCCAGCTGTACATATTCTCACAGGTTAACCAGAGGCAGGGGCCATGAGTCAGGAGATTACCCCTATCATGGTGTATGGGCAGGTATGTAGCCACCCATTTATGTGTTTGCAGCTAGGGATAGTGTGTGCACACAGATTTGTGTCAGACCTTGCACATTCCATGCTGCCCATACTCCCATTCTCCCTCTGTTATTCTATCCTCTTCCATACATTATGCATGCATTCTCTGATACCTTCCCTAAGGTTATCACCCCATCACAGTTGTGTGTTGGTGTTGGTCCACAGTTCATGCAGTGGGACATGGTGGACATGTTACTGTGGTTTGTCCACATGGCCTTGCATATGGCTTATGTGGAGTGTTATGTTGTTATTTGAGTGTCCATGACATAACATGCATTGGCAGTATGTGTAAGACAGAGGCCCTTGACAGAGGCCTGTGGGCCATTAGGTGTTGATGCAGGCCAGATGTGGCAGGCCATTGCATTCTGTCAGTCCTACAGTCTCAGACCGCCATACAGTATATTCCCCTGGGGTGACAGGGTAGGTGTGCGAGGTGTTCATGCCAATACCTTCTATCAGTCTTGTTCAGGTGGTGTGGATGCTGGCAGGGTGCTACCTACGGCTAGCAACACACATGCATGGAACACCTGCATTGCATGCTGCATTTATTTCCTATTGCCATATACAGGTGGGGTCATATTGTACCCATTCCCCACAGCAGGGATACGACCAGAGAGGTACCTGTGGGAGGTGTTTGCATGAGCTGGGTGCATGTGTGCTATGGCCACTACTTGCATCTGACACACAGATATGCATTGGGCATTCCAGTTATGCTGGCATGTGCAGGTACATCAGCTGTTTCCCAATACATCAGTCCTACCTCCTTTGTGATCTGCAAGTGTTCGGGCAGACAACACCGGTATCCCCTACTACAGGACCAGATACTGTGATGCATACCTGTATGTACAATTCCAAGAGTGTCTCCATTTCACAGTGACACAATATATACTGTATGTCTGGGGTATTTCCCCCTGTGTACTGCTTGTATATCTAGCCCAACAGCCATGCCATGTCAGTCTTTCAGATGTTGACACATATTACCACCATACATTTATAATGACTTACTGCTAGCATGTGTTATACTGGTGGGTATTGTCTTTGGCACAGCAGTTGTGAGGACTTGTCCCTGTCATCAGCAGTAGTGGGCAATGGCTTCCAGGTCTTACCTCAACATGCATACATACCGACCACTCTCACACAATATGACACACACACCAACCTAACACACACATACTTGCATATTGTGCAGATGCTACAACCTATCCTGCTACCTTGGCCACCTCTGTACATCTGTGCTCCACTGGTATTGTACCTACACATACATGTTACTAAATTTCTACATAGGGTTGTCGGGGGGCACACCTGACTGTTATGATGTGTGTACATCAGATTGGGGGGCAGACAAGACCATTACTACATTTCTAAATAGGTTTGGGAGGCACACCTGACTGTTTCTACATTTCTAAGTAGGGTTGGAGGGAGCACACCTGACTGTTTCTATATTCCTACACAGGATTGTGGGAGGGGGGCACATATGACTGTTACTACATTTCTACGCAGGATTGGGGGAGGGGGCACAGCTGTCTGTTTCTACATTTCTACACAGTGGTTGGGAGGGGGAACACCTGACTGTTACTACATTTCTATGCTGGATTGGGGGAAGGGGCACACCTGACTGTTTCTACATGTCTACATAGGAATGGGAAGGCACACCTGACTGTTACTACATTTCTACATAGGATTGGGGGGACACACCTGACTGTTTCTACATTTCTACACAGGATTGGGGGCACACCTGACTATTTCTACATTTCTTCACAGGATTGGGGGGCACACCTGACTGTTTCTACATTTCTACACAGGATTGGGAGGGGCACACCTGACTGTTACTACATTTCTACACAGGATTGGGGGGGGCACACCTGACTGTTACTACATTTCTACACAGGATTGGGGGCACACCTGACACTTGTACACATTTGCTATGACTGTACTGGTATGTCAGGTACTCCATTTCAGTCTGTATTCTAACCTATCATGCTGACTAGACGCATATCAGTGTACTACAGGTCTTAGCTTTGATTGACCTACATATTAGTTTCTGACTTTCTACCCTTCAGAACTAACATCCAACTGCCTGACCTGCTGTAGTCTGTCTGTGTAGGCCTGGGGGGTTGCCCATAGGCATCATTCAGAGGCCATAGCACAGCCTTTGTTTGTGTTTGTCTATACTTGTCCTGCTGGCTGAGACTGTTGTTGGCTATGTGAACCTCCCTGACTGGCATGTGTGAGTCATATGTCCCAGCACATTTCCTGCAGTAGGTTTTGTCTCCCTGTGTAGTACTGGCTACTATGGTGGCACCAGTATTTGTTACAGATCTCATGGTGCCAATATAGGTGTCTACTATCTGCTGGCATACCATTCAGCCACCCGATTCCCTTGCATGCTCACATCCATACCATAGATACAGGTAACAACACATTCTACTCCATTCAGCAATTGGTAGGTTGAGTGACTTACCTTGTGGGGTGTCCCAGTATTGAGGGTGGTGTTGTAGGGCTGCCTATGTCAGATGCACATAGTACACTCCCTACACATGGTTGAGCACAGGTAATGTCATGTTTGGCATCCCTTTTACTGTATGTGCGAATCAGAGAGAGGTGTCATTCCCTGGGTCCCTCCTGTGTCAGTGTATGTGCTATGCGTTGCCTCTTTGCCAAGGCCAGGGCATACTAGGCATGCCTCCTTCTGCCTACTGGGGCAGGCTCAGGTTGTTCCTCCTCTGAGTTACTCTGTGCCTGTGCAGGCCTTGGCAATGGTGGGGGGCTGTGTGGCCCTGCCCCGTGCTGTTCCTGCTGCAGCCATTTCTGTAGGATCATATTGTGTAGCATGGCACATACGATGACAATTTGGGTACATCTAGCTGGTGAGTACTGCAAGGCTCCACCGGATGTGTCCGGGCACCGGAACTGTGACTTGAGCATCCCAAACACATACCCTATTATAATTCTGGTCTGTGCATGTGCTTCATTATGGAGTTCTTGTTCAGGTGTGTGTGCATTTCTGATGGGTGTCATCAGCCATGGCTCCAGTGCGTAACCAGCATCCACCACTAGGTGACCGTAAGGGATGTCCCCATTGGCAAATCTCTGGTACAGCTGTGTCAGATGCCAGATGTGGGAACCGTGATAACTTCCAGGGCAGCCAGCACACACATTCATTATTATGCCCTGGGCATCACACATGACCTGGCAGTTGATGGTGGGGAAGCCCTTGTGGTTGATGCAGACTCTATCCCGCTCACCAGGTGGTGATTTGATGTGTATGTGCATACAGTCTATAGCATCCATTACCTATGGGTATTCTGCTATTTGGTGGAACAGTTGCATATTGCTGGCCAACTCCTCATGCATGTTGGGGAAATATATGTGCTCACCGGCATGTGCTGACATGGCATCCAGGAACTGGTGGAGTACCCTGGATGCTGATGCCTGTGAGATCTCCATCATATCCCCAGTTGGCCTTTGGAAGGTACCTGTAGCTAGTATTCTTAGGCCTAC
This sequence comes from Protopterus annectens, assembly GCF_019279795.1. Taxonomy (NCBI): domain Eukaryota; kingdom Metazoa; phylum Chordata; order Ceratodontiformes; family Protopteridae; genus Protopterus; species Protopterus annectens. Next base: position 377,596,364 of record NC_056738.1, on the reverse strand, counting down.
ACATACCTTGGTATCCACTGGGATGGGTTCCCCTCTGTTAGTTCTGTGTGTCAGGCATGGCCGGTACAGCTCAACAATTTGCTGTAAGAGGTCCCTGTCCACCCTATAAAACTCCACTATCTCCAGCTCATGTAGCCCCTGGTAGGTTGCCCTGGGTCTGTACACTCTTCTCTGTCTCCTCACTGTTGGTTGGTCAACAGCATTCACATCCTCACCACCCTTAGCCTCTTCCACATGTTGTTGTATGATAGCTATTGTAGCCCCTATCATTTTGTTGTTTTGTTTGTCAAAACTTCCCCGGTTGTATACACCGGTGGTGTAGAGTATGGGAAAAAAACAGAGGGAAAGGTGCTTGCATAGTTTATAGTAGTGTTCTGGGCTGGGCTGGGCTGGTCTGCTGCCTGTGTAATTGGCTGATTCTGATACATTTCACCTGCCAGCTATGCTAGTTCTCCTTGGTTACCTTCCTACTGCTGTTTTCCCTTCTCATTGCCTTCCTGTATAAGCCCAGGGGTGTGCAGTGCAAACACAGTGCTCAAATGTGCACAGAGCTGCTATTTCCTGGTTTACTTTTTTTTTCCTTTAAAACCCAGTGTGTGACATGCACACCAACTTTGGCAATGTAAAGAGTGCTAGGAACCTCAGACACACCCCCTTGCTTAGCTGTGCTAAGCTTGGAGCAAACCCGAGCCACAGGGCTCTAATCCACTTACAGTATGTCTGACACACCTTGCTATGATGTCAGCTAACTCTTAAGCTTGCACCAAGCTATTCCTGCTCTTACACTGTTGGGAGCTGACTAACATGCAGGGGAAATCTGGGATTAACTATCAGTCCCCTCATTTGCATAGGATTGCCTGCTGATGCATAGTTACATGTCCCATGCTGAGCCTGTCCTCTTAGCAACCACTATTCATTGGCCATGTTGCCTTCTACCTGGCATTGAGTATAATAGAATAGTGATTTTAGTTAGAATGCTTATTTTAGGTTTATTTTCATATTTTTGAGCACTGCTGCCCTACCCTTAAACAGCTGAGATCAGCTAAAAAAAAAAAAAATAAAAGTTGATTTCTTTTTTCCAAGTGTTTTTCATGCCAATGGCATTATAGTTGGCCATTGGCATGCTTTATACATGATATCCACCCTTTATTTGGAGCTGTCATGGCTCTGTTTTGTAATTTACAGAAATGTACTCCGTTACTGGCGGAGTACATTTCTGCAGATTACGCAAGTCCTGCATGGCCAGTTTCCAGCTTCCTGGATCACAAATTCACCTCATTTGCATGGATTTCTCCTGCAAATGGGGTAATTTGCATAAATGGGCTGAGTCCGTGCATGACTAGTGCAGGAGTGCTCGTGCACCCCCCTACAGGTTATTCCTGGATTGCACAGCAGACATATTGCCTGCTGGAGGTCTTGCACTAATCCTGCATGCTGTGCAAGGCATGCAGAATCCGGGGGTAAGACTTTTTTCCAGAAGGGAGAAAAATGTTTGAAACCCTGAAAGATTCTGTTTTTTTGTACAGAAACACAACTTACTTAATCCCACTGAAGAAATGGAGTGGACCTCATCTCTGAAAAGACGTGCTAAAAGAAATTAATGGAAAGTAAAAGACAAAAATAAAAAACTCAAGGTCAAATAAAAATACTACATGTTGTTGTACAATGCATGGTTTTATAATAACTTGTTTTTTGAAGCATTTCTGAATGGATTTCATCAAAAGGTAAAACTTTTCATCTTCTCATTTTTTCATATTAAAGTATAGTTTCAGTAAGCAATAATTTCCTGTTATTGAAAAACATATGAATCTCCACAAAATGGGGAGAAAGTATAAGTAATGGTTAATCTGAAATATATAATCTGAGTTGAAATTTTATAGTTCACCTTATTTAAATAGCAATAAGAAGACATAAGTAATGATAATTAATCTGGGTTTGATATAGAGTGAAACTTTTATTTAAAACAATGTACTAAAAGAAAGAAAATGTGCAGATATGTTCTGTCATGGTTATCTGTTAAATTTAAACATTTAAATAAGCAACAGCAGTCTTACTAAATGTTGAGGAAATGCTTAAATAACATGTACTCAATGAATTTTACTTTAAATGGGGCTTATTTGAACTATTTTCTTTATTTCTTCACTAAAAACTGTTAAAGTGTCTTTTTTACCTAAACTGTGGCAACCCCAGGATGATTGTGAGCCCTTTTAACTTTTTTTCATCTTTCATTTACCTCATTTTCCCAACTGAAAAAAGTGTTTCAGAAGTGTTTTTCTTAATGGTACATGCTTATTCAAGTTTCCACAGCAGCCTAGTTTCATTTTGAAAAACTCTTGAGAAAGGAAGTGCTACATGACCTCTATCCTCTCCAGAAAAAGGAAATGAAAGGAACTTTTGAATGGAACATTAAAACGGACATGGGAGGTTTTAAAGACTTCTTTACATTAATCATCAAGTTTAGAAATTATTTTGAAAGTTAAAACAGGCTTTTTAATCTTATACTCAATATTACTACTTCAGTAAAACAAAAGAAGCTTATGTTCTAAGGAAACATGACAGGAATTGCAAGAATGGGGAGGGACATGATACACAAGGGAAAAGATCTCTGAAGGTGGGCTACTCAAAAGCAACCTTTATAAACTATATAATGGTGTTCTAAAGGGATTATGTGAAAACTTCCTTAATAAGGTCAGCATACATTTTAAGTTACAGAAAGCTTTATTTATTTTTGAATACATAGTTTCCCTACTCTCATTTTAAACAGCAATTTTACTGAGTGTTATAACAGCTGTAAAAAATAAACTGCTCTATGACTTCCTTTTTTTAATAATATATTAAAGAAAGTATACGCTGCTACTGCATTGTTTGAATGAAAATAACAGAAATTTAACAGGTTTTGGTTTAAAAAAAAAAGTAAACATTCCAGCTTTATAACAGACACCCCAGAAGGCTATCCTATATTATGTCATGATGACTACTAGACATGGGTGTATATGTTTATGCTTACATGGTATATGGAAAAGGTGAGGTTTAGATACATATATGTATGTGGTCAAGTAGCTCTGTAGAGAGAAATGTACAGTTCATTATAATAGTGTGGAGTTCATGGGAGAGTGCACACATGAACCTGAAATCTCTTGGTAGTATAACCTGTATAAAAATAAATAACATTTTAACCTATAGACAACACACATATGTAATATGGCTGCCTGTAATTGATTAACTGTAAGCAAAGGTAATTAGATTAAGTTATCTCACCAAGAGTTTAATTCTGGTAAACCAGGTTAAGATTGTCAGTAGTAAAGATAATACTTATTTCAAATAGAAAACATAAAAAGCCATCCTGAGCAAGTTACTGACCCCACACGACTGTGCTACATCCAATACAAATGCCAATAGTATCCAAAAAATCCAAAGCCCGAAGGCAAGTAAAGCTGTTTATTAACATAAAATATACAAAAGGTTAAGCACTTTTGTCTCAAGTTATAAGAGACTTCATCAGAACAACTGCCACTAGTAACTGAAACCTTTATATAACAAACTGTTACTAATTAGAATAATTAAGTATGGAAGCACTTAAAGGTGCAAAGCAAACATGTAACAATTCTAAGTAAAGTAAAAGAAGCATGAAAAAGGTACATCCTGCAAATAAATATAAAGCATAAAATCAAATATGACTTAAACATATATATGAAAATATATGTTCTGTTATGAATAATATTTATAAAGTAAGATCACTTTTTTTAGAAGGGCAACAATAGAGCTGTTGTCGTTCATACCTGGAGGTACCATGGCATTTAATTTTAGCTGCCCTGTACATTTGTACAATGAAACTGCCTCAGGTTCTAATGATTCTGTACATTTACGTTTATTTCAGATACTTTATGTTGGTATGCTTGATAACATTGACATGAACAGCAAGCTTTTATACAGAATATATAGGATTGTTTAAGTAAAAGGTTATCCCACATACCCTAAATAACAGTTCAGCAATAAATTATAAATGTAGTGTACTATGTGTATAGTTATTTTTTAGATAAGATATTTAAAAGTCCTAGAATTAGGGAAATCATATTTTAAGAAAGTAAAGAATAACACATTAATAAGTAAGTAATATGAAAACACTTACAAAGAAATAAGACAACTGTTATAAGTAAAGTGGCTTTCTATCTCAAATAGGATTTTATAAGATGAAGCCAATTTTTTAGTTCTCTGTTATGTCTGTTAGAAGTCCAGCTTATATAGTTAGACTGTTTTCAATTTTATTCATGGTGTTTTATTGTATCTACATAAGCAGTAGCAAAGATTTGTGATTAGGTAGCGCTATGGTGTTGTTAGTGTGGGGTTTGCATGAATTTTCATCAAACTAAGACGTTTTTATTCCATGTTTGAGGATAAAAATGTTTTTAACTTAGAGTTTTAATACTAGTTTTAGAATGTTTGTTCATAACAATTTATACATGTGTTAGATCTGTATTCATTGTACTAAACCATTGTTCATTAGCTTTTAAACATTTTGTTCTCAATGATATAAATATATAAATGTCTTTCACTAAATGTTAATGAGTTGAATACCCCTTTAAAGACTCTTTAAATAAGTAATTAACATTACACAAAGCAGATATTGCCTTATTGCAAGAAATACATCTTTTGACTGAAGGTTCAGGCAGGTTGCACATAAAGGGCAATTTAATTCTAGCAAGTTCTCATTTTAGTTTGAAAAGAAAATGTATTTTTATCCTTTGGATGAAAACACTAGGTTTACCTAAAATAGTTGACACTTATTCTGATAAGAATGGTATGCTGGGATTGGTGGTAATAGAAATAGATAAAAAGTATTACACTCTCATAAATAGTTATTGGATTCCTGGACTATGATCTAAAACAGCCAAGAAGTATCTAGATATTATGACATTACATTCAAAAGGAAATGCATTGTTAGCCAAAGACTTTAATTGCATATTATAAAGTAAAGAAACCACTAATGAGAAAAGAGTCAGACTATCTTCTACAGCAAAACATTGAAATCAGTATACAGGTTTAATGAATATAATGAATATTTTAGACTTAAAACTACAAAGCTGTTTAACATATATTCACTATTCATTCAGATATGAAACACAAACCAATATTGATAAAGTTTTTGTATCAAATGAGCTTTATTCAGAAACAGAAGATGTATTAAGAGTCTCATGGCCTTTGTCTGACCATTATTGCATTACATTCACTCTACCCTTTATCTCAGATATTTTAACTCATTGTCAAAAGCTACCTGCACACATAATTTAAATAAAATGCTTTAAAGATTGTTTTTTGAGATAAAATTATAAATGTAGTGTACTATGTATATAGTTATTTTGTAGATAAGATATTTAAAAGTCCTAGAATTAGGGAAATCATATTTTAAGAAAGTAATGAATAACACATTAATAAGTAAGTAATATGAATAATAATAAGGAGGAGGTGACAGATGCTATTTTATATGACATCTTAAAAGCCTATTTATTTGGCAACATTAAACACTGGTATATATGTAAAAGGAAAGAATGGGACAAGGACTTGATTACTCTGCGATCTAATATAGATAAACTAAAGTTAAACATATAAAGCCCAACGACAAAGCCACAAATATGGAGTTAAAAAAAGCTGAATCAGGAATATCAGGAAATACTTCAACACAAGATCTCAATCAATCTGGAAAAAAATAAAATGCAATCTTATTCAATAAATCCAAAGAGTCTACATAGAATAACCATTAGATCAAAAATATGAACAAAATAAATCATATTAAAGAGAATGTATATAAAGAGGGGGGGGACAAAATAACAAATCTAAATGACATATTACAATGTTTTAGTAAATATTATGAAAAAATAATAAATCAGAGACAAATTTAGATAATAATGAACTAATTGATAGTTTTTGAAGGAAAATATACATCATAAATTAACTAATGAACAGAAAAGTAAAATTGATAAGTTGTTTTCTTTTAAAGAATTAAAAGTCCAAGTTAAAAGTCTCAACATATTTTAAAAACCTTCTTGAATGCATTTGAAGAAGCTAAAAACTCTGCTAATATTCCTGTCTCTTGAAGATACTCTGTAATTACACTTATTTTAAAATCAGATAAATTCCCTATATCATGTGCTTCTTATTTCCCTATCTCACTTTTGAATGTAGACTACAACATTTTCATGTCTATACTAGCAAAAAGACTAAACCATATGCTCACTGGATTAATAAATGAAGATCAAGCTGGCTTTATTATAAACAGAAGAGTTCGAGACAATATGAGTTTTTTTTCATTAACTGATATAGCAAATAAAAATAAAAAATAATTATCAACAGTAAGTCTAGATATTAATAAAGCTTTTGATTCAGTGAACTGGAATTATTTGCTTAAAATATTAAATGAATATAACTTTTCCTCTAGTTTTACAACACTAATTAAAACACTTTATAGTAATTCAGTATCACTTGTCAAGATAGGTTCCTTTCTGTCCAGACCCTTTAATATAGCAAAAGGTATGAAACAAGGATGCCGTCTTTCCCCTTTATTATCTGCTCTAACTATAGAACCACTAGCTAACTATATAAGATCTAGCATAAATGTTAAAGGCTCTTCAAAGTAAAGAAGACTTTTCATCAAAAATCCAGCTTTTTCCTGCTGATATACTGTTGGCATATAGTGACATAGAACACTTGTTAGATCATATACTCAAAGCCTTGGATTACTTAAAAAAAAGTTTCAGGTTTGAAATTTAATCATAATAAAACTAAAACATTGCTTATAAGCAAAAAGCAAACAACAACAACAAAAAAATGAAATCAGATAAAAATTCTCAAATTAAATATTTAGGTATAACTATTGAATCAAAGAACAAAGATTGCATATTTATAATCCATAAAAACGTAATGGATGAAATCATAAAGTTAACAGACAATTGGAATAAGCTATTCTTTACAATGGAAGATAGACTCACACTGATTAAAATGATAATTTTACCAAAAATCTTATACTATAGTCAATCATTAATTCTCCGGTCTAAAAAAAATTATAAGAAAATAAATTCTACCTTACTTAAATTCTTATGGTACCCTAAAAAATAAGGAAATCTTTAGACTGGCATATTAAAAGCTGGGAGAAAGGTTGCATTGGGTTTCCAAACATTGAGCTATACACTAATGCTATAATTATAAAATAAAATTATTATGGTTAGATTCTACATATGTCTCTTGTTGGAAATATGTACATGAGAAAATATTAAAAGACAACAACACATTATCATAGATTCTTATATGAAACTGGGTATCAGTATGTTCTACTGGGCTATAAAAGATTTTGTTCTGAATGAAAGACACAGGTTTACTTTTATTTCCTTTTAATCAAATCCTTTCAATCTTTAAAATATTTATTAATTCAAATTAGTCAAGGAATTACTAATCCTATTATTCCCCATTGCTTTTAATAATGGATGCTTAGTATCTTTTAATGCAAACACAAGAATAGTAACCTAATGTTTTAGTATCAGTTTCTTAATGGAAACAAAATAAATCCTGTTGAATATTTAATAGAAAGATATAGCATAGAGTAAGGAGGCTGGTTAGCTATATATACCTGTAAAGAATATATTCAGGATAAAATCAAAATATCACCAGATCTTCAAACTAAACAAGTTCTAAAAATATTGGATCTATTCTTTAATGTTAATAGTGGGTCTCCCAAGGGGAAGTCATATTTATCAATTATATACAAAATTATTAGAAATGAATTTGTTGCCCCAGATATGGCAATCTAGAACTTCTCAGCAAAAATTAACAATGAACCTTTTTCAGAACTAAATAAAACGTTATTCTTAAAATCTGCAGGAAGGTTAATGTCCTCACTTTATTGGAAAATCTGTACATGGAAATTTCTGCATAGATTCTTTATTACACCTCATAAAATTACACACACACACATATATATATATATATATATATATATATATATATATATATATATATATACATATATATATATATATAAAAAACAGGAAAAAATGCTGGAGTAGAGAAGTAATGAAGTTCTTAATGCTGATTGGCTGCACATGATAATGGGTTGTAAGTTGGTGACTTTCTTTTAGAGTGATTTTGGAAACTTTTCTCAGGCTTTGTGGTCAGACAATTGCATTATTACTGAGTCCTTTAATCTATTTACTGCCCCAATTCCAGCAGCTATACCTATTTCTCAAATAGCTCTTCTTTGGGCAATACTTGCTATTGCAAGAAAAGTTATAACAAAAAACTGGAAATGTAAAACTGAATTTGCATTTGGTGAATTTGTGTGTCTAGCTAAGACTGTCTGTAAAAATGAGTTGTCAGCTATTAGAATGAGAACTTTAAACTCCTCAATAGATATATCGGCAAAAGTTCAATGATAAAAGTACTAATGGTTAAGAATATATTAATATTCTTGTTATGAACATTTGTAAATAATTATCATATATCTTGTTATACATTGTTTTAAATGCTGATGGACTTCTTAAAACCAATTAAAGAGTTAAAAAAAGAAATCCTGGTCATATGAGGACTTGTCTCACTTTTCTTTTCTTTCTTATTGTTTCCTTTCTTTTAATTTCTTTTCTGTTTTGATTTATTTATGAAATTATAACAAGAGAAAAACAGCCAAAGCAAATGTGGTGCCAAAATATCCAAATAGTAAAGTAAAACAGAACCACTGCTAATTTGGATTTGAATTGAAATTGTGCATGGTTTTCCAGTAGTTCTGTTTTACTTTATTATTTGTAAAATGATGGTGCTATAATACTGCTCGGTCTACCTCAGTGCACTCCCTTTGAAACCTACCTCTTTATTTGTCCTGTATTTCACAGACATCAACTTAATTAATTTTTAATTTTTAATATAGCCATGCCCCATACAGAATTTTGTAAAGTATATATACTATTTATTCTTTTTTATTGCTATCCACATCACATCTGAACCAGGAAGTGAATGCTGTTCATCACTTTCTCACTTTAACCTAGCTGACACAAACCTTTTTCTTTGTCTACAGACCCATGACCCTCCCCTTCCTGAAAGATTTGCTCAGAATTGGTACTGCATGGGTTGATGTGATTGCCTTTATGATATTCCCACCCTTCATATCTTCCACATAGCATTACCCAGCATGTCCAAATGTCTGCCTCATGTAGTTTAACTGTTCCCCATAATTTTTGCCCCTTACCAGCAATTCATTGAGGTTCAAAGACTGACCTATCTTGAGATTCAGGCTTCCCATCCTTCATCAGCCTGTAACAAACCAGATACATGCACGACTTTCTTAGTGTATAATGGCAGTATTTAAAACCTATCCCTAACTGTGGATCTAAATCATTCATTATATAAATGTTGCCAGAATGGTTGTACTCTGAGGGAGAAAGTCAATTTCCTGGTTTCTGCTTTTGGGCTTTATTCCATTTTTTTTCATTTTTTTTATATTTTGTATTTTTATTTTTATTTTATTTTTAGTTACTGAATATGTACCTTGCTGCAAGCAAAGCAGAGATGTCTCACCTCCAAGGCTGTCCAAAAATGGTCCAGACTCCCCTTGGTGTGATGACATCAGTCTTCCAACACTGAAACAGCTTACAGCAGCAATGTGGAATAGCTGAGCCATACCGAAAGCCATCCTGACTCATCCTGATGCTTAATTAAAGCAGATCTTCTCCTTCTTTTTTTTCATTATTACTTGAAAGTGACTCCGAACTCTCCTAGCTAACAGGCAAAACCTTATTGGAGTATCAAACTGCCAGTGAACTAGACAAGCAGACATATCAGCTTCACCATCAGCACCACTTGGGATTTCCCTCCATGGCCTTCCCTAAAGCCGCTAGACTCAACTACTTTCTGCACCAAACAATCCACCAAAACTTTTTACATATTTATTTTCTCTTAATGAATAAAACTAATACCCTATATTTTAATCTCAGCTAAATGTATAATGGAGCTTGTCATCTTATCAAAAATAATTTTAGCGAACACAAATAAATCAAAGGCAGTTTGCCAAAACCCCTTTTGTCTATAGTAGAGATTGCCTTTTTCTCCACTGTTGTGGGGTCTATATTAAAATTGTGAAGAGGGATTACATTGAATGCCTCTTCACTGACACATAAACACTGAACGCACTAAACCATGAATGGCCAAAACAGCTATTTCGTTCCCCTGGGAAAGAAATCGCTGGTACCAAACACACACACACACACACACACACACACACACACACACACACACACACACACACACACGCACACACACACACACACACACACACACACACTATTTAAAACATAACTAAGTGGGGGGTTTCACCTACCACACCCCCCAATGTGGGGGGTCTGTGCTCCCCACACCCCCCAACTAAATATACCAACTCCGAGATTGCACTACAGTGGGGTAAAGGGAAATGCTATGGCTCAGGCCAAGCAACTTTTTTCCCTGGGGAAAAAAATCGCTGGCCTGAGCCTTCACTATTTTCAGACTTTGGTCTTTATGTGTCACTGAAGAGGCATTTGATATAATGCCTCTTTGCGATTTTAATATAGACCCCTGTTGTGCAACCTAGGAGCCTGGTATTTGTAATTCCGGATGATGTGAGGGGTGATGCAGGGGGGGGGGGGCTTGACCCGAGCTAGAAAAATATCTTTAAATGTTTGCTGAAGGTGGTTTTAGTGAACTTTTTTTTTTTTTTTTTTTTTTTTTGCATTCACCAAAACTGCCTTTGACAAATTGACATGAATCCCATGTATATAGACCACACTAAAAACCAGCTGGCCCTAAAAAACACACCTTTATTGACACTTTGAGCACCACCTTTACAAACCAACTAAAACTACTACAGAACTCCTTTAACCTGTGTTACTGCTTGAGCTCCCCAAAACACAAAGCTAATTTCCCTAAAGATGAAACAAATTACCTTTAGTTCAGAATAAATCACTATCTGACTTGGCTGGAACACCAGTTACTAGGGCACTGGGAAATGTATCTGACTGCTGCTGATACAAACACCCATGCCAAGAAGCCTGAAATGTAAAACTGTTTTCAAGCATACCAACTCCTCCTTCCTGTTGTCATCCTTTTCAGACATATGCCCCCAATACCTCTCAACCTCTTAGTGCAAGAAATATGGACCAAGACTAAATAATGGGGGGACAAAGGCCCAAAAATAGGAACACATTTTACATATTACTCTTATAAACTTAGAAAGTTGCTGGAATAACAAGGTTTGTGTTAGAGTACATTTTCTGAAGGATTTGAAGTCTGAAACTACAATTTAAGTCATCATTTACTGACTTCAATCTTCTGTGATTTAACAGAAAACCACAAATGTTACGAGGAACAGATATAATATAAAATCTAAGCAAAAATCTATAAATTCTGTGAAAATCTGAACAGTTGAGAGTTATCACCCTCCCATTTTTCACTGCTGTCTAGCTCATAAGGTTCTAACTTAACTTCATGTACTCCTACATATAGCTACTAAAGTCCTGGGCAAGCATTTATGGACAAAAATGTCTAACTGGGAAAACACTTATTACATGCTTCTGTGTTAACATGATGCCACAAGCATGACATAAGCTGGAAACATCCATTCCTCATGCTGTTATATACCAACAGTTTTTACATTTAGCTGGAAAAAACAGAGACATATGCAAATGACTTCAGTGCCATGTAGCCTCTCATACCAAGAATGACAAGAAGAGGGCATTATACATAGAGAAATGAAAATTCTAGGAAAGAAAAACATAGCTCAATACACTATGCCAAAGAAAATGTCAGCAATATAAAAGTACAAATGTGTTTTTGCTTCAAGCTTCTTCAAATATAAAATTCAAATAAACCACATGTTCAGTAACATCATGCATCAATTAAAAATTAAAGATACAGTCCCAAAGTGAAAGAATTGTCAAGTCCATTAATAATATTAAATATATCAGTATCTCAACCTTTGCATTCTACTATCCTTTTTATTTTATGTTGCTAAAATAAATTATTATTGATATTGTTACATTCATAAATATTGTTTCAGTGTTAGTAATATTTTATAGCACAAACTAACATGAAACCTATGTCATTTTCTACAATAATATATATTTTTATGAAATATATCCACAGTTGCTATTATTTTTTCTTAACTGGCAATTAGCAATTAACATATTTTTATGAATCTTATCCACAATTTTTTATTAAACAAGAAACATCTTAATTTAATTCTAACTTATGATATAGCCAATAACCATTTATGTAAATGTAAACAAACCATATTGACATTATTCAGCACATATAATCTTCTGTATAGTCACCGCCATTTGACTATTACATAACTCATTCAGTTTCTTCCTTCCCTTAAACCTCATTCCTCCTACGAAACATTATTCTGTATCCATTCCCACAATTCCCATGTTTTATATGTATTTGTTCCTATCCTTTTCCAGATATCTCACTTCCTCCAGTTCTTTTATCTCTGTTCCTACATTCACTGCTTCTAGTACATTTCGTTTAGACTTTGATTTTCATTTTCTAGTAACTGTTTTTGTTTGGCAGCCACCAGAATTAAACTCAACAAGACCTTACTGTGTCTAGACTATTTCGATTCTGTATCATAACTCAGAAAAATCATTTCCCTAACTCCACCAATTTGCTCACCTAGTATTTCTGACAGAGTAGTCTGCAGGGAATATTTAAAGTTTGCCAACTCATTACACAAAAATATTCCCAATTACCTCTTTCTTCTCCATCACACCTCCAACATTTGTAATCTACCCGAGGGAAATTCTTTGGAGTCTGCTTGGGGTATAAATATACCTATGCATGCCCTTCCAAACAAAAGTACCAAATCTTCAAGCCTTTTTTGTATATTTGGAGCCATACATATATCATCCCATTATTTAATTGTGAATTGCTTATCCATCTCTCTTCCCAATCCTTTCTAAACTCCTCTGATTGATTCCTATAGTTATCATCAATTCTAGTAATTATCCTGTTTTTAACAGCAGCTTTTATTCTAGATTCTACTAAAAACTCTACCAGTGCCAGTCTTTTACTTAGGATCCCCATTTTTCTTTCTCTTTGCCTATATTCTGATATTAATCCTTGAAATGGAAGGCAATCTAGAGAAATTTTATTAAAGTCTGTTGTCCAAATGTATTTTTGGCCATTTTCTATTTTACTACCTTTCTGTTTCTTATTTGCCTCAAATATTTTGGTTACTATGTCAGTTTTCTCTAATAAATTCCATCCCCTTTATGCCTATTCTCTGTATCCCTAATTGCAGTCAACCATATCTGCAGAATCTCCTTTCTTTATTCATGTGTTGAGATAGTTTTTAAAATACTTTCTGCTACTTTATGAATATAATACTATGTATGGTTATTGTTATTCTCATTAAGGATCTGGACCCCAAATCCTAGTCTTTCTTATTTCTTGAGCTTCTTCCCTGTATCATCATCATCCTCTTCGTAGGTTCATAGGTAGGTACTAGGCTATTGGCCCTGAGGCCTATATAAGCCTATTCAAAAAGGTTCCATGGCTTTCACCACCCAAGAAAATTATTTTCCTGTGCCCCTGTCAAGCAGTGCCACAAAAGTGATCCCTGGGGTGAATTTTCTATTTCCCATCCAGTCATCAAGATTTTTCTTAAAGAGGGCCAATGAGGCGCTTTGCTTGACATGAATGGGTAGTTTGTTCCAGAGTATGTGAATTCCTTCCATTTAGAATTACAGCTTTGTGCTATGTATAGTAGCCTTAACTGTGTAGCACTGAAATACCCCTTCAAATCAGATAATCCCAAACCACCTTGTTCTATTGGAAGGATTAACTTATCCCACTTAACTCTTGCCCTCTCCTCCTCTGAGTTAAAATCCTTCAATTTTTTTATTAATTTCTATCTACAACTTCTCTTTTTGATAAAAATATACTGGACCCATTTTATAAAACTAAAGGGGCTACAAACTTTTTCCTGCTCATTATCTTGCTATCCATAGCCATAAAACAGAACTTGCATTTTCTCAGTTTTTGTATTACCTTTTGTCTAGTCTCTTCCCACATATTTTTAGCTGTCATAACAGAATCCTTTTTAACCCATAGTCCTAAGTACTTCATTTTATCATGTACCCATAAATTTGTGTATTGCTGAACCAATTCTTGTATGGGCACATAGTTTACATCTATTACCTTTGTTTAATCTTCATTAATTTTGTATCCCGAAAAGTCTTGAAACTGTCTCAGAATGTTCTACAACATGGGTATATCCTTTTCTGGTTTTATCAGGTACAAAATAATATCACCTGCAAATAAAGTCAATTTTTCTTGGTTACCATACCAATTATATCCATGAATTTCTGAGTCCCTTATTTTCTTTGCCAATGGTTCTAAATATGATGCAAATAGCAAATGGGAAAGATGACATCCCTGCATGGTTTCTTTGTTCAAACAGAACTTAGGAGAGAGGAACACCCTAATTTAATTTTCAGCTCTGATCCCTCATATATCATCCCTATTAACATTATTACTGTGTCAGAGAATGCAAATGTTTCCGTAGTCCTACTCATAAAATCCCATCTTACTCAGTCTCATGCTTTCTATGCATTAAGACCCATTAACAACAGTGATATTTTCTTGCATTATGCTTCCCTCTGGATCATCATTGTTCTATTAATATTTTCAGATGTTAGCCTCCCCACTAGAGAAAACCGCATTGATCCAAATGTATCAATTTAGATATCACCTTTGCCTTTCTTTTAGCCATTTTATATATAAACTTTTCATAATCATGGTTTAGAATCAAATGGGCCTGTATGAAACTGGATCTGTTGAGTCTTTACCATCTTTGGGTATTACAGCCACCACAGCATTTTTTTCAGGATGTTGGTGCTTCTCCTTCTTTTTAAAATACTGTTTAACAAAACCTTCCAGATTTTTATCACTCTCTTCACTCCTAGCTTCAAAACTTCCACAGGAATAAAAAATATTCCTGGATACTCTCCTGTAGATTGGTTCATGTCCTCCCCATGGTTGAGTGGCGTTTGAAAGACATGTGAATGGGCATGCCTTCATTGAAGGTTGGGCATTGGGCTGGCACCTCGGAACCGTAAAAATCTACTGCCAATCATTAGCGGACCGGAGTTTCGCTGTGGCGACCCCTAATTGGGAAAAGCCAAAAGAAGAAGAAGAAAAACTCTCTTGTAGATTGATTATACATCATCAATTTTTATCTCATCTCTTCCTTATTCTAACAGTTAATAATTGGGCCCTGTCTACCTCTAACCATGGCATATTTCATTCTTCCATAAACATTTCCATTTGTACCTTTTCTTGATTTCCACATTTCTATGCTTTATACAGACTTTCATAAAATATCTGAAATATTTCAAATATGTCTACAGGATCTGTGGTTATTTTCTTTGTAATAGGCCCCTTAAACTATGTTCTGTTGCCTGAGCCATTGTGCTAAAAGCATTTGTGCTCTGGAGCTATTAGAAAAAAAAATGGTTGCTTATCAGCAATCTTTCTAAACTCACGCATATTATCCAGATAGTCCCTTTATTTAACTTTAGCATGCTGCAGTTGTGCCTATTTTTGTTCTGTGAGATTATCCACAATTATTATTTTTTTCTTGACTAACAATTAAAAATCCTTATTCTATATTGGTTAGTCAGAACTTTTACTGCAAAGTGGTTTGTGGGAGTTGTTGCTTCTAGACAATAGTGAGACATATGCTGAATTCTAAAGGGTTACTGCAAGAGGGATTTCACCTTACTCTCTGGATGCAGCAGCCACAGAGCTGATTGTAATTAGAACAGGATGGAGCAGATAAACACATCTTTTTGAAGTGGTGAGATATGGTGAATCTTACCCCCCCCCCCGAATTTAGGCTTTTTACTGAATATATTCTAATTTTGACCAGAGCTACACTCATTGACACAAAACTCAATAAATCATTTTAGATTCCTTGTATTGTCACTCTTCCTAGAGAATTTTACATTTTGTAAAGCGTTCATGATGACAGTAATAAAGAATAACATGAGCATCATGACTTGCTTGATCTGAACCAGACAGAGGAATTGTTATTTGACACTTTTGTGCACAGCATGGATAGGCCATAATAATAACTGTGCCAAAATGCATTGATGCTCTTAGGTGGACTTAATACCAAAGCACTTTGGATCAAAGATCAGTGATTGACTTTGAAGTCATGCCATTAGACCTGAGGCCATATGCTGTGGGCACTGAGGTCAAGGGAGCTGCAGAGCTGTTAGCTTATCAACACCTCCTGATGAATTCATTTAGAAAGCATGGACCTCTACCTGTTAGACTTCAGATAACTAAAAAAATAAATAATGAGAATGAATTAGAGCTGTAATGTGAGCTTCTGTGTTGGATGAGTTTGGCTAATACCGCTGAAGCTTCCCCTAAACACCATGCAATACAAGAGGTATGAAGTCTGAATGCATCCATTGATTTGCTATTCAAGTTTTCAGCAGCTGAGGCAGGGTTAGGGAGTTGTTGGCAAAACACATCATGGTGACATCTCTAGAACCTAGTGGTAGACAGCAGTTTGGAATGATGGGAGCATTTGTTAAAGAAAACTTCCTTGCAATGCTAGCTGGATATAAGTGTCTAGATGTGGCTGTGAGACACTGATAGAATGGGAAGATAGGAGCTGTCACAGTCACTGGTGCAACCATCCACTGCTGGAAAAGTTTGACAAAGCCAGTGAGAATATCTTTCCAATGGCCTCAAGGGGGTCATTCAACTTTACATAGTTAAACCTCTTTAAACGTTTTCAATTATTCAGTTAACAAATTAAATTCAAGCATTAATTAATGCCAGCCAATACGTCTAACTCAACCTAAAGTAAAGTGCTAAAACATTCACCAAGGTATGGCTATAATACATCTTTCTTACAACTGTTAAAGACATACGTTTATTTATATATGCATTTATTTATTTAATGTTACAGAATTAAAATGAATAAATCATATATAAACCATCTCTGAGACCTGGGGCAGTCTTTCTTTCCAAAATGTATAAGGATTTGGAAGGGTTGCTAAGCACTAAATAATCTCAACAAGGCAGTCACTGTGGTTTGGGGTTAATTTCTTTTCTGTGACTCCTTTTCTGAAATCTTACACTGCATGATTAGATTTGTATATTATAGGCAGATAACATCTGTTCTATTAGGTAGAATTTTTGGGACTAAAAAATAAGGCAAAGTACTTTTGGGTCAACAGTAATTACTGAAGTTTATATACTAGTATCAGTTTATCTAATATAAATATAGCTTTCCAGTGCTTTATTTTTTTTAGATGAAGAGCTACTTACACATTTTGTTTTGTTTTTGACACACAGTTTTGTCTGATGGCTATACTTTGTTGCAAGTGTATAAGGCATATTATCTTGTTTTGTCCCATATACAAAATGTTTCATGTTTTTAGAGAGATATATTTATGCTACTTCCTTTTTTCTTAAACAATGTGATTTTATGTTTGCTTTATAGATGATCTTACTTTTATATATAAGGGGAACTGCAATGATTTCTGTGACCTTCCTGAGCATTAATGTGATATTGAGTTTGATTTGCAGTTCAGCTTTAAACAGGCTGAATTAAAATTAATTGTCTAGATGTTCATTTGATGGAGGTTGTGGGTAGGCTGGTTGCTTATAAGGTTTTTCAAAAGGATGTAGCAGTAAATGCCTTCATGTGTGCAACCAGATAGCATTTCCTCATTTACTTGATGTATTACCATATGGTGAACAATTAACATCCTGAAGGACTTCAACAAGAGAAGGCAATTTTCTGGTAGATAAACAGGACAGAATGACAAGGTTGCTGTAGAGGGTGTACCCAGAGGAACAGGTATATATTTGCAAATTAATTGTGGTTAGAAACAGAGAAAGTAAATAAGGGTGAATGTTTTCACTTCACCACATTTTGAAGTTCCTGAAGGTGATAATACTAAAAAATATAATCTCCTTGTTATTTGTATACCTTTCTATGACACAATCAAGTGGATTAAATTATAAAACTGGCATATATTAGAATCAAATGAAATGTTGATATATGGGGTACCATAAAAATATATATAAAACAGTTTGTTAGGAGAACGCAAAGATCATTTAACAAATGGTATGTTGCAACATATTCTTAAAAGACGAAGCTAATAAGCTGAAGGGAATATTTCTGTGTCGTAAATGCTCATTTTGTAAATATGTGGTTTGTGGAATATATTTTCTGATTGGTGAAAACATTTTGTATATAAACAATTTCAACTGTTGTATAACTGTAATGGTTAATGGTACTGTATGGTGTTTATTGTAAATGTGCACATAACAACGCTATATCAGACAGACAAAAACAGTTGTGAGGGCTAGGATGTAAGAACATCTTAAGGATGTGAGGCAGATGTCAGGACTCCATTCATTTTAATTCATGCAAATGAAAAGCATTGGAAAATCTGGATTCTTTAAAATTCTGTGTAGCTGACACATCACCTTTGCTATAAGTGATGCTTTTCAGAAAGCTGTACTGACATTAGATGACAAGATCATTTGCTGAGTTTAAATGAGGATATCAGCTTGGGATGTTTGTTTTCAAAATTGTGCAGTAATTTCAAATTTAAGTTTGAAATGTATTCATGAAGAGAATAATCAAATAGCATATTAAGAAATGCAAATGCATGACACTGCATGACCACTTAGAAACTGTTATAAAATAAAATCATTATTTTGACTTTAACTTACTGTGTTTGTAGCTTGTGTATTTATACTTAAATGATATACTAATTGTGAAGTATTTAATTCCACTATGTATTGTATCCTCCCATCAGTTTTCATACTCAACATTTAAGAAGTAATTTCTGCTCTGTATATATAGATCACAAAACAGAATTATCTCAACTTGTCTTTTATCTGACAATAGATAGAACTTGCAATCTTGGGAGATTAAACATTAGTTGGAAACTTTCCTTAGACCCATTTTCATATTCCACCACACAGATGTCTGGACTAAATTATGTTATTTTCTAGAACAGCAAAACAAACCGAACATGAGCCAATATAAAACAAATTTTAATTCTTCACATCAAACAGTAAGCGCTTTCGTCACCCCTGGACTTCTTCAGACTGCATAATGTGCTTAAAAACTACAAAACATTTTATATCATTTGAACAAGCCATGTGACCTAACAGGTTATATGACAACTTTTTCCTTTTTTAGGAAAGCAGTAAATTCTTTTCTGTCATTCAGTCCTGGTGGATGGCATGCATTTAATTTAACCTGCCATTGATACACTTTCCAACTCAGTTCTGATTCAGCATCAAATTTCTCTTCATAATTAGTTACTGCATCCAATATACAAAACTTAAAATCTACTTCACATCTATTTTCTTTATAATGTTTTCCCATTGCATTTTTTCATCCTTCATACTGACAGCATATTTACACTCATACATTCTTTTATACACCTCTCTTGTAGTACGCCCCACATAAAAAGCTTCACATGACTGACAAATAATTAAATATACATTAAACCTGGATTTGCAAGTATATTTTCCATTCAAATGTATTAATGATGTTCCTATTTTAACTTTTTTAACCCCTGTTAGTAAATAGTCACACATATTACAATTCATACATTTGAACATTCCAGGGTTATTACACACTAGCTGCTTGCTGTTTAATTTACTCTGGAATATGTTTTTGAAACTTTTCCCTCTTTTTTGCACAAAAACTGGCTCTTCCCCTACTTTTTTGCCAATTCTTGCATTACATTTCAAAAATGTCCAGTTGTTTATTACAATACTTTTTATTGTTCTTGAATCTACACTATTTGAGACTTGCATAGTTGTTTTAAAGTCTACCTTTTTTCTCTTCTTATTTGTCTCATGTGTATCTACCTCTCTTTTTTCCATGACTTCTTTATAGAGTTTTTCAACATCTTCTTTTGGATATCCTCTGTCAACAAATTTGTTACATAAACTTCTACATTCATTTTGGGACATTCCATCATCATCAGTTAACTGATATACCCTTTCTAGGTTACTATATTGATTTTTGTATTTTTAGGGTGCATACTATCATAGTGCAGGTATGAATTATTTTGTACATTTTTCTTAAAAATGGATGTTAGCAACGTATCATTTTTCTTATATATAGTCAAATCTAAGAAACTGATGGCCTCCAAATTATTCACAGAAGTAAATTTAAGATAAGTACATAACCCATTCAAATAGACTATAAACTCATCTAACAATTTCTGGTCCCCTCTCCAAATTAAAAAAGCATCATCAGTAAAATTCTTGTAAAACACAATGTGCTTTATAAAACTACTTTCAAAAATATGACATTTTTCCCAGCCATACATAAAGATATTTGCCTAGCTAGGTGTCATTGAGGCAACCAGGGCAACTCCGTTAACTTGTCTATATGTTGTGTGGTTAAATTCAAAGAAATTATAATTAAGAATAATATCTAATATTTCCATTAATAAATTCACCATATTAGATGAAAATTTCTTGGAACTTATCAGCTCTAATCTAACCACTTCCATTCCTTCATCATTAGGGATGACTGTATACAATGATTTAACATCCAATGTTACTAGTATATCATCACTTCTCACCCTCATCCCTTTCAGCATATTTTTGAATTCAAAAGAATCTTTGATATATGATGAACACAATTTTACAACTTGCTGCAGATGTCTATCTACAAAAAGTGCCATTGCTTCTGTCTTTACTCCACTACTTTCAACAACAGATCGCATTGGAGGCCTATTTAAATCTTTATGTATCTTTCGTTGCCCAAAAATACGGCTCATCCTAGGAGCTTCTACATACAAATATTTTTGAAGTTTTATTATTTTTCTGATACAAATATATAATCTTCTGTCTATCTCCTAGAACAGACCAAATCTCAGACAGACAAAATGGACTTGACTACATCCCTGCATCTGCATATGACAGTAGCAGATCAACTATCACTGTGGGAGACACACTGTCATTGATCAGCTTTTTATGTTTGATGCTGGTGTCAGGACAAGTTCTGGAATGTGGATCACTAATTCTTCAGAAACCTTAAAAGATTGGATGGAAATATATTCAACTTCATACTCAGCAATCTGCAATAAACTCTGCTACTCTTCTGTTCTCCCTTCCTTTGTTTTTGTCCATCTTTCTGTGGGTCCTCAATAACTTGCCCTCCCTGAGAAGATAATTCTGAGTCAAATCTAGGTTCCTGTCCCACATCACTTGTCCTGTAAAGACAAACTTTGCCACGAACACTGCAGAAAAACAATAATTAAATTAAATAAAAAAGCCAGGAATTACAACAGGATCAAGAAAGTGAGCAGCTAGAAACAATACGTTATACACACTTAAGCTATGGAAATGAAGCACCTATTATATCAAAGCAAATAAGAAAAACACATTTCTCTCCACTTTTGAGTTCTACAGAAATAGTGGAGCAATTGATACTCATTTTGATAATACAATAGCCAAGTGTAAAGTTTTTACTTCAGTCAGATGCTTTTGTGTCTCTACTACAACTTGTAACCCTCTCTCACTCTTAACACCATGCATGTTAACCTTAACCAAACACATCTGTTGAAGCTTGTTCACTAGCTCCTGATTTCCTGCCACTCATTTTTACTTCTCCATCCATTTCTTTTCCAAATGCTGATCAGATAAAATGGAGTAAAATTAAACTGGGCAGCACATTGGTGCAGTAAGTAACCCTTTTGCCACATAGCAAATTATTCTCCAGTTTGATTCACAGCTGGGGTACCATATGTGAGGCATCTGCATGTCCTTCCTGTGTTCACATGAGCTTTCCTTGGGTACTCTGGCTTTCTGCCGCATTCCAAAGATTGGTCAATCAAAATTGTTTATAGATAAGTGTATAAGCCTGTGAATGATATAAAAGAAAGACCTGGAAATCTATGTCCATTCTCTACTTGCAAAATAAAATTTGTAAATAGAATCTGTTTCTCCTATGGTCACTACAGCAGTCATATGGAACTCAATTAGCAGGAATGGATGGACAGATGGATGGATGGAAGTTTGAACTTTGGAAATCAAACAACCAGTGGTTAAGCCACCTGAGCAGCTATAATTTAGCTTTCCCTTCAATAGGACACTGTACACCAGTGATCCTTCCTAGGATGTTCCTCTGTATATAAAATGCTGCAGATGGATACGTAGTATAGCCAGAATAAAATGAACACAAAAAACAAAGCCCTTTGATAAAAATCTCAGCTTCTTATTTCAGGACGGATGAATGCACACCAAATATGGATGTGCTAGACCCATGTTCATGTAAGCAAAATGAAGAAAATAGGGGAGGGTATGGAGCTAGGATGTCTTTTTTGGTTGGCTGACTAGTGGAGAATTAGGATCCTTCCATCCAGACTGGTGAGGTGTGGGTGTGGGTGGACCTGTGTAGGAACCTCCCCATTTTCATCAATTTAAATGAGGAATTCTAGAGAAACATAAAATCAACTTTCAGAATAGAAATACCAAATGTTATAGTTTGCACACGTATTGATAAAGCACTCTTGGTGGTGCTTTAGCCTTAATGGCTTCTTCAGATCCATCCTAGTGATGTAATCAAAATCAGATTTAACTTTCTGTAGGCTTGTTAGTGGAGAGATACGTTCACCAGTTTTAATGAAGCACTAACTCTCTTCCACTTTAATTTCACAACACTCAACTTACATATATGTGGGCTATGTTAAATGTGGTTTATCCAGCCCATGGGGCCTGCTTTTATGTGCCTGATAACATAAGTGATTGTGACCTTATGCGGTAGGGTTTGCACCATAGCTATTCAAAGCTTTGGAAATTAGAAACAAAATTACCTTATCATAAAGGTGGTCCTTCAATTGACCTTAGTGACACATATTCTGTTGCCCTTCTGTGTCATCTTTCTTAAATTTTACAAAAATATGTATAGTCCTAAGTTTCTCATTATAGTAACAGCCACAGTTTACTATATGACTCTCAACATGGTTTTACTGTCACTATAGAAGATACTCAGCTACCATTGATATAACAGAATACATACTTACTTTACAGCAACGCCATAGGTTCATAGCTTAATAGGGTCTTACTAGGCTATTGATATGTGAGGATCTTTATAACTGTAACCATGCATTCACATGATGTTACCCATATCCAGTAGCAACAGGGGTGCTAGACAACAGGGGAATTTGCAGTTAGCCATCCAGTCATGCAGGTTATATTATGTTTGAACAGAGTAAGAGAAGTACTTTGCTTTATGCGAAGAGGACGATGATTCCAAAGAAACGGTATTCTCTGTGATACATATATTTCCTTCCAACATGTTCTAGTTATGGTGCAGAAGAAATTTCAGTCTCTTGAGTGGGTGCTTATGCCACTATTGGATTTGTGGATGTGGAGTAGGTCTGAAAGGTTAGGGTCTGTTGTGGCTCTGTATGTGAGGTGATCACCCTTCAGTAAATTATATTATGCTGAGAAGAGGGATAAGGCCTTGAGATTGTCAGTGTAGTTTTTTATGATTTAGGCCTTTGACCTTCTTGGTGAGAAAGCATTGAGATCATTCAAGTTGTGTTAAGTGTTTGAAAATGTGTATACCAAATGCATATCAGATCTTTGCTCTTGAGCTGTCAAAGGCATTTGACATGATCAGCTGGCAATCACCTGGCTATCAGCAATTAGCATCCACTGATTTTACCCAATGTTTCAGCAGGTATTCTGAAACCAGTTCTCAGGGGATAAACCTAGATAATGCCACCCTCCCTGTCTGCCAGGCCCTCTGGATGTTACACAGGGGTCTATTCTTGGTGACTTATATTTTCATTCATTGTAAATGACATATAAATGCAGTGTGGTGTTACCAGTTCAACCCAGAATAATGATAACTCCAATCTGCTTTCTCTAGGAGCATTCTTGTTTACATTTCATCTCTTACACAGCATGGATTTTACTCCATTAAAGCCTGTTTTTCTAACTTAGGTCTTTAGCTAACAATTAGCAAAACAAGATGCATATTTGTATTGTCTTGAGAGCACAGCTATTTAATTAACGAGCTAGATGCAGAAGGGTAGTCATTTCTGATGACATCACTTTAAAATGTTGTATACTCGTTAGTTTAGCCAGTGTACATAAAGTTTTAAGTTTAAATACATCAGGAGATAATAAAACATCTTTTAAGAAGTGGGCTTACCAATACTATGAAATGGTGATACAGCAACTTAACTTCAGAGTGTAGGCTAGGTGGAAATATGGGACAACAGAAACAAAAATTAGTATGGATATTCATAGATACGTATTACAGAAAAAGAGTAAGACCTATAGAAAACTAATTACAAAACAAAGCCCTCCAAGTTATGCAAACATCTAAATTTTCAAGGAGATATTGAAAAAATGTTAGACTACATACAATTACAATCACAGTCAGAGCACATATATTAAGGCCATAGAATGCTAGCTGCATTAAAGATGAAGACATTTGCCAATAGTCCAGCCCCACAAAAATCATTAGCAGTCCTAGTAAGGATGTAAATTATCGGAGTTGAGTATTAGAGCTGCAAAAGCAGGCCAGCTAGTTAATTCTCCTCAACAAATCCTGCAAGTATTTAGGTGTTGCTATGGTAATGTCACATGTTTAGTAAGGTTAAAGAGGCTAAAGCCCAGAGCTTAGACTTTGGAAATGTTGTTAGACTTGGGCCTGGGGTTCAGGAAAATTTCCACAGGTTGGCCAGACGGGTGTTGAGTAGCTCTGCCTGGCAAAAAAGCTGGGAAAAGACTTTGATTTCTGTGATTGTGAATCCTAGGAAAGGTGAATTCTCCTGTGCTTTATTGTCCCATTTATATTTTAAATATAGACTAAAAGTTATTTACTTTCATTTTAGCCCACAGAATATACAACTGCTTCCTGAATCTGATCCATCCTGACAGTTTTATTAAAGTCATCATATGTTTAATGACATATGGAAACTGTTTTGCTGATGTTAGACGCACAAGAGGCATCCAACCTCTTTTAAGTTTCATTGCAGAAAAAGCTTCTGACATAGTGAGTTGGCAGTTTTATTTGTTGTTTTATCACATATTCCCTTTCCTGAGACCTTTAAGTTACTGTCAAGATTATATGAGGCTGCATCAGCCGAAGTTAAGTGGCTTTCTTTCTCATTCCATGGAAATGAATAAAGGCAATAAGCAGGTGCACCATTTATCCCCACTGCTTTTTGTCCTGTATTTGAAGCCTATGGCCTTTCAGCATTGCAGATTAGGAAAAGACAAATACCTCTGTCAGGGGACCAGCTATACTCTCTCTTAGTCTACCTGCACAACCCTGTCTCCCAAAATGGAGCTGCTTATGGAAATTATAGACCAGTTTGGTGATTAGCAGGGTACAAATTAAACAAGAACATTTTATTTATTTATTTATTTATTGACATTTGTTAACCGGGTTTGTCCAACTAGGTTATGGCCCATTTTCAGTGGAGACCCAAGGAGAAAAGCTCCAGTAGTACATTTTAAAACAAGTACAATTTTAAACAATATTGATATAATAGCAGTTATAGTAAAATGATTCACATATGTTGGATTACATGCATAAAGTTAAAGTTGCATTAAAAAGAAGCTAAGTAACAATTTTACATTGATATAGTTCAATAGGTCAACAATATAACCATGATTTTGTCTATTAATTGTTATATTACCCACTCACTTAAAAGAAAGTATAAATGTATCTGTTCACAACAGTCAAATCAAATATCCAGGTGTCTCTACAGATCCTGCTTTACAAGAAATTATATAAGGAGCATATGAGCAGATTTGTAATACCATATTTCTTTGTAAATAAGACCTAACCAGAGAATAAGGCCTAACATGGTTTTCCAGGGTGGTCATGATATAAGCCCTACCCCAAAAATAAGCCCCAGCTAAGATCATCAACACACGACGGATGTGTTGAATTATAAAATAATATTATTGACACCCGTTGACTGAGGTTATTGTACTTTGCTCACCATTTTTGGACCATTCAGACACCCAACTTCTCTTTGCAGAAAGTCATAAAATTCTTTCCCTGGGAGTCCTCCATGATTCTTACTATAACCTTAATCATCACTCACACTTGATGATTGAGATCCTTGGCCCATAAACACTGGCATGTATACTTTGATCGGTGCCATTTTGTGTTGCCGCTCCAGTCTCGTAAGTCTTCAATTAACCCCCCCAGACAAGATGAGTGCAAAAAGAAAGAGCTATTCCACTGAGTACAAGAAAGAAATCATGAAGGACTCCTGGGGAAAGAATCTGACGGCTTTCTGCAAAGAGAAGAAGTTAGATCTCTGAATGATCCGAAAATGGCATGCAGCATACGATAACCTCAGTCAACAGGCTGATGAGGGAAATGCTAAGCAGTGCATGTGTGGATCAGGTCGGCAACCATTATTTCCTGAGCTGGAAGACATCATTTGTGAATAGATTGCTAACAGGAGAGCAAAGGCTTTGGTTGTGCACAGGGCTGATATTCAAACATTTGCCCTTGCAATGGCACCACAGTTAGAAATATCCCCAGAAGAATTCAAAGCATCACAACATTGCCTGGATGTCTTCCTTCAGCTATATGAACTGTCTCTAAGATGATCAACAACACTGTTCAAGCTGGAAGATACTGAAGTTATTAAATGTGCACTTGCGTTCAAGTCCTTTGTTGATGGCATCGACTTTTCTAAATACCAACTCTCCAACATGATTGCTATGGATGAAACTGCAGTGTTTATGGGCCAAGGATCTCAAACAACAATTGATCAGAGGGGTGCCTCGTCAATCTACATTCCCTCCACTGGTTACGAGAGTGCATATGCTACCTGTATTTTGGCAATTCATCTAGATGGAAAGAAAACCCCACCTCTAATCATTAGTAAGGGCAAGAAAGATAAGATTGAACGTGTTTCAGGCATTTACATTCTTGAAACTGAAAAAGCCTGGTGCACACAAGCAGTTATAAGAAAGTGGGTCGATGTAATGCTGCCACATGTTTTGCGAGTTGGCTAAAGAGGTCTGTTAGTCTAGGATTCAGCCAGCACTAACCGCGCTAAAGAAATGAAGAAATTCCTTGCACGGAGAAGAAAAGATCAAATAATGATTCCTGCAGGAATGGCTGCCTATCTCCAGACTCTTGATATTGCAATAAACAAGCCATTCGAGGGCCATTTGTACATGGAACTCAATGACTACATTGAAAATAGAATGGAGAGAAATCAGCATGAAAACTTTGTGAACCCTAGCCTGCAAGAGGTCGTGACTTGGGTGAAAAAATCATGGGATAAAAATCACTGACAGCTGTGTTGCCAATGCACTACGAGCAGGCTACTTGGACAAGCAGTGCTCATTTAAGGAGAGCTCTATTGCTAGGCATGACAGAATGGGACCAATGGGTCTACAGGAAATGGAGTCGCAAGAAATTCATGACGAAATTCGGGGGTTGGAGACTTATGACAATGTTCCAGAAGAAGACATGACTGTATTTGAATAACTGTGAAAGCCAAGGTGTAGATATGCTGAAGTTGAAATGTTTGTTGCACTGATTATGTAGAATTCTCACACAACTGTTAATGTGTTACTTAGAACTGTTGTCCAATAACAGAAAAGTACTAAATAAATGTCAATTTGTGTACATAAATAAATGTCGATTTTTGTACATGAATAAATGTCGATTTGTGTTCATGAATGTCGATTTTTGTACAGGAGTAAATGAATAAATGTAGATTGTTGTACGGTGGGGGTAAATAAGGCATCCCCTGATAATAAGCCCTAATACCTATTTCGGCAGGGGAAAGAGTATAAGACCCGGTCTTATTTTCGGCGAAATACGGTAGGTATTTTATCCACTGGTGGGACATGCTTCACAGCAGTCCAAATGTTTATTCTTCTGCATCTTTTCTATAGTATTCTGGCTAATCCTGGTCCTCCAAGCATTTTTACAATAGATTAGTTCAACAGATATTGTCATTCATTTGAACTTATATGCATCATCAAGTTCCTTAAAGATATTTACTTTTTTTAAAGACTTTGCAGGTTTAGGAGATCCTGATCTACAGTTATATTATTTCTCTGCAATTTTTAAACATTTTTATTGCTTGATCAGTGGGGATTATAAATCTAGCTGGTAAGACATTTTTCTCCCAAAAAGTCTTCAGACCAAAGGTTTATACCAGAAGCTTTTTTTTTGCTAGAAACATTTAATTCTTTCATAAAAAAGAGGATTAATGGAACGCATTCTGGACTGTGCAGCTCAAATGTTAAAAAAGTTAGAATAATGATTGGGAAGGGAAGAT
This sequence comes from Protopterus annectens, assembly GCF_019279795.1. NCBI lineage: Eukaryota > Metazoa > Chordata > Ceratodontiformes > Protopteridae > Protopterus > Protopterus annectens. Next base: position 377,567,997 of record NC_056738.1, on the reverse strand, counting down.
TTCTCTCACTTAATTAATCCCTCACTTAATCCCTCCTTTTGAGTCAGGGGATATGGCTTTTCAATTCTGGATTTGTAAATATCAATCTGATACTTATTAGCAATAACTAATGGATAGCAATTAGTAAATAAGATGGGATGATTTTTTTCATGGAAGAGAGACAGATAAGAACTATGCCAAAATATTATTGACTGCTGGGCAGGTGTAAGAAACTAAAATGTATTAATTCCGAGGAAGAGATATTCCCTTTAAAGATAAATTGGAGACTTGTGGCCAGGTCAGTAAAGGTAAATGAAAGCACATAGTTAACAGTACATATCATACGTTGATCAAACCTTTTCAGTTAGAATAAGTTATAAAGTGGTTGGGAGGTTGAGTTTGGCATGAAGTTTGATAGGAATGTTGGGAAAAGTTGTTGTAAACCATAGATATGGCTCAAGTTTTGTGTAGCTTCCTTTCTTTGACTGTAACACTTGCATAATTTTTCTTCTAGACTCTGGAGACACTAAATAAAATGTCTCTTAGCAGGGACCCATTTTGTTGGAGGTATAAAGATCAAGGTACAGAGAACTGAAAATATATTTTCCTGTATTGTAGTCAACTTCACATTTTTAACAAGGAGTTGTTTGATCTCATTAATACATTGTATCAAGGAAAGGTATCATTACAAATTAATTTACGACTCCCATTGGAAGGATAAATAAAAAGGTTATACCAATGCAGAACATTCATTTATAAATACCCCAGTACTGCTACATAAAAATAATATTACAAAGAGATGGAAAAATCCTGATTCTCTGACAAATCAGGAACTATGCATTCTAACACACTGCCTTTGTAGGGATGAACTTGTATCAAAATATATTAAATTAAAGCAAAAGATGCTACACAAATAGTCCCCTTGGAGTGCTCTTACTGATATGTACATTTGAAAGGTGACACCTACTCTCCATAACACTTTGACTGTTGATTATTTATATGCTTTTGGAGGGTACTGTATATCTGCCAGTCCTATCCTCCTAATATAGTGCTCAGTTCTGGGAAACACTGTATCTTACTGATACAATGCAGTCATGTTGCTTCTTGACAGCACATTTGATTCACATAGTATGATTGCTGTTTCATGTTAGTAATCTGTTGTATGGATTACGAGAAGCGGTGGATTTTTAGTGATGCTATTATTTTCTGATACTTATTAGGAACAACTAATGGATAACAATAAGGAAATTAGGTGGGAGGATTTTTTTCAATAAATAATGTTAAAATGTTAAAAAACAAAACAAAAATAAAATGCATGCTGTTTGGGTATATATTTTTTGAATATTTACCCATTCACGCTTTGAAATCTGCAAATCTTCACTGGGTAATGATAGACAATTAATTCATCTTTGACCTCCATATCAAGTCTGCTATTACAAGAGCTAATTAGAGACTGGCATACTACACTAAAGCAATGCTTTTTGTGACTGAGTATATATTAAATGCTACAGCCTTGCTAGCCTGTGTCCCATAGGCTTCACATACACTAACTTTCTGGTATACGTTCCTTTTTTCATCTTTTTGAAGCCTTGAAAAAGCATGTCTGGCTATAATTGTTTAATTAACTGAGTTGCCCCCAAGTAAAAATGACTCATACGCATTTATACTCTAAGTCCACTGAATTATGAACTGAACTTGCTTCTTTCTTATCTGCACAACCTTACCTACTGGTTCTCCTTCTTTCCTGATTGTTTTCCTGTGCACTACTACTCCTTTGTGTCTACCCGCTCCGTTCGCCCTGCGGGCTCACTCCGCTCCCCTCCTTGCCCCCAAATTCCACCTGCCCCTACAACCTCTACATTTATCTCTAACTAAACACTCCCCCATCTCTCACAGCCACTCACCACAACTTCCTGTTCCCACCTCCTTCATACTTAGTCCCCTCCCATCTCTTCCAACCTATTTTGTGTGGCCTCATCCTGTTACATCACTCACTTAGAATCAACTAAACATGTCTATCCTATATCACCACACCCTACTACTAATTCTCATCACTACCCTAACAACTACCTATCTCTCTACCTCCTATGAACACAGCTTATCCACATCTCTCACTATCCCACACAAATATACCCTAACTACTCCCCCACCTACTTGCAGTAATAATTTCAATGTCATCTATAACACCTCGTATCTACTACCTAAATACCACCATCTCTCTCACACCAAATACTCCATTTATCACTCCAAAAAGCGTGAGATTTACCAGTTCAAACCATCACAATTCTACAACCTTTTATTAATTAGCTCACTTACTCATGGAGACATACACCCCAACCCAGGCCCTAAACTATCTCCATTTTCAACCAACTGCAAAATAGCAAATCCAAAGCTAACTCCACCTACTAAACCTCCTAAATCACTCTCTATAGCCCAACTTAATATACGTAGCATCTGCAACAAAATATCACATATTCATGCGCTACTAGAAGTCCAACAGTTCGACATTCTCTGTCTAACTGAAACATGGCTCAAACCAACAACAAAAGACAATGAAATTGTTCCCCCTGGATATAACATCCTGAGACAAGACCGCTTAATCAAAAAAGGTGGCGGAGTAGCTATACTCTATAAAATAGGTCTACAATTAAGCATAACAAATCATACCCTTTTAACTAACACACATGCAGAACTAATTATCTCAAAACTTCAAATCAATCCTCACAAAACCATAAATATTATCTGTACCTATATTCCCCCAGGCAATAACACAACAATATTAGAAAACCTACTAAACTGGCTTTCTTTGAATCTCCACCAAGAAACAATACTCTTAGGAGACCTAAATATTGATTGGAACTTATGTGAACATAATAATCCACCTACTTTTATTAATCTGCATGGCTTCACTCAACACATAAACATCCCTACAAGAACAAACAAACAGAGTAACAAAGAAGCTGTACTTGATTGGATCTTAACAAATAGTCCACAACTAAAATATACGACAGGTACTCTTCCAGATGACCTCAGTGATCACTCCCTAACCTATATCATCAGGCATAAAACCAGTTTATCTATCCCAGCTCAAGTTCGAATAACCCGTTGCAAAAAGAATTTTGACCCTGCCCTTTTTCACAATGAACGTATGCAAGTTAACTGGTCACCTCTCAAATCCCTCCCAATAGATGAAGCTGTTAATCACTTCAATAATACCTTTCTCACCATCCTTGAACATCATGCTCCCTTGCGTTCCATTCGTATGAAAGCTAAGACAGCACAATGGCTCTCCAACAAAACTAGGCAACTAATGCTTAATAGAAACAAAGCTTGGAAAAAATGGCATACAACTAAAGATTTAACTGATCATCTCTCTTTTAAACAAAAAAGAAATATGACAAAACAAGCCATACTTCATGATAAAAGAAACTATTACACTCAATTACAACAATCTTCCCTCCACCGACCACATAAATTTTGGACCGCTATTAATACTCTCTTATCCCCTGGCAAAGCTGCCACTCCAAACCCATCAGACTCCAACACCAACTCCCCCACAGATATAGCTAATGCCTTTAACACCTTCTTTACTTCAGCCATCCAAAAGCTAGCAAACCAACAAAGCCCTGATACCTCTAAACTATCTATGCCTAGCTCTACTCCCCCCCCATTTCACATCCAACCCATACCTACCTCCTACATTTTGTCCCTACTTCAAAAACTCAAGCCAACAACCCCTTCAGCCGACAAATTACCTGCAGAATATCTCCAACTAAGTGCCAAAGCAATAGCTTATCCCATCTCTCTATTAATTAACAGGACTATAAAAGAATACACTATCCCTTCAGCCTGGAAAATCTCACACATTATCCCACTTTTCAAAGGAGGTGACTCTTTGGAGTATTCTAATTTTCGCCCTATAGCGCTACTATCTCCTATTGCAAAAATAATGGAGAAATGTGTACACAAACAGTTACTAAACCACCTGTTAACCAACAATCTCCTAGCTAGCTGTCAACATGGGTTTCGCCCATTCCATAGTACAACCACCGCCCTACTATCCTTCATCGACTCTATCAACATAAATTGCAACAAGAACACTCCTTCCTCTGCTTTCTTCATAGACCTGTCAAAAGCCTTTGACATGGTTAATCATCAACTCCTCCTACACCGCTTAAAGTCCCTCTCTCTTGACAACCAGGCCTTAAGTTGGTTTTCATCCTATCTTGAAAATCGCAAACAGGCAGTTCTCTGGGATAACCATCTCTCTGACCTTCTCCCCACCTCCATAGGAGTCCCTCAAGGGTCCATCCTAGGTCCTCTTCTGTTTTCCATTTTTATAAATGATCTGCATCTAGCCACTCCTCTATCCAGTTGTATTCAATATGCTGATGACACAACCATCATTTGCTCCACCAAAACCCAGACTGAACTTCACTTGCTAACACAAAACACCTTCACCACCATCGAACAATGGTTCTCAAACCACTGCCTCCTCCTAAACCCCAAGAAAACCAAACTCCTGATTTTTCCACCCACTCACCTATCTCCCCCTATTGACTTCACACTCACATCTAACAATGGCACACTTATTGCTCCAGACCAAACAACGAAACTATTGGGTATTACTATCGACAACCAACTAAAATTTGACTTACATATAAACTCCACCATAAAATCAACTAACAGGAAACTTGGATCTCTATATAGAATCAAATCTTTTTTAACACCTGAAGCTAGAACTTTAATAGCTAGAACCCACATAATCTCTACCCTATTATATGCTTCTGCTATATACACTAACCTTTCGAAGTACAACCTCAAGAAACTAGCCATATCATACAACAACATAGCCAGATTTGCCACTGCCTCTCCATATAAAACTCACCACTGTTTGAATCTTTTAAAACTAGGTTGGCTGGAATTACCCCACCTCATACAATACTATCAACTCACTATTGCACATAAAGTCCTTTATCACCCTGTAAACACACCAATGCTCTCTACACTTATAACACCCTATCACAATATGAGACATCTCCGTTCCTTCAACAAAACACTGATAAAAACTTCTAAATCAAACAATGTAGCAGGAGACTCCATATTCTCCAACTCAGTTGGCAAAATTTGGAATCAACTTCCACCAGACCTCACAACACTGACTTCTACTCCACTATTTAAATCCAATCTAAGACTCTACCTAAACAACCACAGGCTATGTTCCTGCAACGACCCTGGGTAACCTTTCTCACTCACCTTGCTTCCCTCCTTTACACTTCACCTGGCCTTCTTCATCACTTCTCTAGCTTACTTAGATTTCCGTCCTATTAATCCATCTCTCTATCCCTCTTTATTTATTTATATTTCTTAACCTAAATACTTATGTCTTTGAATAACATACCTTAACCTAGCATTTTTATCTAACCTAAACTTCTGCTCTGCCTCACATGGAAATCAAATTTTCATATAGCCTGTATTTAACCTATGACATTATGTTTATTTTTATTATTTCTATTGTATTACTTTTTGTATATTTTTAACTTGTTAAGTAATTGTTAGTGGAGCTTTTCTCCTCGGGCCTCCACTGAAAATGGACTTGTATCCAGTTGGACTAGCCCGGTTAACAAATGTAAAATAAATAAAATAAAAATAAAATAAATTATTTGACAGACTGACCTGATACACTTCATAGTACCAAACTGCTGTATGCATGTCACATTGGTACAAGTGAAAACATCTACTTAAAGAAAAGGAAACTCATCCAATGTGTCTGCATAGCAAAACAATGCAATAAACTTTCTGGAAGCATAGGTGCATTTGTTTTAAAATAAAGGCTTAAAAATGGCAAATGAAATTCCCTTATCCAATAAAACATATTTTAACTATGGGTTTATCTTACATTAAAATGACTAACATTCCAATTGCACTAAAAAAATAACTCACACCAGAAGAAGACAGAAAAGTGGATAAGCATGGAGTGTCAAAATGACCAACATCACATTTCTCATAGTCTCTAAATTTCATTGAAAAAAAATCCTAGTAACTCATCTTAAAGTCTTCTTAGGATTACATAACATTACAACAAAACCAGTTTGTATAGTAAGAAAAGCCAGTCATAAGTATACAATCCCATTATCTGTAAGGAAAAGAAAAAATACATAACACGTAATTCAATTTTAATAGACTTAGAACCCCTTGCTATGATATAAAATCAACAAATATATCACGAAAATGCACAATTATAAAACCACAGATAAAATCAGTCCTATATCTACTCAAACATATGTTATATTTTAAAAATATGGAATGGCTCTTTTTTTCTAAAAAGCCTTAATTTTTTTTCTCTTTTTCAAATAGGTACAAAATTTTTACATCAGTACAGTTATCATCCTACCATGAACTTCTCTCAAATCAGCATTATTAGACTTAATGTGCTTTACAGGGAGTGGTCTGATAATACATACAAAACAAGGATATAAAATATTGCTATAGTGTGGTTAACATATAAACACATCACTGTTAACAGGCTTATTTTAAGAAGGTGCTTATGTGAAACCCCACTGTTAACAACACAAGTAAACCTGTTGCTGCCACACAGACAACAGGCATGAAGAAACTGCAACAGACATAACACCTGTAAACACTCTAAAACACATTACCTTGTGCAGAAATTGGAGACACAAACAAGTACTTAAAAAGCTGTTAAACATATTGCACTCCCACACAATAATGTTAATTTTCTTTTTTGAGTTTTTAATGAACAGTTGTATTACATGCAGTCACCTAAAACATCTCATGTATCACAAAACATTATGATTAAGTTTCCAATAATAGTTGTTTTCTCAAAATGAAAGTCAAGAAATTCACTTCTTGCATTTATAGAATATTTTTCACTATTGAGGTGAATTTCTTGTCATCCATTTGTTGAACACATAATAATTTTTTTTTTATAATCAGAATCACAGACCTGAGTATAGTAATCTGTGTTGTAATACACACACACACACACACACACACACACACACACATATATATATATATATATATATATATATATATATATATATATAAATATGGATTCACTTCATAACACTGAAAGCTCAAAACACTGAAACTAAAACACTGCAACTTCAAAATGTTGAAAACTCAAAATATTGAAACTCAAAACACTGAAAACACATATCATACATATACTGAGTTTAAACAACATAAATCATAGCACTTTCCACCAAGTGTAAGCGGGAAGCCCCTGCACCCCTATGTGGGATGCCACACCCCTGCTACTTATATATATATCAACTCCAAGATTGCACTTGCAATCTTCGAGTTGATATATTTAAGTAGCAGGGGGTGTGGGGGGGGGTGCATCCCCCCACATAGGGGGTGCCTGCTTACACTTGGTGGAAAGTGCTATGATTTATGTTGTTTAAACTCAGTATATGTATGATACGTGTTTTCAGTGTTTTGAGTTTCAGTGTTTTGAGTTTTCAGTGTTTTGAAGTTTCAGTGTTTTGGTCTTCTATATTATGAAGTTTTCTCATTTTCATGTTTTGAGTTTTCAGTGTTATGAAGTGAATCCATATATATATATATATATATATATATATATATATATATATATATATATATATAGATACATATTTTTCATTCGGTGGTTGATAATACATTTGAGCAGCACACACATTGACAAAAATTGAGTGATAGCACAAACACGTGACTGTATATTTGTGTGAATCACAGTTGGATCTATTGAAGCTTTATATGGTGTAGGTATATATGTGTTTGAGGAAAACTAATGTTTGCCTGAAAAGTAGTGTTTATGAGAATGTTAGAGGGAAGGATGTATGTGCAAGTGTTAGAGGGTTAGGCTTAGAGATAGGGTTTGGTAAGTTGATAGATTTAGAGTTAGACCTTTTTGGCATTGTATATGTCCTGTGTCCTTTAGTTTTGATTATTATTACTATTAAAGGAAAGGATTTTTAGTAACATATTCAATATGGTTAAGGTTAATGGCAGGGGTAAGCATACGGGTAGCATTAGGGTTGGGGATAGCACACATGACTAACGTGGTGCAGAGGGATGAAACTTTACCTTGTTTATAACATTTGTGTAAAATATTATCAGTGCACTGTTGGTAAGATAATCTGCAAATCCAATATTTTGTGCATTAATGTTATATAGTAGCATTGTCATAAATAAATGAAAATATGAATTAATAAGTCTGTTCTTTGAATGATTATGTAAGAATATTGATTGGAATGTTTGGATCTTGGACTTCTATCTCTTTTGGTTTCCATTTTCTAATCTGCAATTGGTATTGGATCAGATGTTTGGGTTATGGTTTCTTAAGGACTGGAATTCTGAAGGTTTTGTACACACTGAAAAATCTCATTATTGATTGAATCAGTTCTCCTTTTTTTTCCTCCAGCTGGTGAACTAAAAATAAATCATTTTCTCTCATCCTGTGTGCTGGCATTGTTGTTGAATATGTTGATGTTACACTGTGCATTATGAGACTGTGGAGACTGCATCCTTTATTTGGACTGTAGTGAAATAATCTGTAAGTAATAATTTCTGCTGTTCTTTAAAACCATGTAGGGATGAATAGCTTCAATTGCCCTTTCAGAAATTCTCTATATGTATGTGTGTGTGTGTGTGTGTGTGTGTGTGTGTGTGTGTGTGTGTATACACACACACACACACACACACACACATCTCTCTCTCTCTCTCTCTCTATATATATATATATATATATATGTGTGTGTGTGTGTGTGTGTGTGTGTGTGTGTGTGTGTGTGTGTGTGTATATATATAAATCTATGTATGATCCTCTTGAGACTTGTGCTAAAAATGTTCAGAAGTTTGAATATGTTGGGGGTTTAAATTTCTTAAATAGGCTTAATGGAACTAAAATATACCTTTACCCTAAAATTCACTAATAATTAGCCCCCCAAACATCTCCAACGCCCAAGTGAGAACTGCTCTCTCCAAAGCAAAAAACACAGCATCCATGGGACCTGATGGTGTCCCCGGCTGTGTGCTCCACGAACTCAGTGAGGAATTAAACCCACAGCTAGGACAGCTGTTTAATCATAGTCTTACCTCTGGATATGTACCCAGGGAGTGGCGCACTGCAACTGTGGTCCCACTTCACAAAGGCGGTGCCTCCACCGACCCTGGAAATTACCGGCCCATTAGCTTGACAAGCCTTATCTGCAAAGCCATGGAGAGGATCATAATGGACCTCATAAATAAAGACATAGGGAATTTGCAGACTTTGGATCCATCCCAGTTTGGCTTTGTCAAAGGCAGATCATGCCTCCTAAACTTGGTTGACTTTTTCGAAACAGTCACCAAAGCCATTGATGAGGGAAAGGCAGTCCATACAGCCTACCTCGATCTGGCGAAGGCCTTCGATACAATACCCCACTCGGGTATCATTGAAAAACTCATCAGCTTAAATGTTAACCCATACATCACAAGATGGGTGCAAACTGGCTGAGTGACAGAACACACAGGGTCAGAGTTGCTGGCGCCATGTCAGACTCAAAGCCTGTCACAAGTGGTGTACCACAGGGCTCAGTCCTGGGCCCACTCTTGTTTGGCATCTACTTTTCCGAAGTACAAGCAAACACAGGAGGGTTATGGCTGACAAAGTTTGCAGATGACTGCAAACTGGGCCATAGTAGAAAACACATCTGACACAGATATCCTTCAGAAGGGTCTCACAGAAACGGATAACTGGTGCCAGAGCCATGGCCTAAAGTTAAATGCCAAAAAATGCATAGTCATACCCTTCGGGAAAAACAAGGTTACCCCTAGCTACCAAATAGGTGGCAATCCACTGAGCACAGAAGAAGTTATCAGGGACCTGGGGACCCAAGTTGATAGTAGTCTGTCATTCGACACCCATGTAGCCAAAGTAGTTAGGAAGACCTTCTACATTGCCCACCTTATCATGAAGGGATTCTCATCTAGATCAAGGGAGGTCATAGTCTCCCTATACTCATCACTCATCAGACCAATGATTGAGTACAATGCCCCATTCGGAATGTATCTGACCCGACACTTGCAGCAGCTTGAGAGGCCACAAAAGTTCCTCACCAAAAGGATAAAGGGTCTCAAACATCTGTCCTATGCTGCCCGACTGAAAGAACTCCAACTCTATTCAGTCGCCACGCCTGCTCAGAGGTGACCTTTGCCTAACATACAAGGCCATGTCAAACCCAGATTTGATGAATATGCTTCACCTCAAAAATCTAGATCCGTCAGAGCCACAAGGGCGGAGACTTAAACCTTGACACGGCTATTAATAGGACGTGCTGGAGGGATAGATTCATCACCCAAAGACTCCTATGCTGTGGAACAAAATCCCGGTATATGTGAGGCAGAGCACCTCGCTGGCCTTGTTCAAGAGAAATCTTGACCAATGGATGGGAGATCGCAGATATACCCCAGGGATTACCTCAGTGTCACTGCTTGACAGAGGCACAGCAAAATAATGGGTATAGTTCCCCATACTAAAGGGGTGGCGTAAGCCACAAAACTATGGGCTAGGCTTGTAAATGCCCTCGGGCAGATAGCCTAGTATGAACCTATGAACCTATGAACCTATGAATAATTTAGTTACGATCTATGTTGATAAGTGATGCCTGTAACCCCCTGATTGAGAGGTATGAGCAGAAAGAGTTTCAGTCTCTTTTGAATTTTAGTGAACAGAGCTGACTTGACCATTTTCCCAGCTCAGGCATTTGTTGTCCTTCTCATACTTATAATATCTATTTTCAGTAGAAAGGATATTGTATGGCTCTCCTTATTTTATGACCAACCTCAGCAGTGTTGGTTTGTTATCTGATTTTCTTTTCTTTTTTTTAAATTTATTTAAAGTTGAGACATATAAATATATGAATTAATTCCATCATTAACAAAAAGGGTGTAGAGCATCATAAAACTTAAATACATTTATAAACTGTCATACAGCATCTCAACAACAAACAGGTTTAAGACTGAAGAAGCATATGTAAAAACAAGTTTCTCTTTTTGGAGTTGGAATGAAATACTTTTATATATTCTCTCCTGTGGTAGAGGGAGAGGAAGCCATTTGCACAGATGAATTTAAATGAGGGCTTTATCCTTGCAAGAAATATGAAAATTAGGATCATTTATTAGAACTTTCCAATGAGAGTCCAACATAGACTTTCTTTGCATTATCAGGTTGTTATACAATACAGACAATTAGACCATTTGTTGGAGTATGAGTGTGATTTTACAAACAGTTATACGTGACCACATTTTGATACCCATTATTATTTTTATGATCTTCTTTAATATTTTTTTGTTTTATTATTTTAAATATAGAAGCAGTTGCATAGGCTCCAAGGACTGGCAAACATATATCTCATCTTCCCAGGTTTTAATGTGATTTTTAAATGCTTTTATTAACAAATAAAACAACTATTTACAATAGTGTCTACATCAATTAATATAACAAATTATCAATGTCCATTCAAAGAAAATGAATAAAAATGTTATTTTAGAAATTAAATCAATACTTTTCTAATAAAACACCTAACTTTAACCAGTTATTATAATAAGAACTAGTTTTATCTATTCTCATATAATAGTGACTAACTCATTTTAACGGATAGTGCTGGCAATATTTATAAATTCTTTAAATGAGGGAGTACTGCCTTTTTTCCAATGTATTGTAAGAAATTTTCTAGTGATAGTTAACAGACTCCATTGAAGAGGGTACTGCATTTCAAGAACATTTCCAGTGATTGTAGCATTAAAACAGAATTAGTGATTTAGTTAAATTAAATGTATCTGTCCATAGCACTTGTAGAAAACATTTTTTTTCCCAAAAGATTGTATTATACTATAGTCAAAGACCATACATTGTCAGAAAGGTTTTATTATAGATTTGCATCTCCAACATTCAATATCTTTTTTTTATACATAAGTTCTAGTTTATGAGGAGTAATAAAGGTGCTGTAAATACATTTCTGTGAAAATAATTTCCAATGTAATGAAGATGTAGTTTTCTTTGATGATCTTTTAATACACTACTATGGCTAACTAAAGTAAAATAACTAGCGTGATTTTGTAAAATTAATTTTTGTTTTAGTGAATAAAATAGAAAATATGTAAATATTTATTTGGTTTTCTAATCTAAGGTGTAGCTCATTTAGAAATAATTGTTTTAAAGCTTTCAGTAATATGGTTGTGATTGGTCTAGATGATATTATTGAGGTTATTTGTGAATATAAATCCTTTGCATTTTAATTGCAGTTACAATATTAACTAAAATTATTTATTAAAATAAGGTCACATTTGATTCAGCATTCTCACACTGGGATTACTGATATCCTTACATTCACTGCTGCAATATCCTTAACCATATGGGATTCCCTGCTGAAAAAGACTGATGTCCGGCAAGTCTTCCAAAGACTTCTGAATTTAAAAGGTATGCTGAACATCACTATACTATCCCTGCATAAAGTAGGGCATAAAGGTAACATTCAGGCCTATCAAAAACAGAAGTTCTTAGCTGTCAGTCTGAACGTATCTTTTACACCATCAGTCTGTTTACCTGCATCCATTTCCTGCCACTTGAATGCATTTCCATTCTCCAGTGACTTCCTATGCCTGTTTGCTGTTTTTGCAAGTAAGTGCCCCATTGGGGATTTAGTTTTTTCTTGTTTTTTGTGTTCCTTGGAGTTAATGTCATACGGGAAGGGTAAATGCTAGTGGGGGAGACAGATTACCCATAGACACCACCATGATTAGTGTCTTTTTTGCTTAGGTGTTTCTCGTGACCATACGTCTTGTTCTATTTGTCAGGTATTTGTTCCAGAAACCCTTTTCAGTAGACTTTTTCCCCTTTCCTTCTATTTTGAGATTCAGCATCTTAAGCTACTTGTAAAGATACTATGGAAGGAATCTCTCACCCCGAGAGTCAGCCATTAGGGAAGAAGAAAGTGTAAAAGGTATGACCAGAATCTTCCACTGTCCAGCCTTTGACAGTTGTTCTCCCGAGGTCGTTACAAACCTGGAGGCTCACCTGGCTGTGTTCTCAGATTTCTCTGCCATGACCGTGTTGGAGGCCAGTGAGGATCCGACTGGCAGCACGTCTGAAGAGGCTTTGCAGGCATCCATCTTAGATGTTAAGAGGGAACCACAGTTGATTTTTTTTTTGAGGGGCCTAGGGGAGTTCCTCAGTTTTTAGCTGGGGAAGAAGTTCCTGCTATGGTTCTTGACAGTTGTCCTGGATCTGAGCCTTCTCGGGATGTTCTCTTAAAAAGAAACAAAAAATTAAACATGTTTTTTCTGTTCTTAGGGATCCATAAAGTGAGTGGCAGGTGTTTACTCAGGGGTTATTTTCTGCCTTAATGCCCTTAAAGGTTTGTCATGGGGTTTCAGTTCATGCTCCTCCTTGGTACTCTGTTCCTCTGAAAAGGCCTAGAAACCAGGATTCTTCTGAAGAGGAGTCAGATTCTGCTGACAAATCCCTAACTTATTCTACTCATATTCCTTCTCCTTTGGACTATGAGTCAGAGGAGGAGGAATCCATTAATCCTGATGTTCCTTTGGAGGAAATTTCCTTTGGGAACACATTCTCTAGGATGATGGATTTTTTTTTTAAGTAGGATTGTACTCAAGTCTCTGAGGTACTATGAGTTGTTACAGTTGGACTCTCCTAAACCTACAGCTATTCTTCCTGTCTTGGTTGCTTTACTGCATGCATTCTTCAAAGCCTCTCAGGCACCTGATTCTCTCCACCCTGCTATTCAGGAGCCTGATAGATTTTATAGGGTTCCTGAATATTGGTCTTTTTTATATAAATGTCCTGCTGACCCTTAGATTGTGTCTGTAGCCTCTGATAAGCCATCTCAATTACTTCCTTCACCCAAGTTATTGCCTTCTGACAAGGACAGCAGAACTATGGACAGGCTTGGCAAAAGGTTTACACTTCTGCTACCCTAGCTTTTCAGGCTATCAATTATCAGACCCATTTGTCTAGGTACGTGTTGGCTTTTCTTTCTCTGGCCTGTCAACTTATTTCTAATTTTCAGCCTCTGAGGGTAAAACTTCTGTTCTTTCCTTGGTAGGGAATTCCTCTCAAGTTGTTCATCATTCTATTAAATGTAGTTATGATGCAGTGGATACCTCTTCTAGGGATGCTGTTTCTGGGTCAGTTATGAAGAGGTATTTTTGGCTTAGGCTTCAACATCTACCTGATGATATTAAAGCTAAGTTAATGGATGCTCCTCTGGATTCTAAACTTTTGTTTGGGGAAGCTGCTGCTGGTTTGTTTATGTCCCTTCAGGATAAGGGCAAGGCCTTATGAGAGCTTAAATGTGTTTGTTTCTCCTATGTCTAAATTTCAGAAAATTTACCCTGCTAAGCCTGCATTTGTTTGTAAGCAATCCCATGCTTCTACTAAAAGTAAGAAGAGTTGCACACAGGCTCATTCTGCTAAGGCTACTCAATTTTTGGGGACTCCGAAGCCTTTTTTCCAGACAAACCAGGTGCTGTGTGACTATCCATCCTTTGCTAGCCTAATTCCTTTCTCTCTCTTTGCCTTTCTCCTTCTGTTCCAGTTTGGCCTCAGATCACTCAGGATTCTCGGGTTCTGTCGATCATTTGTTAAGGGTACTTCATGGTGTGGAAATCCCTTCATTCCTTTATGGGCATTCCTTGGCCTCCTTGGGAACATCTTCCCTTTTTACCAGAGGTTCTTTGAGATCTCTTGCCTCAGGGTACTATTCAAAAGGTGCCTGTGTCCCAAGGGGGAAAGGGTTCTATGCCCAAATCTATCTAGTGCCCAGAAAATAGGGCACTTGGAGATCTATTTTAGACTTCTCTCATCTAAACACTTTACTAGCAGTACCTTCCTTTCAGATGTTGTCCCTTCAGATTCTGTTTCCTCTCTTGCTCCCTGAGGCCTATATGGTGTTGCGGGATCTCAAGGATGCTTATCTCCATATTCCGATCCATCCTCTTTTCAGAAAGTTTTTGCATTTCTCTCTTGCTACCTAGCATTGTTGGCACTCTGCTTTGCCCTTTGGCCTTTCCACTGCCCCAAGGGTGTCCACCAAATGCCTCACTCCTGTGATTGCCTTTTGCAGACTTGAAGGGATCCAAATATTTCCTTACTTGGATGACCTATTGGTTCAGGCTTCCTCTCCAGAGACTCTTTTCCAAAATCTTCATTTTGCAGTATCCCTTCTTCATAGCCTGGTGTTCACTATAAATTTCAAAAAAGTCTTCCCTGACTCCTTCTCAGGATCATGTTTTTCTGGGTTGCAGGATTCAGATGATACCAGTGCTTTCATCCCTGCCCCCTCCAAAGGCCTTAACTCTTATGTCTTTCTTTCACACTCTTCTTCTTCCAGCTTCCATTACTACCAGGGACTTTCCGAGCATTCTGGATTCATGGCATCCACCATTTTGATGATTCCCTTGGCCAAACTTCACATTAGAAAGTTTCAGTGGTTTCTGAAGTCAGTGTGGCTTCAACATGCTCATCCTCTAGAATTTGTCGTTCCTCTTCTTCCTTGTCTCAGACAGGAACTTCTGTGGTGGATTCAGCAGTTGTCTCTAAATTCAGAGATCCCTTTTCATCCCCTTCTTCCCTCTCAGGAATTGTTCACAGATGTCTAAGACATATGACGGGGGGGCGACTTTTGGCTCCTGAAGGTACAGGGTGTGTGGCCACCTCATCAGCAGAAGGAGCACATCAATGTCAAAGAGATGAGAGCCCTTTTGCTGGCTCTTCAGGCCTTTCATTCTCTTTTCTTTAGGGCCTCTCAAGGTATTCACAGACAATACCACAGTGATGTGATATATCAACAAGCAGGGAGGAACGAGATCTTATCCTCTTTGCCAGTTGGCACTTCTGGTATGGGATCTTGCTGTCAAGTTACTCTTCAGGCATTTTATATCCTTTCTGGTCAGAACATTGTGGCAGACAGTCTGAGCAGATCATTAACTCAGTCTCACAAATGTATGCTTCACATGTATGTGTTTCTGGAGATTATCCACCAGTGGGGTACTCCCCAACTGGATCTTTTTCACTCCCCTCTGAACAGACAACTTCTTATGTTTTGTCAAAACAAAAAGCAGCAGAAAAAATGCCAGCAACTACCAAAAAGATCCAAAATGTTATTGAAGGTAAGCGCTCTCGACTGAACCACCGGCCTTCATCAGACAATTTACCAAAAAGTCATTCCAACTTATATAACAAGACTAATCAAATAATAATTCAATAAAAACCATTTAATAGACTATTAAAAATCCTTAGTCTAAAAGGCACAATGTTACAATTTCCATATTCACTTAATTACACCAATAAAAATATTTTAAAATTAATAAACTTTCTAAAAATCCTTTACCTATTACAAAATTTTAATTTGAATACACTAGAAATCGAGATAGTCTCATTTAAACCCATACTCACTGATGCATTTAAATCTGTTGGCCACCAATATTCTCTATTCTCAAGTACTACTTTCCATGGACCCCCCTTTAACCTGTTCCAACACTACAAACCCAAACGTATGGTTTCCATTTCTTTCTAAATGTTTAAATAGGGCATTTGTGTTCTTCTTTTTATTTATCTCATACAAATGTTCATAGACACACTGCCTCATCTTACGTTCTGTTTTACCTATATAATAGGAAGAACAGTCAAAGCATTTTGCAGCATATATAACCCCTTTAGTATTACAGTTAAAATACCCCGGAATGTTAATTACTTTGCCCCACCAAGGAAACATTATCACATTCCATAATATTACTACATTGGTTACACATATTACATCTCCTCATCTTACCTCTTATTTTATTTATTGAAACTGAGCAAGAGTCACACCAATCTTTAATATTCCTGTCTCTCTTATGAATAACTTTTGGTGTCATCCCCAAAATATTAGTCAATTCAACATTACCTTCCATCAGGGCCCAATTCTTTTGTATAACCTGCATAATGGACCCACTATCATTGGTAAAAGTAGTAGTAAAACTAATTTTTGCAGGGGGCTTATCTCCCTAGTACTCATATTTGGGTCAAGGCCATTCACTTCTCCCTCATTTCCCCCTCCTTGGATAGATATATTCACCTATACTATAATTTAACAAGGGAGTGTATTGACCATTTTCCTCTTGTTTGATACTTTGTTTATTAAAGAATCAACCAATTCTCTGTTCCAAAATATTTGTCCTATAAATTGACATTCATCCATAAATTCAGTTAACATACTAACCATCCTTGCGGCCCATACCATTTGGCCTTTTATGACCACCTTTTTAACATGGAAGGGATGGTTGCTAGAAAGGAACTTATTCAAATAGGTTTTCTTTCAATATATGGTGGACTTTGAACAACCCTTAGTTTCATCTTTACTAATTAAGACATCCAAGTATGCAAGTTGGGTTTCCCCTACCTGGAAAGAAAATTTCAAAAATTCAGTGGACTCATTTAAATATTGAATGAATTCAGGTATTAATTCCTTAGGTCCATTCCATATAAAAAACAGGTCATCCAAAAATTGTGTATACATTCTTACATGAGCCATATATTCTGAATTAAACAAAATTTTCTTCTCCCAACTTGCCATAACTATATTTGCATACAAAGGGCCCAAAAGTGACCCCATTGTCACTCCCTTAGCTTGTTTAAAGTAGTGGCCTTCATAGAAGATATAATTGTTACATAACACAATTTCCAACAAATGTGATATGACATTAATCTTATCTTGTCCTATGGGAATAATATCAGTAAAAAATTCTGTAAACCATTCAATCCCCACATCTTGTGGTATACAAATATACAAATCCTTTACATTCACTGTTATGAATATTACATCATCCAAATTAGTTAGGATTCTCCCCACAGTATTACATTTAGAGAGGAAGTCCCATGAGTCCCAACATAAATATTCTAAGGTCTGTAATTTATTTTTTAGTTGCATATTTACATACTTTGCTATAAAATAAGTTTTAGAGTGACCTGCATCCACTACTGGACGTAAAGTTGGATTATCCACATCTTTATGTATTTTTGGTATTCCAAAAATTGTTGTCACCTTAGGAAATTCAACATACATAAATGAATGGGCTTCAGTGGTCATTTGCCCTTGAGTAAGCATATCTTCCAAACTATAATCAGTCCTAACATATGAAATATTTACCTCATTAAGAGATGCTTCAACATCTTTATCTTCATATAACAATTGAAACATTCATTGTTTATAATCCATTACATCCATTACCATAAGCCTCCACCTTTGACAGGTTTCATAAACTGCAGGTCACCTCTATCCCTCAAAGTATTCAATACAACCCTTTGCTCAAGTTTTAAATTACAGTCACCATGAATTCCAGCATTTTTTTATCAAATGTCTAAAGTCTACATCATACATTTCTTCAAATACTTTCAATACTGGATGCAGACTTGGGTTAAATGTACTTGGTAGTTTATAAGGGTCGTTTCTCAGCATGGTGGATTCATGAAATGGAAGCAACGGAGAAAAGAAAGTGTCCATTGCTCCACTTTTTTCTTTTTTTTTTGTTTATTAAAATAAAAAAAAAAAAAAAAAAAAAAAAAAAAAAAGGTTTTGGACACTTTATGCCAATGGAAAAAAGTCCGTTTTCCGTTGGTGTATTGTGGGATTTACAATGAGCACGCTGGCATGTTTTGGAACATTAATGGGGGGGGGGATCTTTGTATAATTAGTCTTATTATATTAGTTGGAATGATTATTTTGGTAAATTGTCTGATGAAGGCTGGTGGTCCAGTTGAAACTGCTTACCTTCAATAAAATTATGGATCTTTTTGGTAGTTGCTGGCATTTGGTTTTACAAATTTCCTAGGTTTGTGCCAGAGTCCCAGGTCCTCTGGTATGGAAGGTGGACACCCTCTCATTTTCTTGGAAGGGGAAATTCTTTATGTATTCCCTCTCCTTCCTCTCATTCTGAATGTCCTGTTCAAAATTCAACAGGATGCTCCAAAAATCTTGTTGTGACTCCCTTTTGGCTGTGACAGCACTGGTTCCCTCTACTTCTGCATCCAGCCAGGGGCAATCATCATAAGTTACCTCACAGGGTGAATCTAACACACAAGCCATGTGATCTCTCATCCATCCCCACTTGTCCATGCTTCAACTGACACTGTGGGTGATAGGATTTTGATTCTTCACAGACACCTTTTTTCTGAGGACGTGCTGCAAGTCCTGCAGGAGGCCAGGAAACATACGACTAGGAAACTCTACTTATCCAAATGGAAGATGTTTTCTTTTTGGTGTCTCTCTTGTAACCTGGACCCACTTTCTGTGGATGCTCCTTTGGTTCTCTCTTATTTACATGAGTTGCTCAATGGTTGTTTGGCCTATTCTTCTATTAAAGCCAACCTTGTTTGCCTTTTTCTCCTCCTTCAGCTGCTAGATTTGAGAAGAAACAATTTCTTAAAGGTATCCTTAATATTAGACCTCCCATGAAGCTTGTTCCTCCTCCCTGGGATCTTAATTTTGTTTTGGAGAAGTTGACTCAGGCTCCTTTTGAGCCTGCTGCTTCAGCTTACTTGCAACATTGTTCCTGGAAGACTATTATTTTGTTAGCAATTACTTCTGACAGATGGGTATCTGAGTTGCAGGCCCTTTTGGCCTTTTCTCCTTTTTTGATTTTTCATGACGACAGAGTGCCCTTGTGCACTAACCCTTCTTTTATGTCAAAGGTGGTTAATCAGCTATCAGTTAATCAGTCTATTAATCAGCCTACTTTTTTCCCCTCTCCACCAACTGACAGTGAGAGGGTGCTGCATACTTTGGACATGCATAGACAACTTAGAGTTTGTTTGGATATGACCAAGGGCATTAGAAAATCTGATCAGTTATTTGTTTCTTTTCATCCTAGATCTTTGGTGCTTGCTGTATCCAAGCAAACTATTTCTTCTTGGATTCTATGGCTATTTCCTTTTGCTACACTTTCCATGGCAAGAGCCTTCCATCTTCAATTATGACTCATCCTACTAGAGCTGTGGCTTCTTCTGGTGCTTTTTTCAAAGGCTTAGATACTAATTCTATTCTTGAAGCAACTATCTGGACTTCTGTGCATACCTTTATGAAGCATTACAAGTTGGATGATATCTCTAGAGCTAGGGCTGGTTTTACAGTTCTTCATTTTTTTAGGGGACTCTTCTACCCCTTCTTCCACCCAAGTTTCCTCTTGAGTTTTTGTACTCTCCCATATAGTTAAGAATATTGCAGCAATGAATGTAAGGACATAGTACAGTTGTGTAAAATCTTACCATAATGGTAGATGTCCTTGCCTTCACTGCTGCAGTATTCATTCCCTCCCTCCATCCCCCTATTTCTTTGCCTTCCTGGATATACATGTTACTGCTTGGGTTCCTTGGACTGGTGTACCTCCTGGGGCAATCAGTTCTGTTTTTGGTAGGCACATGAACATCACCTTTATGCCCTATGTTATGCAGGGAGCATATGGTGATGTTCAGCATACCTTTCAAATTCAAAAGTGTTTGGAAGACTGGCTGGACATCAGGCTTCCACAGCAGGGAATCCCATATAGTTGAGAATACTGCAGCAGTGAAGGCAAGGACATCTACTATTATGGTAATATTTTACACCCCTGCACTTTACATATACTTTAGATATTTTATCAGACTGTTTCCATATAGCATCTAAGTGCTCTATTGAGATTTTAATTTTAATGAATGCCAGTAAAATATCACAACCAAGCAGTATTTTTTTAAAGTTAAATTTATCATTTGTGGCAAAACGTTGAATATTGTTGTTTATCTTATTGATTTTCCCAGTGAATCCACAGCTACTGAAGCCAAAAGTGGGGATAAAGGACATCCTTCTTTAGTTCTCAACTTTATTTTAAGTCTTAGAATCATTATATACCACTTTTATTTATTTTATATACAATTCTGGAAAACCAACATTTGCCAAAACTTTAAATTAGTTAATTCCAGTTTAAGGAATCAAAAGCTTTTTCAGTATCAAGACTAGCAATTGCTACTTCATTTTCTAAACTGCTGTAGTTTATCAGTGATTAAATTCTTTTAATATTATATATTCTGTGTCTGTTCATTATAAAATCCAACCTTCATCTGTGAAAACGTGGATACCTGTTTTAGCTCAGTACATAAATATGGGCACAAATAGCATAATCCATATTTAGCAGTGCTGTAGACCAATAGCAGGAGGTGGGTTAGCACACATTAGTAAGGTGGTGTAACCCTGCCCCTAATTAAACCTTTATAAAATTGTCTTAGTCTAAAGCTAACTAGTAAAGCTAATACAAAGAAATGTCAGGAAATCGGATCAGAGACATTTCTTATTATATTTCATATTATAATATAAAGCATATACAGAGTTAAATATTATATGTGATTAATAAGAGTGGTTCAAAGAGCAAGCTTAAGATTTCCATAAGGAATTATAGTAAGAGAAGTTTAGATGTAGAGAACGAAGGATTTAAGAGAACAAAATTCCTTTAAATAATTCACCCTATTATAATTTTTCATTTTAATATTAGTAGTTTAATTGTGTTATACACTTATGTGCTAATAAGGGTGCTCAAAAGAGGCATATTCGTCCCTCATAAAGTACTTACATTTTGAATTTCAAACTGGAAGACTCAGATTTCTTGTGTTATAAGGATTAAATCAAACAGCATGAACTTCACTCATATTATTCTTTTTACATTCTCTGCTTTCTTTTGTTGTAGCACTTGTAAAAGACTAAGGAATATTTGATGCCTATAATGGGAAAGCAGAACGTCGTTTACCATTGACTCATATATTATATGTTATCCATTTGCATCTAGTATTGTTCACATCATTATTTGTTATTAAGAGACTGTGGTATATAGTATACATATAGCAACTGCTACATCTATTTATATCAAGCAGTAGTTCCGAACAAGATCATTTGTGCTGAAAGAAAGAGAAAACATTTGCTTATTTATTTATTTGATATATGCCTCCTTTTTTCTCTCCAAGTTAATGTATGTAGATGTATTAATATTACTTGTTTCTCCTCTTCAGCCCTCTTTCTCTATTTCCTCATTTCCCCATCCTTCCGGCTTCTCTTATCTCCCTCCCATCTACTTTTCTTTCATTAAAACCATGCCACTTGCTGCTTTCTTAGTTCTTTTTTCCTTTCACTATTAATTAATTTTCAATGCTGACAGAAATAATTATCGATGACATAAATGATTACATATTAAAATTTATACCACCATATTAAAGTTTGGTTACTGAAATAATTTTATACAATTTTCACAAGTGTCAATTATATTTCCTGTTGATAAAAATATTATAGTTTAAGGTTGAATAAATAAAATGAAATATGTTCTGTTCACAGTAAATCAAACAAATAATAAAAAAATCAATGTATGGTAATAGTTATTCATAGGTTCATAGGTTCATAAGTGTGTACTAGGCTAATGGCCTTGGAGCCTTTACAAGCCTAGCCCATAGGATTATCCTGGCATCGTGCCACCCGACCTTAGTTCCCAGTGCCTCTGTCGAGCAGAGCCACTGTAATGATCCCTGCGGTGAATTTTCTATTTCCCATTCACTCATCAAGATTTCTCTTGGACAGGGCCAGTGAGGTGTTCTGTTTGGCATGTATGGGAAGTCTATTCCGTAGCATGGGCAGTCTCTGGGTTATGAACCTGTCCCTCCAGCATGTTCTGTTGATTGTGGTAATGAGGTTGAGGTCTCTAGAGCGTGTGGTGCAGGGGGATTGAGATTTCTTTAGATGTAGGATTTCTAACAGAGCTGGGTCAGACATGGCTTTGTAAGTCAAGCAGAGATTGCCTCTAAGTAAGCGATATGAGACAGAAAATAGTAGGAGTTTCATGAGTTTGTCCATATAGAACAAGTGTTTAAGGTCTTGAATCCTCTTTGTGAGGTACTTTTGTGGCCTCTCCAGTTTCTGTAGGTGTCTAGTGAGATACATGCCAAATGGGGCAATGTACTCGATGACTGGCCTAATGAGAGAAGAGTAGAGGGAGACAATGACCTCTGTCTTCCTAGATGCAAAAGCCTTAGTAATGAGATGTGTCACATAGAAGGACTTTCTGACCACAGTGGCAATGTGGTGGTCGAAAGAGAGGTTGCTGTCAACCTGTGTTCCCAGATCTCTTACAACGCCTTCTGTGTTCAGTGGATTCATGGGAACTGGGTTTTTCCAAAGGGGATAACGACACATTTTTTGGCATTGAGCTTAAGGCCATGGTTCTGACACCAGTCATTGGTCTCAGTGAGGCCTTTCTGTAGGATGCCAACATCACTTGGAGAGTTAATAATAGCTCCCAACTTGCAATCATCTGCGAACTTTGTCAGCCAGAGTCCCTTCGTGTTGGCCTGGACTTCAGAGAAGTAAATACCAAACAGGAGAGGACCCAGGACTGAACTCTGTGTGACTCCACTCATGACTCGTCAGCAGTCTGACTTGGAGTCAGCTACTTTCAGACTGTGGGTTCCATCTGTGAGCCAGTTTGCAACCCACCTAGTGATATAGGGGTTGATGCCTAGCTTACTGAGTTTTTCTATGATTCCTGATTGGGGAATGGTATCAAAGGCCTTGGCCAGATCAAGGTAGGCTGAGTAAACCACCTTGCCTTCATCCACAGCTCTGGTGACTGACTCAAGGAAGTTGACCATGTTGAGCAGGCATGATCTACCCTTCACAAAACCATACAGTGTGTGATCCAGAGTTAGGAGATTCCCTATATCCTTGTTTATTAGGTCCATGATGATGCGTTCCATAGCTTTGCATATCAGACTTGATAGGCTAATGGGGTGATAGTTCCCAGGGTCTGTAGTCACTCCTCCTTTGTGGAAAGAGATGACTCTAGCAGTGTGCCATTCGATAGGGACAAAGCCTGAGGTGAGGCTGTGACTGAACAGGGCACGCACGTGAGGTGCCAGTTCACTCTGTAGTTTATGTAGAACACAGACAGGGATATTGTCAGGTCCCATAGAAGCTGTATTCTAGGCCTTGGACAGTGCTGTATTAACCTGTGCAGCAGTAATACTGGGTGCCTGGAAATCTACTGTTAATATGATAGGTCTTTTGGGAGGGGAAAGAGGGGTAAAGTTGGCACTGAATCTGTTGGCCGGTATATTGGCAATATCTGTTCGCTCGGTATAGGAGTTGCAGTAGCTCAGAGCAAATATGAGTATTGCCATGGAGATTCTTTACATAACTATAGAAGGCCTTGTGGTTGACTTTACTATCTGCCACAATTCTGTTTTCATAGATAGCTTTAGAGGATTTGATGAGGGATCTCAACTTTTTGTTGAGGCTGATAAGGGAGTTTTTCCATCTTGGGACTTTACCTTATTCTGCATCAGTTTCCCCCTTCTGTTGTAGAATTTGTTTATGGCAGGGGACCACCATATTGGCTTCCTATTTTTGGAGGATAGTGTCTTGGTTCTACTGGGAATGGTGAGATCCTTCGTTTTTTGTACGTGTTCGGTTGGACCCTAATATTCTTCAGGGTGCTTAGGAACATGGAGTGTGAGCCTTGGGGCAATGATAGGAACCTATAGCAAGCTATGACCTGAATCGCTGTCTTACCCAATGTTAGTTGTACTTGAAGTATCTCTGATGTGTTATGTTGGGCTACCAGTATGGAGGTGTGCGCATCCTTTATGAATATTGAACACCACCACCTTTGGAGCTTCGGTCCAAGTTCTGGGGCTGAAAGGTGTGGAATGAGTTATAAGAACAAATCCATGACTGGAGTGAAGCAAAACCACCTTTATTAAAAATGGACTAAAATAGACTAAGCGCTTTCACCCATTAAATCTTTGGGCTTCTTCAGAGTCAAAAAACAAGATCCAAGAATAAGTATTTATACATGTAATTCAATTGAAACCATTAGTCAATTATAAAATAAACTAATGAGAACAATGATGTCATTAATTAAAATGCCTCTGCTTCTACCCAATTGCCCTAATGCTAGAATCAATAGGCTAAATTTAAACACAATAAAAGTAACAGTGAATCATTGCCCTAACACATCCATTTAACACAGTCTGACATGAATATAAACAAAAAAAATGAAAAATGTATATAAAGCAAAGAATAATAAAAATTGAATTAGCATATAATGCTAATGAACTCATATAAAATGTGATCTGTATTTAAAAACACTTGAAATGGAAATGCTCTTATTTATACCTGTGTTCTAGTAGCATCAAGGTGCAGCTGCCATAAACATTCCCTTATTTCTAAAAGGGTTTTGAGGTCACCGCCTGAGTCATTTTTGGGCACCCTCTCAATGACAAAAAATAAGAACTTTTTACAATTCACACATTCCTTACTATGGTTAAATAAAGCACTAGTTGTCTTTTTATTTTTTATGTCTCTATTGTGCTCAAGAATCCATAATCTTAATTTACATGTGGTCTTTCCCACGTAAAATGCCAAACAGGTTAAACATATGACAACATAGACCACCATGTCAGTGTTGCAGTTAAAGAATCCTGGACATTTCAGTGATCTTTTATATTTATTAATGTACACATAAGGTCCATCATTTATGAATTTACTAGTCTGTGGCTCTTGCAACTGTTTTGGTGGAATGAGTTATAGCCTGGTAGTGCAGGGGTGCTTTCTGCTGCCTTGAACCAGGTCTCTGTTACAGCACAAATGTTGATGTTTTTCATTTTAAGGAGTGCTTCAAGTGAGTGCATTTTGAAATATAGACTTCTAGCATTGAGCAGCATGACCCTCAGATTGCATTTGTTTGTAGTTGTTATGGTGGTAATTTGGTCTTTTGAACACCACCTAAAAAAGACACTATAGGGGTGGCAAGAGGCTTGGCCAGTATCCGGAAGCCCAGGGATGCCAGATGCAGGCCATCTCTGACAAAGCATCGACGTCTGTCAATCATGTCATCCCAGGCAGACAAATAATGGATCCCCTTAGAATGACACCAGAAACTTAACCAATTTTTGAAATCAATCATTTTCTGCTTGCACTGTGGTATCATTCTGGGTGATGGTAGGATGCTGCTCAGGGCTAGGGTCATACCCGCCTGTGCTACATAATCCGAGAGTTCCTCAATGTCATTTTCATGTAGTCCAGGGAGGTACGTTTCAGGTCATTCACGCCCACATGTACAAAGAGTCACATTTTACTGTTGTTGAGGGACCTGAGTCCATGTGTTATGTGGTAGATCCTGGCACCTGACAGGCAGCTGACTGTTACTTTCTCCTTATTCACCCCAGTGCGTGGGACATCAGTGTGCCTCACTATCGGGTTACCTATGACTAGCGTGTTGGGCATGCTGTTTTGTCTTAGGGGCTTTGGTTGAGTGGCACATTGTTTAAGAGAGTTATGTGTCTCGTGATTAGTGTTGTGTTGTGGTGGTCGAGTGCATAAAGGTGGGTATGTGGTTTGTGTTTTTATGTGAAGGCAGTGTTGGTGTTTGTTCTGGAGGGCTATGTGTTCCATGTGGTGTGGTGCAAGTGTTGGCCTTCTCCTCTTGACCAGCTATTCCGGTCTTGGCTGAAGAGTGCGTGGCTTCCAATTTCGATATATAAGTGCATCTCTTGCAAGTCTGAGTGTTGGGAGGTAAGAGAAGAGGGTTGTCTGTGTACATGAGGCAGTTGCTACGTTGCCTCAGGATGCTCAAGTTTACCAGATAAATAAGCAAAAGCACAGGGAACTGACTTTTAGACATGCCTGGAGGGGTGGGCATTAATAATAAGTACTGGAGCTGTGTCCTTGTAGAGCGTTTAGTGCTGGTAGCACTTTTGTGTGCTACAATAATTGCCACAAGAAGTCTGGTAAAGTGCTAGACTAACAAGCTAGTAAAAATGCAGCAGAGGAGAGAACTAGCAGATCTAAGGGAAAAGTTGAAGAGCAGACTTTGGCACTGCTCAAAAGCTTACAAACTGTCTTGGATACAGTAAATCTGTATCTGGACTAGACTAGCTACAGGAAAGGTGGGAAACAAGTGCAAATGTAGGCTTTTAAACCAGAAAGTTGAAAGAGATGGAAAGACTGCTCAAACGGTCAATAAACTACAATTTCTGGGCCAGAAACCACTCCTCTTGTGGTAGATAGGCTACCTAGTACTTACCTCTCCCACTGTTAAGCTAGAAGGCTTCCCTCAGACACAGAAAGGCCTGGGGGGCTCAGAAGCTTACAAACAGTCCTGGATACAGCAAATATGTATCTGGACTAGAATAGTCATAGGAAAGGTGGGAAACAAATGCAAATGCAGGATTGTAAATCAGAAAGTTGAAATAGATGGAAAAAAACTGCCCAAACAGCCAATGAACTACAATTTCTGGACCAGAAACCACTCCTCCTGTGGTAGATAGGCTACCTAGTGCTTATCACTCCCACTGATAAGCTAGAAGGGTTCCCTCCAACACAAAAAGCCTTGGAGGGCTCAGAAGCTTACCAACAGTCTTGGATACAGCAAATCTGTATCTGGACTAGACTAGTTATAGGAAAGGTGGGAAACAAGCACAAATGCTTCAAGGTAAATCAGTCCAAAACATTAAAAACATTGCTGATATTAATAAGCAAATGAATATTCAATCAATTTGTCACAGTACAACACAAATATTTAAGGATTAGAATTCATCTTGTGCCAAATTCAGCAGTACAATACACCAACTATTAACTTGGAAACTATTTGATTTTATTGTTGAAAAGATAATTTATTAGCTTCTTTTTATTGAAAATCCTAGTCACCTATTAATGTAATTTCTGCAGCACTGATGAAATGAAACATTTCATTTGTAAGAAATGTCCTATATTCTGCTCCTGACATTTACCATTATGGACTTCCATAACATCTATTAATGTATCCTAAGGATTCTAATTCTTGTATGGAACAGCAGAATATTTTATTCATTGTTAGGTATGTTAGATAGGACAAGGAATAATAACGAGTGAGCTGTAATACATTTCTTTTAGTCGGTACTTCATTTTACTAGTACAGCTCTCCATAAAAATCTATTAAAATGTAGACATTTATTAATCTAATATGATTTACTTTGTAGAGATGCAGCACTTCATATTTTTATAACAAATAATAAAGCTATCCCAACATTTCTATTGGAAAAATAGAATGTTATATTTATTCCTAAGGAAAAAAAAAACAAAAAGTTTCTTTACACTCTGTTTTAGAGAAGAATAACAACATTAAGCATATTCTCTAAATGGTCCAAGAAAGCCCACTGGTATTTTGATAAAAATTATGAAATGTGCATATTTCTGAGGTTCTTGGCAACTGTTGATTTTAAATGTAATGTGTTGGCGTATAATATGGAGGTGTTTTACTTGGATTACTATTGGTTAGGGCTGTTTGAACACCTCTTAAAAAACAATAACTAAAACATGTTGCTGAAATTTACTTTCTATGAAATTATTAATAAAATGACTAACAGATAATGGCTTCAAAGGAAACTATAATTAAATAATCACAGCAAGGACTACATTTGGCAGCTTATTCAGGTAAAATGAAATAAAAATATGTAAGCCAGCTACAATAGATATAACTTTATCTTTTGCTTCTATGACTTGGTTTCATAGAATTATCTCCAAAATGCCTCACCAGGTGTACATAATCCAGTTTTATTCAGCTTATGATGTTGTTCCTATAAATAGCATAAGTTTCACTGAATAATATTGTAACATACTTTTTATCTTATTTGTCTCAAGTAAATATTTTACTGGGAGATGTCAGTGCAGCTTTGGAAGCACTGCTTTGTCATAAAAGATGGGAATAATTACAATGGATTAAGCAAGATTTCAGACATCCAACTACTCATGCATCAGCAGGTAATCTGAAGTAGTTAAAGCCAAATATCAGGACTGGATATGAAGTGGTATGGAGAGGTTTGTGCAAACCTTTTTACAAGGTGAGTACACCTGCATTGCTACACCCAGTTTTCAGCTTTGCATTACTATAACTCTTTCTTGTGACAATGTGCATGAAAATACTTTTACATTTTGGGACAGAGACATTTAATGCAAAACCAGAATAATATACTTTAAAAAGTACGTAAACTAAACATGACAAGCACTGTCTTAAATCATCACAGCTGGTGAAACTATGGCATAAAGTATCTGATATTATGAGAGCCAAAGTCCAATATTTCAATGTTTTAACTCAGGCATGTAACCTTGCTATGTTTTGAAAGCTGCAATAATACAGATATGTAGGGTCTATATTATGTTATCGACCACTTAGCTTTTCTAATGCCTAAACGTCGACAGCTAAGGGTCAAAAGCTGACAATCTCAAATGACCAGTTAAGTGATTTCTTTCACTGGGAAATAATTTGCTTGGCCATTGTCGGGAATTTGCCCTTTCGCCAATGTAGAGTGATCTCGGAGTTGGTATATTTAGTTGGGGGTGTGTGGGGGGAACAGCCCCCCACATCAGGGGTGAAGCCCCCCACTTTTTTAAGGGTTGGAAGTTTATGTTAGTTTGGCATGGTCAAGCGAATTGTTTCCTGGTGAAAGAATTTGCTTAACTGGCCGTTTGAGAGTGTTAGTTTTCGGCCTTTAGCTGTTGACGTTTAGGTGTTCGACAAGCTAAGTGATCGGTAACATAATATAGACCCGATATATAAACTTAGAACATAAAAAAGAGACCATATCAAATATAGCTGATGAACTTTTTGTAATTAAAAGTACTGCAAAAATGCCTGCTGCCAGGATACACAGACTGCTTTGCATTTATTGTATTTAGTTTTTATGTTCCAAAGTTGTTGTTGTTGGTCTTTTCCCAGTTAGGGGTCGCCGCAGCAGAACTCCGGTCTGCTAATGATTTGCAGTAGATTTTTATTTTTTTTATGGTTCTGAGTTGCCAGCCCGATACCCAACCTTCAGCGAAGGCACACCCATTCATACATGCCTTTTGGAGGCCACTCAACCGCGGGGAGGACATGAAGACTCCACACAGAAGGCACTCCAGCCGTGACTTGAACAGAAGAACCTCTTGCTGTGAGGCAACAACGTTACCGCTGTACCACGTGATTTCAGAAAAAAAAAAACATTTGTATACTGATGTTATTACATTACATTAATTTCATAAGTACAGAAATAACTTTTTCAACAAATTTTAAACCAACCAAGTAGTAGTGAAGACTAAGGTCAGTGCTTGCTATACTAATACTCACTGAGACCATCAAGTGCATAAACAATAATTTACAGTAGAAGAGGCTGCCCAGAGGTTTTTGAGTTCTTTATGATGCATAAAGCTTGTGCAGCAGTTTTATTACAATATTTGTGAGATTCTACTAGTGAAAATAAATAAATGAATAAATAAATAATTGTACACCTGAAAGAAAAGAAAAAAAAAATGATTCTGTAAAATGTCAACCTAAGCATGTCACGTCTTTAAATAATTAATAACCAAGCCGCATGGGCTTATGACATCTGTATCACTTAATGAGTTCTTCTTCTATCACTGTTCAGAAAGCATACAGTTATCTCTTCAGATGCATTCATTTTTTATTATAAAAGTCTTTGTGATGTGAAAAAATATAGACTTAAAATAACTGATAGACTCATATTCATAATCTAAATATGAAATATTGTTAATATTTTCAATCAGTTCTCTGACACCCAGCATAACTGTAATTAATATGTTTTAGCTTTTCCTATTTGCTCAACAGGTAATGTTATACATCAAAACTTACAGTGAAAGTCATTCTTTTAATAGTCTCTATGATTTATTGTCACATTTTCCAACAATTCACTATTGTAGGTAAGTGATGTATCATAAAATGCTTACCAGTCCTTCAGAATCAATAATCGTTGAAAATAGCATAAAACTATGTAGCACACACAAAATTCAATTACTTAAAAATAGTATGTCTTAAATACAGACATTCTAATTTCTCTTACCTTTCGGTGACTATTATATAGTTATTACACAATAATTTGTTACAATTATAAAAGCCATACTATTCAGAATGTTATCTACAAGTAAACTCCTACATTCATGTCTGCTACTTTTATTAATATAGAGACTTATCTGCTGCTCTCTCTCTCTCCCTTTCACTCTCGCTGTGTCCGTCTACATGCTTGTGTACTCGAGCAGTTCACAAAGAGGCAAGTCAGTTTTAAACTGAGATAACTGTATTGGCCATATTGTGGTGCTTTAGTGAAATAGAAAGCCAGTCAATTTAGTCTATGGCCATCCACAACGTGAGCTACAAACATGCATCAAATAACATACTGGAAAGACAGTTCTACATTTGCCCAAAGCAAATTAGTCAATGCCCCCAAAAATGACTTATTATTATCAATCAGCCTTTGGAGATCTAACTTTGGATATTTCTAAAGGTAACCATAGCCCTCGGCCAAAACCTAAAACAACATTTTGTAACTTCAATTTTTATGGAAAGAAGAATAATTCAGAAACATATTCAATAATATCCAGAGAAACTAGTCAATGTGCTGAAAATGTTAAGGCCACAAAAATGACTTACTAAGTGTTGTGGCACTTACAATTACATGAAATATTTGCCATTTGATCATTAATACATGTCTTTCCTTCAAAAGCACTTTATCATTTCTTGTTCTCTGCTGAGCAATTACCTTAACAACAGTTTTTAAATGTGTCTTTCTTCTGGAATTGAATCTAAAGTGGTCAAGCTCTCTTTAGGACTGAAGAACTGATTTAATTTGCTTAGCTTTTATTTATGTATGTGCATAACTATTTTTGCTAAAGACTCCATATTCTGTTCCTTATTTGTGAAAATAATTTTCTCTAGTCATTACCACTGCTAAGGTAGGTTTATCTATGGTCAGTATGGCTTCATTTGACATATGTTTCCTAACGGAAATGTTCGATCAGCAACCTTAATCATTTTTCTAGTTTGTAGTTTTTCACTAGGATGTGCTGCAGACCTCTTTTTCTCAGTATCATCTTTATTATGCAGATAATTCAAGCAATTTTACCATACTCTTCTTTAGCTGAATGAGATGTTCAACAGAGTGCATGAACAGATTGAGCACACCACAGAAAGAAGCTCACCATTGTACAGTCTACTGAGCACACTACACAAAGAAGTGCACCACTGTAGAGTCTGCCAAGCACACCACACAAAGATGTGCACCATTGTACGGTCTACTGAGCACACCACACAAAGAAGTGCACCATTGTACAGTCTGCCGAGCACACCACACAAAGAAGTGCACCACTGTACAGTCTACAGAGCACATCACACAAAGAAGTGCACCATTGTACAGTCTGCCGAGCACACCACACAAAGAAGTGCACCACTGTACAGTCTACAGAGCACATCACACAAAGAAGTGCACCATTGTACAGTCTACCGAGCACACCACACAAAGAAGTGTACCATTGTACAGTCTACCGAGCACACCACACAAAGAAGTACACCATTGCACAGTCTGCCGAGCACACCATACAAAGAAGTGCACCACTGTACAGTTTGACGAGCACACCACACAAAGAAGTGCACCAATGTACACTCTGCTGAGCACACCACACAAAGATGTGCACCACTGCACAGTCTACTGAGCACGTCACACAAAGAAGTGCACCATTGTACAGTCTACTGAGCACACCACACAAAGAAGTTCACAACTGTACATTTTACCAAACACACCACACAAAGAAGTGCACCACTTTGTCAACATTTGAGCTGTATTTTGTGGCAGTTAGTACAGAGGACTAAATCTCTTTTGGTTTGACTCCTTCCTCCTTTATTTGCCTACTCTATGACTGAGAGAAATCATTTAACCAAACACTGCTCTCAGGTCATGCCTGAAAAGTGACAGTTTGTCCAGTGGTCTAATAAGTCAGCAAATAAATAAAATCATGCCACATTTTACTTCACAGACAAACCTAGCCTCATATGGTAACTACTAAATCCATAGGTAATATGAAAAAGTTTTCATAAACAATATGAATGAAAGACTTTCCACCTAATGATATGTATTTTTTATCTGCATTCATGTAATTAACATATTATGGATATGTTGATTTGCAGTATATTCATGCATCACAATGTCAACAACTTATTTCTTTCTATTACACCTAACATGTTGCCTTTAAGTTATGTAAATATTTGACTCTATGTACCCAATTTATCTGTACTTTTGTAAATATCTGACTCTGCTATTAGTGTTTGGAATATAATTTTGTATTTACTGTTACAAATATAAATTCTTTATCTATTACAAGGTGAAATGTGATTTATAGCTGGAGCTTTTCTCCCTGGGCTTCTGCTGAATAGACTATCCTGTTAAACAAATGTCAAATAAATAAAATAAAATATTCGGTGCACATATTATTGTAAAAATGTCTGTTTATGTACAACTCCTTTTGCTATTTTTGCCTTCGGTAGTTGTAAGACAATGGATTTTTTAAGCTTTATGATAAATGTTTACTCTCTAGGAGTGCTATTATAAATATCCACAATATCAACTTGACAACTGATAGGTTTGGAACCAAGACTTTAATGGGCATGGATTTCCTGACTTGATATTTCTATTCATGTCATTATTTGGTGCCTCTTTTGAA
This sequence comes from Protopterus annectens, assembly GCF_019279795.1. Lineage (NCBI taxonomy): Eukaryota > Metazoa > Chordata > Ceratodontiformes > Protopteridae > Protopterus > Protopterus annectens. The sequence goes on along the minus strand of NC_056738.1, from coordinate 377,534,443 downwards.
CTTATTTTGAAGTTTCTCTTCCATTTTCCTGAGCCCTCTGTAGTATATATTGAGGTGAATGTCATGAATGACATCAAACGCATCTCTGGTATTGAAAAATTAAGAAGAGCAGTATTTCCACCTTTAGCAATAAGTTTCTCACTTCCACCAATAGCAATGATATAGAAAGAAAACGGCTTCAGAAAGCAACCAGTAAACTTAAGGTGCATAAAGAGCTTTTTGTTTAATAAAATCAAACTTCTTCAGATGCATACATACACAATACAAGTTTTAGTTTAAATAAAATACTAAGAAGTGCTTGAGCTAATCAGCTCACATGCTGTGATGACATCAGCAACAAAAATTAACCCTTCCTGTTCTACACACTATAAAATAATATTGTTTAAAACTAAAACAATGTTGACATCCATATACAAAGACATTTGAAGCTATGGTTTAGAAAATCAGTCATTAATGAATTGTATTACTGAGTATTACTTTAGACAACAAAAACAAATAAATATGTAAAATAATAAAGTTGCCTATAAAGAATTACTTTAAATTTTCTATTAAGTAATTCTACCATGCTGAAAAATTATATATAAATAAAATACTTCATCTTTACAAAACAAAATCACATATCATCGCTAGTAAATACTATCAATAATATAAGCGATGTGCTGCTGAAATTCCATACTACAGCCTTTTTTACTACAGTATTTCATACTGCTTCATCGTTAATCGCCTAGCCCAAGGAAACACAGCTGGCGGTTCAGGAAAAATATTTGGGCACCGTTGACAGTATCTAAAATGTTATAGAAAGAATTAACAATGTGAATGCATGATTTTAACTAACAGTGCATGACCGTATTACTGATTCTGTGACATTCATACTATGCTATGTTTTTTAGGGTCTGATACCCAATTTTAGCTACTTTGCATTGTGGTTGGCCACAGCCTGACCACACCCTAAAGTGGCCATCCATCTTCTTGATGTGACAGAGCAGACCAATCCCTTTACTTATCATGTATTGGCCAGTTTTGTTATTTGGCTGTGATACACCACAAACACACACACACACACACACACACACACACACACACACACACACACACACACACACACACACACACACACACACACACACGTTGTGCTGCAGGTGCCATTTATATATATATGAACCTAAAATCCAGAAATGAATTAAATTGGTCCTTGGCTGTAGCAATCCAAACATAAAAAACACATCAGACCTCACTCAGTCATCATTCACCAGTAGTGAAGTCTATTAATAGTGAATGCTTCTGTCTGTACATCACATCAGACTTCATCATAGTAACATACAGTCCAATCAGCTGGACATTTAAATAACAGACTCTACTAGTTACATGGGCTCTATATATCTATCACAATACATTTCTTACTCATCAGTAGTTCAATAAACACAGCTGTTACAAAAACATATGAGAAATTCCTTTTACTCAAAGCACTGTTACAAAGCCAAACATCAAAAGCAAAATAAAATAGTGTAATAATGTTAAGTCAAATGTTAAATCAATAAATGAATGAATTAATGAATAAATAAATAAATAAATAAAGTGAATCTAGAAGACATAATATCTTCATTTGGGCATGCCGTTTCTCAACTCGGGTTTAATAGAAATGGACAGACTCAAACCTGATGGAATATTGACAGCCAATGCCAGTTGCCAGAAGACTATCAAGTAAGAGCTCAATGGCTGCCCCCCTCTCTGCTGACTTTGCCTGGTCCAGTACATAAAAAGAAATCATCTAAAGCTTGAACACTGTGAAATATTTATGTAAAGCATTAGAAGTCTTTTTGCCTAATTGAGTAAACATGATCAGTATCATTGGTTATGAAATAAAATATACTTTGCATTGTCTAACACAGTCCTGGGAATTCAAGAATGTCCTAAAAAGGCCCTACACCCAGAATGAGATAATTTGTTATTCAGAGACATTTTAGCCACAACTTGGAAAGACCTGAACATCTCGGTAGTAAACTGCTGTACATGTATGCATTACCATACCCTCCAGTCACTCTCCTACAGTATACATTCAAACCCAAACACACACATACACATACAGACTGCAGTCTTCATACTGTCCCTAACTTGTCTACCCCCATTAAGTATTTCTCCCACCGCAGTTCTTGTAATAGTTTATGTTCCCCTCCCTAATCCTTGTAACAGTTTATGTGCCATTATGGCATGAGTATCATATGTCTCGTGGCTAGTGTTTCTGCCCACTCCCCATCCCTGTAATACTTTGAGTGCCATTAAGTCACCAGTACAGTTTCCCTGGTGCTAATGTTTCGCTCATCCCCAATCCCTGTGCACTGCAGGTGCCATTAATGCAGTCGGGTTTAGAGTAATCCCTGCTGTCTACTGGCTCTCCCATCCCCCTGATCCCCATAGTGCAGCAGGTGCCATTATGACACTAGATTTTAGTGTAAATCCTGTTGCCTAGTGGCTCCCCCAGCCCTCGATCCTTGTAGTGCTTCTGTGTTTTGTATAGGAACATGGACTTTTGGCCATGTTCACTACTGAGAAGTGATGGAACTACCCTGATCTACGTGCCTTCCTGGAGGTGGTTCTGGGGGAGACAGCCCATGAGTATTTAGCATATGCCACTCCTCCAGACTTCCTCATTACAATTCAGCACACTGTGGAGCAAGCCCTACTTGGTGCTACACATCTTCATGCCAGTGCACCATACAGCAGTGTGTTATGGCTGTTTTGGAATCCCAAAAGTTACCACGACATATAGATGAAAGTTTACATGTTGCAGTACCTTTTTGAATTCTATCCAGTATTTTTGATGTTAATGGACTTTATTATATAAGTAAATTAAGATATTGATTTATTAATAAAGAAGAGTGTATAAAAACTTGGTAGTGTTGTTTGTGTCTCCTCATGAAGGTATCAGCCAAAGTGCTAGGGAACATAATAATACATTTTAATTCTTAAATACCAGCAGATGCATACAACCAAAAATCTGGATAGCGAAATGTGTATGTCTAACATCATAACTCCTCCTACTTCACTACAACTATCAGAAACAAGGTGCACAGAGGTATCAAAAATGAATCATACAGGCATAGTAATTCCAAGGTAGACGGCTTTCTCTTTTCATAAAGAAAGCTGGTGGTGCAATCCAAAAGTCCACAAAGTCATCAAAAGAAAGGAGTTCAGGAAAAAGTGGAAGATAGAAAAGATGGACCAGGATAGGAAGGAATACTGTTGGTTAGCAAAGACGCTAAGAAAGGAGTTGCAGTAGCAAAGCACAGGGCATCGGAAGCACTCTACCATCTTCCGGAAAGTGACTTAGTAGGCAGCAGAGAGAAACTCTATCGGGTTGCAAGAAAAAGACAGAAAGATAAAGAAGACAATCAGACACCCTTCATAAGGGATGCCAGCAACAACCTGCTCACCAGCCAACAGGCCACCAAAGAAAGATGGAAGGAATACTTTCAGCACCTTCTGAATGAAGAAAAACCCTTGGAAGCTGTACTGCCCTAGACACAGCTTGCAATGAGAGAAGAGGAGCCCACCCTAGAAGAAGTAACAATAGCATTAAGGAAAATGAAGCCAGGGAAAGCAGCAGGCTCAGATGAGGTTACAGGAGATATGATAAAGACGAAGAAATGAGGACATACGAGCAGAAGCTAAAGTAGCTCCAGTTGCAGGAAAGATCAAAGAGAACATATTGCAGTCGTTCGAGCACATGTGCAGAAAAGCAGAAGACAATCTGGTGAAGAAGATTTGGGACAGACAGGAAGAAGGTAACAGGAAATGAGGGCGTCCAACAAAGAGGTGGTTGGATTGTGTCAGAGAAGATCTGTGACAGCCAAGCATGAGTTTCGAAGAAGGCAGGAGTGTAGTAATGAATCAAGAGAGATGGTGATGGTTAACCCAACACACTGAGCCCATGTAGAAAATGGGAAAAAGGAGGTTGAGGGTGATGATGGTGATGATAGTAAGATGGATAGCAGACTAGCTAAAACACAGACTCCTTAAACTGTCAGTGGCAATTGTCTTATCAAGAAGCATGAAGGCAATAAGTCCTGAGCTGAGGGCTTGGTATTTGAGCACCTTTTTATTTTGGCATTTACTTTTTTCATCTCCAGGCTGTAAACAAAGATCTCTGGCTAACTAAGTTTGCAGATAACAGCAACCAATGAGTTACTGTTAGCCCCCCCACCCCCAGATTCCCCTACCTTTTATAATAACTAGTGTACCGAAAATAGGCTTAGATTAAATGCAGACAAGTGCAATAGTGTCTGATTTAGTAGGCAACCCTTTTTGTCAGCCTACAGCACAGACAATACCCCACTTCAAAATGAAAATGTTAGAGGCCTTGAATCATGGGTTGAAAATTCCCTTTCATTCAATCATCAGGTGAAATACAGTTGTCACAAAATCCTTTTAGTTAGTGCGGCTAATTGCCAAGAGAATATCATTCAGAACTAAAGAGGGCAGTGTCACTTTACATTCAGCTTTTGTAGAAACACCTGCGGCCATAAAGGACATGAAACAACTAAACTACAAAAACTAAAATACAGCACTTGACCAAGCACAAAATAAATTTATTAACAAATGATAAGCGCTTTTGTCCCAGGTTAGATAGACTTCATCAGATCTGAGGTCAAGTGCCGTATTTTAGTTTTTGTAGATTAGTACATTCAGAATTTATTAGGCCAATTAAGTACAATGCCCTTTTCAGGATGTACCTCACTGGACATATCAAGCAACTACAGAGAACTTCCTAAGTTCCTAAGATCACTGCCATAATTACCACAAATTCCTGAGAGAGAGAATGGAAGCACTGCCCCTTTATTAGACTCTTAAGGGAAGATCAATTCCTTGCTTCTGTGGCATGAGAGATACAGTTGTTCTAGATCTTTTGTATCTCCATGAGTTTACTAGTTCTATAAATGCCAGAACAAGGTACCTAAATCTTCACCAACAGGTAAATAAAACATGATGGATAGACAAATTTATTGCACATTGCTTCCTTCACATCTGAGACAGACTGCCTCCTGACAGTTAAACAGTGTGATATACTATCATCCTTGAAAAAAGTCATAGGTGATTGAATGGACACCCATAAATTCACCCTGGGCTTGACTAGCGTCATCTTCTTAGAAAAAGGGGTGTAGCCAAAGGGTGGGTACTGGCAAGGCATAAATCATCACAAGACTCAACTACCTTGAAATTAAAAAAGAAATGTAAAACATATGTATTTGCTTTAATAAAAGGACACTTCACTGCTACAAAAAAGCAGTATTTTTATAAACTTTGGATCTCTGAACTTTCCCTTTAAAATTTGATAATATACATTAAACAGTTTAATATGACCTGTCGGGTGCCAGAATCCGCCACATAACACATGCACTCAGGTCACTCCACAACAAGTACAAATATGACTGTCATTGTACATGTTGGCGTAAATGACATGAGACATACCTCCCTGGACTACATGAAAAGAGACATGGAGGAACTCTCTGACCATGTAGCCCAGGCTAGTATGACTCTGACTCTGAGTAGCATCCTGCCCTCACCCAAAATGATGCCAGCATATGAAGAAAAAATGATCAGTTTCAACAATTGGTTAAACTACTGGTGTCGTTCAAAGGGGATCCAGTACTTGTCAGCCTGTGACGACATGCTTGACAAGGCACGTTGCTTCGCCAGAGACGGCTTGCACCTGTCGCCCCTGGGCTTTCGAATACTGGCCAAGACTCTTGCTGCCCCAATACTGCCTCTTTTTGGCAAGGCACAAAAGACAAACCCGCCTCCATAAACAACAATAATAAACAAAAACTGAGGGTAATGCTGCTCAACTCCAGAAGTCTAAACCTCAAAATGCACACACTCAAGGCTCTCCTTAGTATGGAAGAAATTGACGTATGTGCAGTGACAGAAACCTGGTTCAAGGCTCCTGAGAGCACCCCAGTACTACCAGGCTATAACTCCTACCATACCTTTAGGTCCCAAAACCAGGACCGGAACACAAAAGGAGGGGGTGTGTCCATATTCATCAAGAACACGCACACCTCCAGGTTAGTAGCACAGCATGTGGAATCTGAGACCATCCAAGTGCAATTGACAGCGGGTAAATTGACTGTTCAATTTATAGCTTGCTACAGATCTCCCACCTTGTCTCAGGACCCTCACGCAGCATTCCTGAGAACATTAGAAAGTATGAAGATTCTACCCAACACCATGCTACTGGGTGACTTCAACTATCCAAACATTGACTGGGAAAACTACTCAAGCTCAAATGCCCTAGCTCAATGCCTCCTTGAGTTTATAAACTCAAACACCCTTGAACAGCTGGTCACCACTCCCACAAGAGGTGACAATATACTGGACCTGGTCATCACCAACATGGGGGAACCTATGTTCCACACCTGAGGTAAACTCGTCATTGGTAAGATCAGATTACAAACTAATCACACTGGACATCCACATCCCGACCCCCCCCAGTCAAGGAAATCAAGGTAAAAAACTTCTCTAAAGCCAACTTCACACTCCTCAAGACTGAGGAGGGAAGTTTCAAAGCTCCCAATCAAATGGAAAATGATGACCCATCGGCAGAATCCTTTACAAGTGCATTCTATGAACACCTTCAAGAATGCATGGACCGAGCCATCCCAAGTAAAACCAAGACCAACTCGTCAAAAAAGAGGAGGCCAGTCTGGAGGACCCCGGCCATAAATAAACTTTACAACAGAAAGAGGAAACTCCTGCAAGATTGAGCAAAATCCCAAAATAAGAAGGCATCTCTGATTAACATCAGTAAAAAACTGCGCTCCCTCATTAAATCATCTAAGGCCAACTTCGAAAGAAAAATAGCCAATGACTCTAAGGATAACCACAAGGCCTTCTTTAACTATGTCAAGAGTCTAGGGGCAAACTCTCAGATATGCTCCGAGCTAGTGCATAATGGCCATAAATACACTGAACCAACCGACATTGCCAACATCCTGGCTGACAAGTTCAGTGCAAACTTCACCCCCTCCTCTCCACCAAAGGGGCTAGCACCCATCCCAGAAGAATGTGGCACTCCAGATATCTCAGACACACAAGTAAAGACAGCCCTTGCAAAGGCCAAAAACACAGCATCAATGGTACCAGATGCTATCCCAGGTTGTGTCTTACACGAGCTTCAAAATTAACTAACCCCTCCATCTCAAATCACTATTTAAACTCAGCCTCTCTACAGGCTATGTACCCAAAGAATGGCGTACAGCAACAGTCGTACCACTCCACAAAGGTGGTGCCACAACTGACCCTGGGAACTATCGCCCTATAAGCTTGACTAGCTTGGTCTGCAAAGCCATGGAACGCATTATCATGGAGCTCATTAACAGGGACATTGGGAACCTCCAGACACTGGACACCACCCCTTCGGCTTTGTTAAAGGCAGATCTTGCCTCCTGAACTTGGTCGACTTCTTCGAAACAGTCACCAAGGCCATAGATGAAGGATAGGTGGTCCACACAGCATATCTGGACCTCGCTAAGACGTTCAACACCATCCCACACTCAGGAATCATAGACAAACTCACCAGCTTAAATATCAACCCCTATGTCACGAGATGGGTTGCCAATTGGCTCTCAGACAGAACCCACATGGTAAGAGTGGCAGGAGCCATGTCTGACTCTAAACCAGTCACAAGCAGAGTCCCACAGGGCTCAGTCCTGGGACCCCTCCTGTTCGGTATGTATTTCTCCGAAGTACAGGCAAAGGCGGAGGGACTGTGGCGAACCAAGTTCGCAGATGACTGTAAATTGGGTGCAATAACTGACTCTCCAGCTGACACAGACATCCTGCAAAAGGGTCTCACAGAGACAAACACCTGGTGTCAAAGTCACAGCCTCAAGCTAAATGCCAAAAAATGCATAGTAATCCCATTTGGGAAAAACAAAGTACCTACAAACTACCACATAGATGGGAATCTACTAAGTACAGAAGAAGTAATTAGGGACCTGGGTACCCAAGTAGATAGCATGCTCTCCTTTGATAATCACATAGCCAAAATGGTCTGAAATCCTTCTATGTGGCACACCTGATCACAAAGGGTTTCTCATCCAGATCCAAGGAGGTGATTGTGCCCCTTTACTCCTCACTCATTAGGCCCATAATAGAGTACAATGCCCCATTTGGGGTGTACCTCACTAGACACCTGCAACAACTAGAAAGACCACAGAAGTACCTCACTAAGAGGATTAAGGGCCTTAAACAATTACACTATGAAGCATGACTAAAAAAGCTCCAGCTCTTCTCAGTCGCTTACCGTCTGTTCAGAGGTGACCTATGCCTGACCTATAGAGCCATGTCAAACCCTGAACTAATGGACATGCTTCACCTAAAAAAAAACGAGATCCCCAGAACCACTCGTTCTAGCGACTTGAACCTATGTACAATAATAAACAGGACATGCTGGAGGGATAGATTCCTGTCCCAGCGACTCCCCTCACTCTGGAATAGAATCCCAATCCATATACGACAGAGCTCCTCTCTGACCCTCTTCAAGAGAAATCTTGATGAGTGGATGGGTAATCGTACGTTCTACCCTGGGATCACTTCACGAGCCCTGTTGACAGAGGCCCAGGTTACTAATCTAATGGGGAGGCGAAAGCCATCACTCTGTGGCTAGGCTTATAAATGCCCATGGGCAGATAGCCTAGTACTTACCTATGAACCCATGAACAGAACCACAATAAACTATAATTCCTTTTTTCACAGTTTCTGCTTTCACACAGGGAGAAATGAACTCTGTCTGTTGATTGGTGTGCAGCCATCTTGGAAGTCTGTCCTCTTCATCATTATTGTATCCATTAGCCCCGTATCACTCAGATTTCCCCATCCCTTTCCTCAGTGACGCCTACTTGCACAGCTCATGCTTCACTATTTGCTGTACATTCTGCCTCCCTCTCTTACTAAACAACACCCATAGCTGGCCTTAGGCACAGGCCAACTAGGTGGCCTCCTAGGGTGCTGCTCTAGCAGGGGCACTTTTCCAGTAATCTGGATGGTGTAGGTTGACCAGGATGGGGGCACAGGATGGTGTTGGGGGAGCACCGTGGAGACCTTTTCCCTAGTGCACCAGTTGACCAAAGGCCTTTCCTGACAAGACCACCAGCTTATTATCCCCCCTTACACTATCTCAGTACCATATTAGGTCCCTGATTCCAAAGGTTCTCTGCTTCCCACACCTTTAATTTCATATGTTAGAGCAGTACAATTATCTGCATCTGTCCTTCATAATCTCCCCATTATTCTTTATCTCTGAAATGTATTTAACCCGTCTACCACAAAAACACTGGCCCAAAAGGTGATCGCTGCTCTTTTTGCCTGCATTGCCACTTTCTACCCTCTATCAACAACCTCATCCCCACCTTTCTACTTTCCATCCTGCTGGCTGGTATATCCTATGCAGGATATAACCCATACAGCTTAGGCTACTGCAGCAGTGATCCATTTAGCCATCTATTGTTATGGTAAGTTTACTTACACAGCACTTTCTGATGCTACTTGTTTTGCAGATGTGCAACAAATCCATCAGTAAAGGATCAGAGGATGCCTTATTGGCTAGGCAAAGACTGCCATGCAGAAGACTGTAGAAGTCCGAGTAAATGGATAGGGCTTTGAGATAGTCTGCAGAGGACTTGTTTACTATTGGTGGTCTCTCAGGATGTTACAAGTGCCTGGTTGGGTACAGGCTGAAGGATGCATATTACTCAATGATGGGTTTGATGACAGCACAGTACAGCACAACAATGACCTCCTTGGGGCTGGAGGCCATGTCCTTACTTAAAAGTTGTGCAACACAGAGTGATTTTCTCACTGCAGAAGACACATGGTGGTCAAAGGTCAGGTTACTGTCAGCATGTGTTGCCAGATACCTGACCACTAGTCTACTTTTAGGGGTGTATTATCAACATGGTAATTTCCAGGGGTGGCTGTCTTTCCAAAAGGTACTATTATGCATTTTGTCACATAGGGCTTTGAGACTGTCTGCATAGCAGTTCACTGTCTGTGGTCTCACAAGCTGTCGCAAATGCCTGGTTGAGTGCATGCTGAAGGGTGCATTGTACTCAGTGACTGGTGTAATGAGAGTAGAGTACATTTGAAAAATGACCTCCTTGGACCTGGATTTTATGCCTTACAAGTTGTGCAACATTGGGTAATTTTCCCACCACAGCAGCCATGTGGTGGTCAAAGGTCAGGTTACTGGCAATTGCAAATTGGATGTGATTGTAAAGCCAGGTGATACTGGGGCTTTTTAAATTCATTTTGATGCTGCATTAACTGTAGCAAGGCAGTTTTTGTATGACTGTAGCAAGGGACTTGCTACAGTTATAATGACAATGAAGTTTAATTTTACTTTTTTTTTAGACCGTCAACTTTAGGTCGAGGCAGGCACCAGTGTAAGGAACTGTCCAAAGTGTCAGATGACCTAGACACAGCTCACACACATTTATTTACTTGGCAGTATCTGTGAACCATGCTGTGTGTTACACAAGCTAATGGTGATACATTTACCATAACTACACTTCTCAAACAAAGGTTCCAATAGAAGTAATAACTGTTATTACTTCTAAGCAATGCACCAAAAGCAAACATGAAATAAAATAGAATTGATTACTACTTGTCAGTATCACATACCACAGGATAGCATTTATCAAAGAATAAAGTCCATGTTGAGAAAAGGGCACTAAATGATTAATGCAGGCATGTAAAATAAATTAAAATATTCTATTACTTTATGTTTGACCACTGGATTTCATTATTAGGTATTACATAATTCAGATAACATTAATCTAACGTTCAAGACTATGTGGTTGAATGTGCTTAGCACTGATTTTTTTTATAATTGTTAGTATATTAGTGTGGAGCAATTAATATGTAATCTGCAGGTTGTTTTACTGTCCATAACTGGCAAACTTTCAACATTATTTTGCTGCATGGTACTTTCTCAGGCCATCAACTACTCTCTCTCCTCTGCCATGTCATACACAGAGATATGCATGCTTATCTAAATATAAATATATGCATATGTGTATATATAGATTTTATCATTTTATATATACAGACACGAGTGCATTTTATGTATGTAGATACCTTCCACCAGAGGCAAACACGCAGTACTTAACCCCCTAAATTAGGCTTCAGTGTAAAGAGAGAACGATAATGTGGTTCACCCGGATTTACTAATCTGCCGTGCAGGACTAAACTAGTCCTGCACGTAAGCGTCAGTTTAAGAGGAGGATGGCAGCGCGTCATGCATATTAATGAAGGTGCGCTGCCTGAGCTCCAAATCCTACACTGAGCGTGGATGAGTGCAGGGGGCGTGTCTGAGAGCAGAGCTCTCAGAATAAACATGCCCCTGCAAAGTAGAACAGAAGAAAGTTAAATAAATGAGTGAGACCACATATCCTCACCAACAGTCCCCATGCGTTCAACAGCAACAGTACATTGAAATAAAATGAGGAAACCCTTGTATTTATTTTTTTTAAAACCCTGAGAACAGCTAACCATAAGTGCGTGGGTTTGCCCATCGTTTAGCTATGGTTAAAGCAGCTGAAAAGGCTGAAGAGGATAACAAGGAATATATATGCAAATGAAGCAGCACAGCAATAGTGTAGTGGTTAGGGCATCCACCTAATGAACAGGCATTCCCAGTTCGAGTCCCAATGCAACACATATCATTTTCCATGTGAAATCTGTATATGAACATATTTTTACATCTTTTTGCCGTATAACCTACATAATAACATTTAAATGTGAACTGGAGTACTGCATGAAATGCACATGTGAAGTGTCAGTGTCATAATGAATAAGGCACTAGTAAGCAGGTTTAAGCACAAATAAGCAGCGGTAAGCATGTCTAAGTGTGTTTGCGAGGGGGTAAGCACTGCCTACACAGATTAAGCAAAGTAGAAGCTAACTGAGTGTAAGAAACTGTAACCGGAGGTTAGCAGTGCTTACCATCAGGCAAACCAGCGTAAACCCACTTACAACTGCTTTAAAGTGCCTTAATCACTCTGGATCCAACAGCCCATGTTCTGCTCAGCAACAAAATAAACTGTCTCTGGAAGGCTCAAACTCAGGACCGTATACACTATAGTCACAGTAGTTAACCTCCAATCCATCACAGCAATAGATATGAATGAGGTATCAGCAAACTAATCCTTACCACAGGAAAATCAAACCAAACATGTGAACTGAATCTATGTACAGTGTGATGTTGGATAACCTGCCACAGAACATAAATATGGGAACTGGAGTACTGCAGTAAGCGTAGATTTGAGGTGTTATTGTAAAAAAGTGCAGAAGTCCTGAGGTCCCCATACAGTGTATGTACACGTGAATCACGGATACCAGACACATAAATAACCTGTAATGAAGAATAAATCATTGCCAAATGACAAATATAGTGCTAATTAACTATTAAGCAATGCTAACTGCAGCACAACTTAAGTTAGTAAGTGTAAGCAATGTGTAGGGGAGCCAATTCAATCTGCCTAGTGGTATACCTCTTTAAGCAGTGCCAACCTGATGTAAGTAGGTCTGCCCATAGCTGAGCCTTTTCAAAACTGGCCAATCATGGGGAAGTGCAGGAAAATGACCGTATTTAAACCCCACAGGTGGGAATACTACCCATAACTGGTTGTAGCTTCCTACTGCAGGCAGAATGGTTGGTGTAGGTGAAGGCACTTGATTCAGAGCGCAGTGCTGGGGCATCCAGGAGTCAAAAATCATGGTATGGCTCCTGGTAAAACACCATGATCAGTGACCACTGCAGGACCAGTACCAGGGCTCGCAGTATAAAATGGAGGCCTGGGACAGTCTCGCCCGTGACCTCACCAGTGCCACAGGTATCCTCCGAACTGGTGAGTAGGTCAGGCATCACCATGCTGACCTGAAGCGATGGAGGGTGGATGTACTGGAACAGTGGATCCAGAAGTCTGGGCAGATGCCCAATGCCCCAGTACTGAGTAAGTACTCATTCTAATAAGTAGTAAATAATTGCCTAGCTTGTGTATACTATGGATAGGTATGGCTAAATATCACTGCATGTTTCTGACAGCTGTAGATGAGCGGGCTGCAAACCAGCAAGCCCATGATGCTAGGCTGCAAAGGCTGCATCGCGAGGCAGGTTAGTAATCAGTCTGCATCTACTGTCATAACATATAAATATAAGAGCCTTAGAAAGTGTTGTACCAGTAGAAATACATGTGTAATAGTCTGTGAATAAAGGTATAACCCCTGGAGTGCTTCTGTTTACTCTTCTCAAATGTTGGCAATGTGTTCCATACTATAAATAGTACTGTTGTATCTTAAGCAGTGTCACCCACACCATGGTATGCAGATATAATGGGCATGAAGTCCTGCATAACAATGTTGGAAGTGCCAAGAGGTCAGTTATATTGTACAAGTTAGAGAGACTTAGATAGAAAACAGTCAAAAGCTTTACATCAGTTCCCTGATAGCACAGTGTACTGTGATGCTAGCTCTAATATTTTGTCACACACAGCAGGGGTTTGAATCCTGGGAGTGCTACTAAGTTGTATGTATAATCATACCCCACAACTGTACAGATAGAAAGTTGTATGCATACTTACACCCAACAACAGTACAGAATTTGCTAGAATGTTCAGATTGTAGGTTGTATGCATATTCATACCCCACAACTGTTCCAATCTGTCCAGCATGTCCAGATAAATGGCCAATACCACCAGCTTGGTACCCTGTTCCCCTGAAAATCCAGTGTGATGATCCAAGAATTGTAGGCAGCTGTCAATGACATATAACTGATAGTCAAACGTGTACATAGTAAGAGAATGTATACGGAAACAAACCTATCATTCTAGCACCTCACCTAAAGTGTATGACAGCAATTCTCAACATATGTTGCATTAACACCTGCAGCCTGTCAGGCCTGTATGTAAGACACAGATCACGTATATAATAATTTATAAACATACCAGTGTACAATATAAGACCATTGTGTAGTGTAATAATACATGTAAGGGAAAGACCACTGTAGTGATTAAGAATGTTGTGAAAACTACAAGGATATATTAGTTGTTAATTGAACTCTCTCTCTCTCTCACCCCTACCATATGTGCATAATAACCCAATGACACTCCTCAACTGGTATGTGTGCACTCCAAACATTTGTTGGGACATATGTCCAAATGGTTTATAAATATTCACATTTGTTTCTATGCATGTGCCATGTGAAAATACACACATATTAGTGGCCTGTTGCCGTCAATGAAACCTGCATGCTCCTGTAATGGTCACTGTTGTTCCATATATGCATGTGTTCTGCTTGCTCTGCAACTGTGTTAAATCTGGTGTGTTGGGTTAATGGGAATACCTATGCATGCTGTTATAACTAATCCTGAATGCTGTTGACTGTTACTAACCCATATCTGTCATAAACCTGTGACAACACAGCTCGTATAGGAAGGCCGGTCCCAGCGGGCCCACCTGTCCCACCTCAATTGGCCATGGCACCAGGCACCCAGCACATCTGGTGCCCAGCCTGGGACCTCCTCATCTGTGGGCCCTGCACCACCTTCAGGTGGAAACCGCTGCAGGGGATGGGGCTTGCCCCCCTTTGGAACCTGTCACCCATCAACAGGTCCGAGCTGTGGTGCATAAGGAGCTCGATCTAGAGTATCGAGAGTGGCTACGCCAGCTTGAGGGCTGAGTGGCGCTATTAGAGGGTGAGCCTGCCCATCCTACACAGCCCCCAGTACAGCCACCTTTGAGGCCGTGAACGTGCAGTGGTGACTGTCCATGGGTGGGGACCTCAGTCCCACTGTTTCCAGTTGGGGGCTAATGGGCTTGCGACTTCCAAACACCCCTCCCCATCGAAGGTGTTTACCCCCCACATGTGTCATATACCAGCCCTGTATGCATCTTGTGTGTCTTGTCTGGTAACCTACCCACCCTACCTCCCCAAATATACCTACTACCCCTCCCTGACATCCCACTCTCACCTGAAAAAAAAAAGGGGCAATCTGTTCCCACAAAAAAATCTCACCCAATACATAGCTGTCCATTTTGCACACATGTCCACTGGACACATGTAATCTGGTCTAATTGGCATCACAATGAATATATGTTGTCCTCACCCCTCTCCCAGTGGTTTGAGGGTCCAAATGTATCTGTAAATATAGTGTATATGCACAGCTGTTGCTGTAGAAGAAATGGGCAGTTATGGACCTTTCCTATACCCTTCCTGCACATGCCTAGCTATTTTCCCTACTGTCTTTCCCTCTTTGTGCCCCATTTTTCACCACTCTCCTATCAACTCCTTTTTATTTTCTTTTAAAGGAATTAGCGTGGGGGTAAGTGGCAGTAAGCACTGTCAAGCAGCGGTAAATAGGTTTGTGCGGGGGTAAGCTATTCCTACACAGGTTGAGAGATTTGAAGCTAACTGACTGTAAGAAAACATAAGCAGAGGTTGGCAGTGCTTCCCATCGCATAAACCTGTGCAAACCAACTTACAACTGCTTAAAAGTGCCTTAATCACTCTGTAGCCAACATCCCTTGTTCTGCCCAGCAACAAAACAAACTGCCTCTCCAAGGCTCGAAACCAGGACCCTGCACTCCATACATAAAGTGGTTTACCACTAAACCATAGCAGATATACATAACCTGAAGTTTTCACAAACATATCATGCAGCACAATCAGTCAACCGTACAGGAAATGTATTATTATCACACCATATAACCTGTTAATGCAAGAAGTCTGGACAAAGTATGCCACACTGTAGGTACAAATAGAGATATGTCAACTAATGCTCTGATACACTTAAAATGTTGCTAGTTACACAGTTATATGTATTAGAACACATATGTAGAAGGAGATGAAGTCTGAAACACAAAAGTGTTGCCACTAGTTACTGACTTCAATGCTGCAATCATCCATGACAATTGCCAAGTGAGTGAGGAACAGGCGAAAATATGAGCTGAACATGCATGGACATATGGACAGATATATCTCTGTAAATGTAGACAGAGAGCTATATGTAGATATATATATTAATGTATGACTCACAAATAATCATATAACATCAATTGTATATAGATACATACATATGTTCATATGTATATGCATATATATATATATATATGTGTGTGTGTGTGTATATACAGATGTACATATCCATAGATACACACACATATATATATATATATATATATATATATATATATATATATATATATGAGATATATATATATATATATATATATATATATATATATATATATATATATATATATAGGTACATACACATATACACACAAAAGGTATCAGTAGCCATACATATGTAGAAGTAGTGTGGAAGTACTGGGTGCAAAGTATATCTCTCAGCCACAAGCCCTTCAAATGGCACCTGTGAAATGTGTAGTGTGGCAACCATTCCCACAAATAAGAATACCGACATTAAACATATACCCACCCATAATTCAAAGGGCATGACATGACACACAGGTATGCATACACAGATAACCTTTATTCGTGTACTATACAATAATGTATGCCAGTACTGAAACCACATAAGGTTTGAAATGTGTAATCAGTCATGAATGCAAGGCCCACACAAAATAGTAGATGCAAGCAATGTGTATATATACCATACTATGCTGTCCAGGCCAAGGCCTTCAATTAGTACAACAGTAGAAACAGGATTTGCCTTCAGGATACGTAACAATCACCAATTACAGATGTTGTTCAGCAGCCTCCAATTACTCCCTGTAGTCAAGCCCTAGGGTGAAAAGTAGCACTTGTGTTAATGTCACAGTATCTTGTATATAACATTGCTTAACCTAACATCTCACTATCGCACTGAATGACCCTTGTCTTAACAGTTATATCCCTGAAAAGGTGCCATAGCCTAGGTTAATGGCATAGAACCCCCCAATAAAAGGCTGTCCAAGGGCAAGGGACACTGTGTATCACACACTTACCTCTGGAATGTAGGGCACATATGTGTTCTCCAGCTGTTGCCCCCATATATATGGACTTGGCCCAACAGTTGGTGTGGGAGTTCATGACATGACTGGGGTGATAGCAGAAATGCTAGTGGTAAATAATGATAGGCCATTACCTAACAACCCTTCCTGTATCACAGTAGGACAAAGACTGGCATATATGTGGAGGACACAGGCAGGAACATAGGGCCATATTTGCATTATTGCTGTTACACACCCTGGAAATTGCTGGTGTTACAGGATTTGTTGCAGCATACCCTTATGCAGGAATGTGACATTGAAATACAAATGGATGTAGCCATTTACTGATAGCACTCAACAGACAGAATGCCACAGATATATCTGGGGCAATACCTGTGTGGTGCACAGACAAAACCTAACAGCCAATCCCCCTGGTATCATATGGATAGGCCCACAGTTGAGAGCTATGCAGACAGACAACATTTCATGAAAAAGTACCATGTACAGAAACCCTGTAAGAACAGCGAGATACATTGCACACAACACTATTCACGCTGTCTGTAGGTTTGGAACCTTACCCAAATGTGGATTTGGCCTGTGTCTGCAGGTTCTGCTGTAAGAGGTATTGCTATCTGCTGTCTGTAACACTGATGTACACACACAGGAAGATGTCATCCATACTGTAAAGATGAAGGGACAACACCCACAGAAGGCAGCAATTTATAGTACAGGGTTGCCATGACAGTGGTTATCTGAAGTACTACACAGCAGGCTGCATGCAATTAGCCGCTGGTGGACACTGACTGGTGCAGAGGCCACCACCTGATCATGTGCAATACCAACAAAAACATACTGCAATCTATTCAAACCAGCTCAATCATTCTACTGGAGATACTGAGAGAGAGATAGAGAAAGAGAGAGAGAGAGAGAGGGAAAAAAAATTCAAGAAAGGTCACAAAGCTCAGGGTTGTGTTACAGCAGAAAAAACATAAAAGGTATGTGAAACAGGTATGCATTTACTGGCATGTAATATATGGCATAGACTAATATGATGTATACTGTGAAAGGATGTATATGTGCCATCAGTACTTGTTCTTGTAATGATGTTCTGCTCAACAACTGCACTGGACAGTAGTGTCAGTCCCTGTGGGAAGTAGGACATACCTGTCAAATGTGCAGACCAACAGTGAATGGCAAAGATGTGACCCATGATATCTGTGTTCTGTAAATTACTGTGGCCAACAGTTGGTGGGGGTATTAATACTGCCATGATAGACACATGGGTGAGAGACCACACCACCTGCAGGACAGTCATGTTAAAGTGTAGCATAGCATGCCCAACTGCCATAGCAGTATAATATGCTTATCGAAAGTTTGCCACCATATATACCCCCTAATGTTAGTCTGTGTTCACATGTGACACCTGTCTGTGTTGCAGCAAGGCAGAACAGTTCAGCTGTGAAGTAAAGAGGGTACATGAGTGTGGTCCAGATGTTCGTATGCACCCCACATACAGATACATATGTGTGTGATACATATTCACAGCTGTGTATGTTTACAGAACCTCGGACAGTTATACATTTATATAGGTATATAAACAACACAAAATGATATCTACACATATATGCACATATGTATGTATAAATATATATATATATATATATATATATATATATATATATATATATATATATATATGTGTGTGTGTGTATGTGTATACAGACAGATTTTATATATATATATATATATATATATATATATATATATATGTGTGTGTGTGTGTGTGTGTGTGTGTGTGTGTGTGTGTATGTATATATATATATATATATATATATATATATATATATATATATATATATATGTGTGTGTGTGTGTGTGTGTGTGTGTGTGTGTGTGTATATATGTATATATGTCAATACATGTTCCCTGTCATGACATGTGTGAGAGAACATCACACATCAATACACAACATACCTACACACCAGTACATGGTTGCAAGATGGAGTGCGGAGTGTGGTGTGTAACCCATGTTGGGAACACATCGCAATTGTATGAGATGGTGGGATATATATGTTGGTGAAGGGTATTAGGCACATATTGGTATGTAGTTCTGGTTGGGTGACAAACAAGACAGCATACAGCACTGGTATATGACACATGTGGTGGTTAAACACTGTGGATGGGTAGTTACATTTGGAATGTGGAGGCCATTGAGCCCCCACATGGGAACAAAGGGAACATGGTGCCCACCCATGGACAGTCACAACAGCATCTACATGGACATAAAGGTGCCTGGGCTGTGCGCTGGGCAGGAGGGACATACATGTCAAACCTTGTGTATTTGTACTGCATGCCTCCAGGTGATGTAGCATATACCCCATGTCTCTGTGGAGCTCCCTATGCACAAGACCCTTGACCTTACTGGGTGACAGACATATGTCTGTGTGTGCTCCATAGGTGGTCACCATCCCTGAGGTGGTTCCACATGAAGGTAGTGATGGAACAGTAGATAATGAGGTTCCATGGGGGGGTCACAGATGTGATGTGGACTGGTAACATGCACATTAGGTTAGAGTGGTGTTCCTGCTGGCAATACTCATACTGGTGTGTAACTGTCATGGAACATATGTGGGCTGTAATAGTCCACACAATCCCAGAACATGTCCAACAGCATGCATAGATATCCCCGATATCACAGAATGGCAGATGTGTAGCAATCACATAGCAGGCCTACCACATGCATATGTGGAAACATAGTGGCAGTGACAATGGCATGCAGGTGAAATACCCTGTAACAGCCAGCAACTCTAGTGTCCCCATGGGAAGCATGTCTATAAACACATAGTAGAAAGCTTTGTACAATACAATATATGACCCAATGGTACACATACCAGACATATACCACTAGCGTTGTGTTAACCTTATGTTGAAGCTGATATGATGGCGGGAGACCGATATGTGTATTGTATTATGGTAAACTTGACATATGAGTTGCTCAGCCATATTTCCATCATTATGTCCTTCAGGAAGTATGGTGCACCTGAGGAATCCTGCTTACAGTGCCGCTGAGGAGGAAATTATAATCACCAGCATCATCCACAGCATCATCCACAACTACCAGCTGTTGTTCTCACGGACAAGCCAGGACCAGCAGGACAGAACAGCCATGTGGAATGATGTATTCCACAGGGTGAATGAGATGGGGATGCACAGCCGTACATATGAGCAGGTCTGCCACCATTATAGTGACCTGCTCCACCAAGTACATCGCCATGCCGCTGCCATGTGGGGTGACCACCTTGCAACAGGGGGAGGGGCCATAACATCCATCCCACCCTCACCAGACTTATACAGCCATGGAGGTGGGTGCTACACACACACCAGACATGGAGCATGCAGGTAAGGTTCCATGGCATATCAGTAGACTACTGTAGTGTATGCATCTGTACAGGTAGATCATGCATATGTGAGATGTGGGGTCTGTTGCTGTGCAGTACTGATAAGCAGTAATGCATAATCTGTAGCACTGTGGACTTCAGCTGTTGTTGTACTGTAATATTGCAGCCACCCTGTAGCAATGCCACAGCTGTGGCCACTGACATCAACTCTATCCCATCTCAATGTAGGTACCTCTGGGATACTAGCAAGGCAGCGACTGGATGCTGGTGAATATGGTTTAAGGTTATGATTGGCAATTCACTGTGCATGTCATAGCTACGGTATAGGCCATGTACACATTTAACACACCTACCCATAATGCATGCTGTTCATGTGCACTGACAGAGCACACCCCTCACTAATGGGATTACCAACCTCAAACACATGCAATACACAGTTCATCTCAGACAACTGTGGCTACACTCCAGTGCACATTGCCCAGGCACAGCTGACATCTGCCCAACATACACAGCTATGTCATATACAGAGCAGTTGAACATGCTACACATAAAGACATCCCACTCCATCTGCTAACACATGCTCTAGGGTCCTAAACCTCATCAACATATTACACAGAACATACTGGAGGGATAGGGCCCTGTCCTGGGGAATCCACACACTCTGGAACGGACTACCCATATATGTCAGGCAATGCTACTCATTGGCCCTCTTTACAGAAACACTTGGCAATTGGATGGGAAATGGAGAATTCACCCTGGGTAGTATGTCTGTGCCACAGCCTAACAGGGACACATGGGAATAACTTTAGTAGATGGTGCATGGCTGAGAACCACTGTGGCTAGGCTTATGTAGGCCCCAGGACCAATAGACCAGTACTCACCTATGAACCTATGTGTACCACAAGCAACATCAGCCAAGGCTTAATCATGGTCAATAACGGTCTCTACACTCACCATAGGTACAGTACATTGTGTCTGTGGTCAGTCTAATGGTAGTCTATCACTCATACATGTACCACTGATGATGACATCTGTGAATACACATCAAGCATTCACTAAACTCATGTCCACATGTGATCCAGAAACACACAGAGGCTGTGAGCAGCAGTGGAAACACAACTGATGCACAGATACACATCCTGCAATGGTGTGTACACCTGTGAGGTATGGTGCACAGTACATGCCAGGGTACTGAACAGATGCACAGCATTGCTATGGACATGGGTGTAGTGAGTTCCAGGGGGAGGGCCATCACCTACTAAAAGAAGCCATGCATCACAGCCATCTGTAATGTTGGTAACGGGGATTGACTACAGTTGCACTGCATGCTGTTGAGCACCACATCCTGCATGCTGACATGTGTGTAATTACAGGTTTGTTTGTGATACTGTACTGCACCATTGACTGCTATTGTGTGTGTTATGGGAATGCAGAAGCTGTCTGTAGGGGCTGTCTGGTGGAGTGTGTGTGTGTGTGTGTGTGTGTGTGTGTGTGTGTGTGTGTGTGTGTGTATGTATGTACTGTTTAGTGGTGATGTACAAGTCTTACAGTCTGTTCCCTGTTTCCCCTCACAGGTGGCGAGGTGGGGCTGGGTACCCCCCGCAGAGAATCTGATGTTACTGATACAGACAGTGATCATGAGGATAGGTGTGTTTAGGCACAGGAAGGGTCATCAGGGTTTGCTGCTGGGCCACCAATTGTTAACCCACATGTATCCACCCCATCCACGCAGACAGTCACACTGCCTCTACATAACTCATCACAGTTGGCCTTAGCTGAGGGACAGCCTATGGTTGGCATTGGCCAGGACAGTGTGGTATCTATGGCCCATGTGTCAGGACACAGCAGCCATAGCCAGATGTCTGGTGGGGTATCACATAGGCAGATGTTCAGGGATGCTCATCAGAGCACTGCTGGTCATCATGCCCCTGGCAGATGTGCCACATCTATTTCAACCACACGCATGTTTCAGACTGTTATGGAGGCACAGGCATGAATGGAATGGTACACCAGGCAAGGTCTAAGGGCACAGAGGGCTCATCACACCTCTGTAACTGACAGCATCTGTGACCTAGCAGGTGCCATCCATAATTACACCGAGGTCATGGATAGATGGTGGGGTAAGACATTGGATCTCATCCACAATGTCATGTCCATGCATCAGGACAGGACGGGACAGTTGCAATGGCCATGTGGGGGTATGCCAGCAACACCAGCAGATGGAGGTCACTATGGGCATCCAACCAGTCACAGCCTCTCCCATAGTGGCAGTACCAGCCCCAGCACTGTGGGCGGGGGTGCTGTCCACAGACCATCATAGCAGACCACGTGCACATAGCCCTGGCCAGTCCCAGGAGGAACCTGGATCCAGTGGACATCTGTCAAACTTGGGGGATAGTACTCGGTCTGGCTTTGTACCTGATACTGCCTGCAGCACCCCTGCCAGGCACAGATCCCATGTCCATGGCCAGAGATGGTGAACTGCAAACCCTGCCAGGTACAGTCTGCAGCTGTCTCACAAGTCCCTGTATAGGGCAGCCACATGGAGGAACTGTGTGCATGCAGACACACACACACACATAAACAATGAACCTAGGGCAACCACATACCTGCACACACATCACCAGTGGCCCATAAGGCCAGTGGCCCATAACAGTACTCAGCCCCCCCACACACACACACACACACATGTTGTCAATTGTATGGCTCAGCCTAGGCCTCTGGCAAACCAACAACACACCCTGTGCATATGATGATACCTGTGCCACTCCCTGACAATCGTAACATCAATGCAGGGACAGGCTAACATGGTGCTGATGCAAAGGGTGACTGTTTAACAGTGTAGCATGGAATGATGTGTAGCATGTTGTCAGCAGTAAAGTGGAATGCTAACATCTTGGAAGGTGTAGCTGTGCAGCCATGATGCATCATAGCTGTAATTAACAATGTTGCATTGTTGTCACCAGTAGCTATTCTGATTGTGTTGTGTTTGTCCATGTACCACATGGCTGATGGGTGTAGTGGTGTCAACAGGCCTTCTACAGTGGACACCAGTAAGTGTGGTGGGTGGTACACATGCCATGGCTGGGTACAACACACAGATCCTTTGGTTTGGATGCAGTACAGGTACAAGACTGTACACATGGAGGTATGTAGGTAGCACATCTGTTGCACATGTAATCCCACCAAGACAGGATAGGCACAACCACACAGTGCTATATATGCAGTCTGCAATGTGGATGACATTGAACATGCTAACAGCAGGGTGTATTTCCCTCTCCCCACTCTACTGTGATCCTCAGCTAAGTAACATGTGTGTGCCAATGCCGGTGGCATAGCCCTCCCCTTAGGAGGGTGTGAGGTGCTCAACTACTGTGAATCGTGTAAACAACTAACAACCTGATTACATACACTGTACAGTATTACAGACAGCTATGCGGGGAGATAGATGCAACAGTAACTGCAATAATAGTGGTTGTGTCCACAACAGCCACACCCAGTGAGTTATAGCAACCCCAGTAGTGCTGCACACCTCAACAGTGTGGAGGAGGGCATTAACACATCTATGACCTGTGAAGGACTGTATGTCCACGGGATGGCACCTGTGGAATGTTAGCATATGCCAAGCAGTCCTGGTGGGAACATATTCTGTGAACGGAGGTAGATCCCTTAACAACTACACACATTCCTACATGTGGGATGGTGTACAAAAGCCTGTTATGATCTACATAGGCATTGTGCACCTCCTAACCCTCATCTACACCTGTCATGATTGGGTAAAGGAGGTATACCAGGTTCAGGTTGTATTCTCTGCCTTTGACAAGTCCAACATTGGTGGGGTCCCATGTGTTAAGATTACCAGTGATATTGGCCATGGGCTCATTGTTATGTTCCATGTCCCTGCAGACCAGGGTCATCAGGCTACTGCGTGATAGTTCCCAGCTGACATGGTGGATTTCTGGTCACCCCTGCCAACATTGGTGAAACCATTGTCAGGTGTAGGCCTATTGAATCATATGAAGGATCCCAGCTACTTACTTCACCTGCCCAGGGGGTTCCTCCAAGCATGACACGTTACTTGAATGTACTGCATGATATGTTAGTAATGCCAGGCTGACATTGTACAGGTGGGATGGAGTACTGTTAACATGTACTGCCCTTGTTGTGTAGGGTCCTGCTTATGGGATCTGCTAAGGTTGGTATTGTATTGTATTGCAGGCCAGACGTGTTTGGCTGTGGGGGTATACCTATCCATGCCAGATGTATGCTGTTTGGGTCTCTCAAACCCATCAATGGTGCATGTGGACATATATGTTGTGGTTACGTTCCCAGTTCCATCTACAGATGTATGTCCATATATACCTGTATTGATATATATGTGTTCACCTTTGACAGGGAGGCAATCATTCCTTCGAACGGCTCTTTCTGCAAACCGAAAGGACAAACCCATCATTTCTTACTGCACCACAGTTCAAAACACAGCAGTTCTAAAGGCACCTTCGCTGACTTTCGAACTGCAAGTTGGGCATGCCCCCATGCACCCCCCGTCTGAGGGGGTTGGGTCCCCCACAACCTCTCTGCTGTGATATACTAACTCCTAGTTTGCACTACAGTGGGGATAGGCAAATATTCGCAATCCCCACTATAGTGCCATCCGCAACCAAATTGCCTAATCTGCAATGAGCGAATGCAAAGTGACATTCGCTCATTGCAAATTCGATGTATGTATTGCAAGGTTGTACAATGTTGAGAACATACTTTTAGCCTTCTAGCTTCTGGACACATGAATTTCTCCCTTTGAAAGGTGAGCCATATATATGCTGACATATATGCATTCCTAGTACTGTATATAGGTGGACATGTGGATGTATACATATATATCTATGGATGTATGCGTATCTACGCATATATGAATTTATTGGCATATATATATATATATATATATATATATATATATATATATATATATATATATATATGGATCTACCTTAGTAGATCGACATGTTAAAAGAGCGAACACGAATTAACCGACGCCAGAAGATCGCAAGTCACTTTACCGACGCCAGAAGATCGACAAGGCAGAAGACCAACGGAGGAAGACACCGACGCTGAGAACACTGCAATGGGGAAAGGATGTGTAAGCATGCGGTAGTGACGGACGATAGGGTGTGAGTAAGGTAAGTGTGCGATGTTGGTGGTCTGTAGGGGTAGGGGTGGGATAAGTGAGTTAGGGTTAGGGTGCGAGTAAGGTAAGTGTGCAATGTTGGTGGTCTGTAGGGGTAGGGGTGGGATAAGTGAGTTAGGGTTAGGGTGCGAGTAAGGTAAGTGTGCGATGTTGGTGGTCTGTAGGGTAGGGGTGGGATAAGTGAGTTAGGGTTAGTGCGAGTAAGGTAAGTGTGCGATGTTGGTGGTCTGTAGGGGTAGGGGTGGGATAAGTGAGTTAGGGTTAGGGTGCGGGTTAGGTGAGTGTGTGATAGTGACGGACCTTAGGGTAAGGGTTTGGGTTAGGGTTGTAGATAGTTGTGTATGTGTGGGTTAGTGTTTGTTTGTAAGGATTTTGGTGTGCTTGTGTTGTGTGTGTGGGTTTTGGATAGGGGATTTGTTTTGTTTGTTGGTATGATGTGTCGGGTGTATGCGATGTTGTGTTTGTGCACTGTCGATCTTCTGGCGTCAGTGAAGTGACTTGCGATCTTTTGGCATCGGTTAATTCGTGTTCGCTCTTTTAACATGTCGATCTACTAAGTTAGATCCATATATATATATACACACACACACACAAATACATCTACATGGCAGAATACATTCCCTGTAGTGTTGTATACCTAGGCTGGATGATATGTATGTGAAAACATCATGATTATGCATATTGCCATGGCTTAGTGGTAAATTACTTTGTGTATGGTGTGCAGGGTCCTGGTTTCGTGGCTTGCAGGAACTGTTTATTTTGTTGCTAGGCAGAACACAGCCAGTTGGATACAGAGAGTGTAAGGCACTTTAAAGCAGTTGTAAGCGGGTTTGCGCAGGTTTACGTGATGGTAAGCAAAGCTAACCTCCAGTTACGTTTTCATACACTCAGCTTCTAAATTGCTTAACCTGTGTAGGCAGTGCTTAGCTCCACGCAAACCCACGCAAACCTGCTTACAACTGCTTTACGGTGCCTTAATCACGCTTTATCCAACGGGCCGTGTTCTGCCCAGCAACAAAATAAACAGCTCTTGCAAGGCTCAAACCAAGGGCCCTGCACACCCTAGACAGGATGATGAACCACTAAGCCATGACAGATACACAGATATCCAATGTTTCAGAAACATATCAGCCAGTCCTGCCATGCAACAGTACAGAGAATGTATACCAACATCTAGATGTCTGCATGTGTAACTATATTGCAACCTTAACAGATACAACATATCCATACATGTATATATATATATATATATATATATATATATATATATATATATATATATATGTTGTTTTACTAACTCTGTATACATATCTATCACTGTCTATGCACATATACTTATATATCTGTTAGCAGATAAATATATCTATATAGGTATATATGGCCATACATCTGTAGATAGCAATTGCAGATTAACAAATACACCTATGTCCACATGCACCGTTAATGGAGTTGAGAGTCCCCACACACTATACGTCTTGTACAAATAGGCATCCCCCCACAGCCAAACACATGCACCCTGCAATACACTACCAAGTGCAGTCGGCCTCCCATAGGACATGTAATATGTGGAAGCCATCAACGTCCCCAGGATACAGATTCACAGACACATATATGCAGATACAGATATACATATATATATATATATATATATATATATATATATATATATATATACATACAAACATACATACATGTGACTACACATACACACACAGATATATGTACAGTAAGCTACATATGTAGGAGGTGCACACAATATGGACAGCCACTATGCCTACAGTTAACACCTGAACAACTGGACACTGTATGGGCAACACATACTAATGTCAATCATTGCCTGCAACATACACCCATAGAAAGGTCATAGGAAAGACACCACACACAGGTTTGCAGAAATAGGAATCCTTTAATTGTGTACTATAACAGTTCTATATGCCATATCATATAGCTGTTCAAATACTGACAATCATATAAACAGAGTAGTGCAACTGTGAAACAGTTGCACTAATACAGTAGTCTGGAAAGGTTCACAACTGTTGCTGTCCAGGCCAAGCCCTTCAGAATGTACAATAGTGCAGACAGACTGGGCCACAGGGTACCACATAATCAACAGTATGTACTGCAGGTGTGTAGTTCAGCAGCCTCTATCTACACTCTGTACAAACTCCGTAGGAAGTAAATTTGTTTTGTGATCAAATGGGTTGTACCTGGTATATAACAAGGCATAATGCACAGAACAGTCTATATGGCAGGAGGCAGTAGGCTTGAAGTACCCCAAGTCATGTAAGTAATGTCAATATAGGTGGAGTTTACGGTACTGTACATCCACATACCTTGTGGCAGCTCACCCCTGATACCCCCACATTTTGTAACAGCCTAGGTCATTTATGGTGCTCTCCACCTAGACTCAATAATACAAGCCCATATACCACTGTTACATACACTGACATCTGCAGTGCATAAGGGTGCACATGTGTTGTGTAGGTGATGCCCACACATATATGGCCCCAGCCCCACTGTATGTGTTGGGGATACAACAGCAGTGGATTAATAGCAGCAATGGCAGTGTGATATACTCACAGCCCACTACAGAACAACCCTCAGCATGACGTATGTGCAAAGATTGGTATGTAGATGGGGGACAGAGGCTGGAACACAGGCATACACTAAGCAAGGTGCTGGTGTTACAGGATAGTCTGCAACATACCCTTAGTCAAGGAATTGAGGTTAGATATGTACATGGATGTAGCCATGTACTGATAGCATGCAACACACACACTGCCGATGTAATATCTGACACAGGACCTGTGTGGTGGATGGACAGCACATGATAGGCATACCTCTGTCCAGCAAGAGGTTAGGCCCACAGTAGTGAGCTATGCAGACAGACTGCATTCAAAGGTACACTAGTATGTACAAACATATCCTGTAACTCCAGTACTATGCAAAGCAATACACAACTCTACCCACTGTCTGTCTGTAGTTCCTGATCCTCCTACAAATATGTGGCTGCTCTGAGTATGCAGGTTCTCCTGTAAGAGGTATTGCTACCTGCTGCCTGTATTACTGATGCCCACACACAGGAAGGATGTCCATCACACAGGAAATGTAAAGGGACCACGCCCACATGGTGTAGGGATTTATAGTGGGTGGTTGCCATGACAGTGGTAATTCAATGTAGTACACATGTGTAATTATATATATATATATATATGTATATATATATATATATATATATATATATATATATATATATATATATATATACACATATGGCTATCTGGATAGGTATATGTACATATATTGCCACCATATGTCCTGGACATGGAGTGTAGCTGTACACCAGCCCCTACAGTTCCAAAGTCATAGTGCAAGGGGATGACAGGTATATATAGCAGGTATATCACTAGACTGTTACTACTGTCATTGGGATTGTCTTCACAGACATGGTTTGTGTGGATGTTGACATCTGCTTATAACATGCGTGCCATTGGCTACTGACAGACATCCTAAGGAAATCATTGTAAGGTACCGTTGCTAGCAGGTAATGCCCCTGTGGAGTGCAGCAGAGATATTGGCCACTATATGTCGAACTTCGGGCACACGCTGTACAGTCCAGAGGTATACACATAATCCCTTAGTGCACCGCATGTGTACCAGGCCTGACAATATGGATGTAGACAGCCATGTAGATGGGTATAACACATAACAACTGGTATACATTTGGCACCATAGGTGTTGGATTCACACACTACTGTCTGGCTTGACACATAATGAAGCAGGTACAGGGGTGCCATGTGCACATACCACCCACTAGATATTGACATACATCTGTACAGCATCCCACTGCTCTGTCTCACATACATGATGTTTAAGGGAGGCCCAGCAGCAGTACATCTGGCAAGTATCTGCACATAATATCCCACTGGTTAAGTACACTAAGCTGCTAGGCATGTAACAATGCACTGTGCAGGCTACAGGCAGACTGGCTCAACACTGGCCTACATCCTGTATGGGGGAATGCACATGTACCTGCATATATAGCAGGCTCAACAGCAATGTCACAGAACAGGGAAAGATACACTTGTGTGACAGTGCATAACCACAACCAATGTGAACACAGCCACAGCCACATATGGTAAGCTAGCATAATATTATAGTATATGGACTATCTGTTCTACACCATCCTCATATGTGCCACTCACAGAATGACCCTACATATACTGGGCTGCTACACAGTTTGTTATGATGGCTGTCTGTAGTATGGGACATGTGTGTGTATGGCCCTACAAACATGTACGGCAAAACGGTACCATACATTGGGGCAGGATGTAACATCTGATAGAAGAGGAGCTAGAACAATGGCATCTACCACAGTCTGTACACTGGCTGAAGTACATATTAACAATACACACACTGGCGACATTCACCATCACTACACAGACCTCAGTACTGCACAAACATCCACAGAATGTCCAGCTTATGTCATGAAATATAACCACTACTGTACATGATGTGTAGCAATCTGATATATCACTGGCTTGTTTTCAGATATGATGACAGTATTTATGGTGTACAGCACATATGCACCACTTCATGCACGCCATATGTGCAAAGGTTGACAGAGGTGTGGCTGACAGCACATTCACAGGGCCAGTATAATTTCCATTGTAACAGGATTTGTTGCAACATATGTCCTATGAGGGATATGAATTCAGTAACTGTTATGGCCTTCACCATCTACAGACTGCAATCCTCACACTACCTTCTGCATTCCACAGATTGATGCACTGTGGCCAACACATGAAACCATAGGCACAACACTACCCAGTCTGTAGATGACCCTGCAGATGGGGATCCCTCATATACATGGAACTGACATGGGAGGTATTGCGACACGTATGACAGGCATATCCAGACAAATACTGTTAAACCAACATTACTCCAAATGCAGTATAGCAGCACTTACAGTCTGTAGTCAGGTCAGGCACATCCCCCTTCTGTTGGTTGCCCTTTTTCCACAGTGTATGTTGTTAGAGGTAAATCCCCAATCCATCTGGGATGCTGTTTGCCGAACATCAGATCTAGTTGCTGCTCGCAGTGACCGCAAAGGCCCAACACCACCATGATGTTCCTAGGTATTGGAATGTGTTTCCATCCAACTGGCTATGGGATTGTTACCACAGCTGTTCCACATGCAATCAGCTGGGGAGAGCTGCAATTCGTGCAGAGGCAATCAGCTGCTCATGAGCATCACATAAAATACACATGCTGCTGCCTAAGCAAGGCAGGTGTGGGTCTCCACATCCACCAGAGAGGGAGTGGGGGAGGCAGACAGAGGCAGAAACATGTCAGGAAGGGGTGGGAGGGTAAAACTGAAGCATGTTTGTGTCACACACCTACCAGCACAGGGTATCAAACCCCCAACTATATAGTGCTATCACAGTTCGATGCAGTTATTGGATTCACCACATGGGTTACCTGATGTGGAGCACTCAGAACATATATGTGAGGGTGAGTGACATCAGCAACAGGGATATGGTAGATATACTGTAGGTGTCATACACATGCCTGTCTGCATGAACAGGTGCCAGCGTCAACACAGGCACACTCACGCAGGAATGCACACACATTGTCACACTTGGCAGAGCCAGAAGTGCAACTCATCAGTAGTGGGATTGTCACAACACATCAATGTGCAGGTATCACATGCACCAAACGGGTCATACGGAGGCTGTATGGGCAAAGAGTATGAAGAGGTATCAGACATCAAACAGCATGCTTCAGTATGCTCTGGGGGGGTTGTAGTGAGTGTGGATGTGGACATATGCACCACACAACACACACACACACACACACACACACACACACACACACACGAACACACAGGGTGCCAGCTATGACATGCATGGGTGCATGTCTACACGGGGGTGTGGTGGTCCACTGTGCCAGCAGGCTGTACAAGGGTAGGCAATGGGTATACCATGGCATTAGGCCACATGACAATGGTCTGCATTGTGGCTCAGGCCTATAGTTACTGCATTTGCCCATACAGGTGGGTATTGCATCCCCCATCCAGTCAGCTGGGTGACTATTGTGTGTGGCCAATGCTGTACACTACATGCCATGTATGTGTTGCTTAGTCCATGACATGGATGGTGTCTGGGATGTGCACATCTCCCACATGCATGTACAGTGACATGTGGAACTGTACCTGGGGTGTCTGGCCCATGTGAACACAGATTATCATCAGATGTGCTAGTCTTGCCCACCTGTGGCAGGAACTGGTAATGGGCAGCTGGTTTACCCTTCACCTACATTGATAAGCATGCCAACAGCATTCCCTGATGTCAGTGTCATCTGTCCATATAAGGCATGTTGTCAGGCATGGTATGTCCGTTGTGAGTCACATGTGAAGGCACCACAGGTGGTGCAGGTGACCATTGGGGAACATGGTGGAGGTGTACTGTCTGCATGTATGTGCATATTGGACAGATGGGCAGGGTGACATGCCCTCTGTAGCCCACTGCTATCACTGCATAGTTGCTATCCTTGGCCAATATGAAGTGTACTACCCACATATTGGCTGTTGCCTAGGCATGTGTGTGCGTATGACACGTGTTGAGTGTGTGCTCTGGGTAATAGTGAGTGTGTTAATTTAGATTGGCTGGCCTTGATGTCACATGTATGGGTATGGCTTTGCACCTCAGCCTCCCAGCTAATTTACATCTGCTATCCCTGTATGGTTGACATTGTGATATATAGTAGGGCCACCATAAAAGTTATAAGCAAACCCCCCTCCACATTGGCCACACACTCACCTCTACACAGGATACGAGTTACACACACACTTATCTGGGAGTTGAACCCCTACCTAACTAGCTTTTTACACTACAGCACTACGCAGTTATAGTACGTGCTACAGACATTACTGGAGTGCTTCTTCCCCAAAGGTGTATTTCACAGTGACTGACATCAGCAGGATTACCAAAGTGTGGCATTTCACCTGTACCACGAGTGACTAGCCTAAAATGCATTACTCCCTACACAGACAGTGAGTCACACACAAAACATCCACAACTGTTACGTGTGGGTATAGAACCCCTGACCAAGGCCTATATCACACTATAGCATGGAGCAGTTATAGGTCACACCACAGGGATTACAGGGAACAGTCTCCCCAAAGTTGTATTTCACAATGAATGACATCAGCAAGATTGGCAAAGTAAGGCATTTGAAATGTACTGCAAGTGAGTAGCCTATGATGCCTTGCTCCATATACAGACATTTCAACACACGCAAAACATCCAGAACTGCTATGCGTGGTGATGGAACCCTACCACAGTTCTAAATCACACTACAGGAGTACACAGTTACAGGATGCGCCACAGACATTTCTGGGCTATGCCTTTCCCAGAGTGGTATTTCTAGGTGAGTCACATCAGCAGCCTTGTCAACGTTGGGTATATGAATTCTAAGGAGTGTGTGTGACCTAAAAAGCATTGCTTGTCACTCAGTCATAAAGAGACAGGGACACAAAGACACACCAATTCACACACACACACACACACACACACACACACACACACACACACACACACACACACACACACA
The DNA here is from genome assembly GCF_019279795.1 of Protopterus annectens. Taxonomy (NCBI): domain Eukaryota; kingdom Metazoa; phylum Chordata; order Ceratodontiformes; family Protopteridae; genus Protopterus; species Protopterus annectens. Next base: position 377,501,257 of record NC_056738.1, on the reverse strand, counting down.
CACTTGCCAACTCTGGGGTTAGAACACCTACCTAATTGCTTTACCACACTACAGCACTATGCAGTTGCAGGACATGCTATGGAGATTACTGGGCTATGATTTCCCCAGAGGTGCATTTCTAGGTGATTGACATTAGCAGCCTTGCCACAGCTAGTATATGAATTGTACAGGGTGTGTGTGGCATAAAAAGCACTGCTCTCTACTTAGTCAGACACACACACATAGATTAACACACAAGCCAGGTCTGGGGTTAGAACACCTACCTCACTGCTTTATCACACTACAGCAGTTACAGGACACACTACAGAGATTACTGGGTTATGATTTCCCCAGAGGTGTATTTCTAGGTGAGTAACATTAGCAGCCGTGCCAAAGTTGGTATATGAATTGTTTGGGGTGTAAGTGGCCTAAAAAGGCATTGTTTTCTACTCAGTCAGACACACACACAAGCACGCAATTGCCAGGTCTGGGGTTAGAACACCTACCCAACTACTTTATCACACTACAGCAGTATGCAGTTACAGAATGCGCTGCATAGATTACTGCACTATGATTTCCCCAGAGGTGTATTTCTAGGTGAGTGACATCAGCAGCCTTGCCAAAGTTGAGTATATGTATTGTACGGAGTGTGAGTGACCTAAAAAGCATTGCTCTCTATTCAGTCAGACACACACACACACATATGCACACAGTTGCCAGGTCTGGGGTTGGAACACCTACCTAACTACTTTATCACACTACAGCAGTACACAGTTACAGGACACACTACAGAGATTACCGTGCTATGATTTCCCCAGAGGTGTATTTCTAGGTGAGTGACATCAGCAGTCTTGCCAAAGTTGTGTATATGAACTGTACAGAGTGTGAGTAGCCTAAAAAGCATTTCTCTCTACACAGTTAGAGACAGAGAGACATGCACACAAACACACACTCACACAGTTGCCAAGTCTGGGGTTAGGACTACTACCTAACTAGTTATCACTACAGCAGTATGCAGTTATGGAATGCGCCATTGGCATTACTGAGCTACAGCTCTCCCAAAGGTGTATTTCACATTGGATGACCTCAGCAGGCTTGTCATGATACTGCTATGGGGAGGGCGGTGTGTGCATGGGACATAACCCACTCATGTATGGGTTGACATGCTGCATGCGGGTACACACGGGGTCATATGCCACAGGTATGTGTATACAGCTACTAGGTGACTACTTCCTTGTACAGTCATGTTGCACAGCTGGCACATGCAACACGCCGTCATGCTGACAGATACTGGTGGCTAGTATCTGCAGTGAGTGACACCTGCACCTAATGTGTTTGGGGCCTTTTGGCTGTGTGCTGGGTGGGACAGGCCCAGGTGGCTCCTTGTCACAGTCACCCTCTTCAACACATCTATGGCCATCTACCTTTGGCTTATTATGGTGTGTTGTCCTTACATATATGTCTGTATTCCTATCCACTGTGTGTGCAAGGCAGGAGTAGTGCATACTGACATGTGTCTGCACTAAGAACTGCAACTGCCAGATATGTCTGGTCCACTGGTGTTTGCTGGCATGGCCTTCATGTGTTTAAGTGTGTGAGCATGCCCAGTATGGCCATCTATATTGCATGTGTGGATCAAGTCCAGGTACTTTGCACTGCAGTGCTGACCTTTGTGTTGTACACCGGCAGGTTGCATGCTGTGTCTGCAGGGTATACATCAGTTATTTGGCATTGACTGTTGCTACATTTCTGCATAGCGGGGGGGGGGGGGCACCTGACTGTTTCGTCATTTCTACACAGGGGTGGGAGGAGCACACCTGACTGTTACTATAAGTGTACGTAGGATGGTGGGGCACACCTTACACTTACACATTTGCTAGGACTATACTGGTATGTCGGGTACACCATTTCAGTCTGTAGTCTTACCTATCATGCTGGCTAGAGGCATACGAGTGTACTATAGATCTTAGCTTTAACTACCTACATATTAGTTTCTGACTTTCTAGCCTTCACAACTTACATCCAACTGGCTGGCATGCTGTAGTCTGTCTGTGTAGGCCTGGGGTAAGGGTTACCCATAGGGCTCATTCAGATGCCATAGTACAGCATTTGTTTGTGTTTGTCTACACCTATCCTGGTGGCTGTGACTGTTGTTGGGTATGTTCCCCCCTCAACTGGCATGTGTGAGTCACTTATCTTGTGGGCATCCCAGTATTGAGGGTGATGCTGCAGGGCTGCCTATGTCAGATGCACATAGTACACTCCCTATACATGGTTGAGCACAGGTAGTGTCATGTTTGGCATCCCTTTTACTGTATGTGCGAGTTGGAGAGAGGTGTCATTCCCTGGGTCCCTACTGTGTCAGTGCATGTGCTATGTGTTGCCTCTTTTCCAAGGCCAGGGCATACTGGGCACACCTCCTTCTGCCTACTGGGGTAGGCTCAGGTTGTTCCTCCTCTGAGTCACTCTGTGCCTGTGCAGGCCTTGGCACTAGTGGGGGGCTGTGTGGCCCTGCCCCATGCTGTTCTTGCTGCAGCTGTTTCTGCAGGATCATATTGTGTAGCATGGCACATACAAGGACAATTTGGGTACATGTAATTAGTGAGTACTGCTAGGCTCCACCGGATGTGTCCAGGCACCTGAACCATGACTTGAGCATCCCAAACACATGCTCTATTATGATTCTTATTTGTGCGTGTGCCTCATTATGGAGTTCTTGTTCGGGTGTGTGTGCATTTCTGATGGGTGTCATCAGCCATGGCTCCAGTGCCTATCCAGCATCCCCCACTAGGTGACCGTGTGGGATGTCCCCATTGGCAAATGTCTGGTACAGCTGCATCAGATGCCAGATGTGGGAATTGTGGTAGCTTTCAGGGCAGCCAGCACACACATTCATTATTATGCCCTGGGCATCGCACATGACCTGGCAGTTGATGGAGGGGAAGCCCTTACGGTTGATGTAGACCCTACCCCGCTCACCAGGTGGTGCTTTGATGCATATGTGCGTGCAGTCTATTGCACCCACTACCTCAGGGTATTCTGCTATTTGGTGGAAGAGACGCATATTGCTGGCCAACGCCTCACGGGTAATGGGGAAATATACATGCTCACCGACATGTGCTGACATGGCATCCAGGAACTGGTGGAGTACCATGGATACTGATGCCTGTAAAATCCCCATCATTTTCCCAGTTCGCCTTTGGAAGGTATCTGTAGCTAGCATTCTTAGGCCTACACATACCTTGGTATCCACTGGGATGGGTTCCCCTCTGTTAGTTCTGTGTGTCAGGCATGGCCGGCACAGCTCAACAATTTGCTGTAGGAGGTCCCTGTCCACTCTATAGAACTCTACTATCTCCAGCTCATGTAGCCCTTGGTAGGTTACCCTGGGTCTGTACACTCTTCTCCATCTCCTCACTGTGGGCTGCTCAGCAGCATTCACATCCTCACCATCTTCAGCCTCTTGCACATGCTGGTTTATGATAGCAAAATCAGCCCCTATTGATTCTGATACATTTCACTTGTCAGCTAAGCTAGTTCTCCTTGATTACCTTCCTACTGCTGTTTTCCCTTCCCATTGCCTCCCCGTTTAAGCCCGTGTGCGCTCCGTGCAAACGGAATGCTCAAATGTATACAGAGCTGCTTTTTCCTAGTTTAACTTCCTTTTTCTTCCTGTAAAACCTGGCTCGCAGTGCGCACACCCACTTACACTTTGTAAAGAGTGCTAGGCAGGTTTAGACACATCCCTAGCTTAGCTGTGCTAAGCTAGGAGCAATCCCGAGCCACAGGTCTCCAATCCACTTACAGTATGCCTGGCACCCCCCATGATGTCACCTATATCCTAGTCTTGCTCCCAGCTATTTATACTCTTACACTCTTGGGACCTGCCTCACACCCTGGGGAAATCTGGGATTCACTAACCTTTCCCTCATTTGCAGAGGATTGCCTGCTAAAGCATAGTTACATGTCCCACACTGAGCCTCCTCCCTTAGCAACCATTACTCACTGGCCAGGTTGTCTTCTGCCTGCCATTGACTTACATGGCTGAATACTGATTTTAGTTAGAATGCTTATTTTAGGTTTATTTTCTTATTTTTCCCCCGATCCCGTTTGTGCGCCGCTGCCCTATGCTTAAACAGGTGAGATCGGCGAAAAAAAAAAAGTTTTTTTTTTAATAGTTTGCAATGCCAATGGCCTTCTACTTGGCCATTGGCATGCTTCCTCAATGATATGCAACCTTTATTTAGCGCTGTCATAGCTCCGTTTTGTAGATTGCAGAAATGTACTCAGTTACTAACCGAGTACATTTCTGCACACTGCACTCGTCCTGCATGGACAGCTGCCAGCTTCCTGGATAGCATCTTACCCTCATTTGCATGGTTTTCATCTGCAAATGAGGGTAATTTGAATACAGGAGCTCAGTCCGTGCAGGATTAGTATAAGAGCTCATGTGCACATCCCGGGTGGTCATTCCTGGATCGCATGTCGGCCATATTGCCGAAAATAGACTAATCCTGCACATTCTACACGGCTTTGTAAATCCGGGGGTTATCTGTTGTAGTTCATAAGAAACAACATGGAGTCCTTTATCACTTCTATAATGACATCAGCCCTATACCTAAAAAAAGGACATTCATTATCTAAAGATGTACTTAATGTGGGGAGAATAAATACAATGGTTTAACAGAGAGTTGACAACCCATACAATTCTGCACCCTGATAAAAGCATTTATTTTGCACTTTCTTGAAATGACAGCATGACGGGTTAAAAAAGTCGGGGATACAGGAGAGCCAGATGCCATCCTTCCATTTAGTTTGTTATGAAATGTAAATCACCAGTAAGGTCAAACAGCCCAACAAATATGGCCAGAAACCTGCTTAGAAATGTTCCACTGCATCTGAATGCATAGGTGATAATGTTTTAGTAGATTATAATAACTGTGAGAGACGTTCAATAACTGCAAGAGACAACCACTGATTTTTATTGATAAAAAGTCAGCAGTACTTTGTTTTGATGAACTATAAGTTATTTAATATGTATTTATTTGAGAGGTTGTGTTGAATAAGAGTTAGTGCATATAGTCTACAAAAAGCAAATTACATATAATACTTTTCTAACAAAGGTCATTCCCTGTAAGATAAAAAAAAACTTGCACAGTTCAGGATGCTCAAATTATTAAATATCTGCACTAACAAGGCAGGATGGAACAAACATCAACCCAGCGTTTGTTTTCCCAGGTGAATAAAAACAATTCTGGGACTGTCACTACAGGGCATACATGATTAGAAGATAAGGAGGCAGAATGGGAAAATGGTGACATCACAGTGTGGGCGGGATTATTGAAGTACAGTGAGCACAGGATGGTCTGAACAAAATAACTACTAAAATACGGCTAGAAGAAGTTAAAAAAAAAACAGGAAGTAAAAGCTAGGTGTCGTGCTTATGATGTATACTATCTATTGGGATTTAAAAAAATTTTTTTCAGAGACACCTGACTTAGACATTTTCCCTTTAAGAAAAAAAAGTTACCTCAGAGTTTCTGCACACTAGTCTGCGCTCCCTGCAGAAGTTCTCCTTGAATGCTGATGTTGATCAACTTTGCAGTTGGCGCTAGTCTGAAAACATTTGTTTCACCATCTAATAAACCCTCGCTGTGACCAGATGCACTTTCACTCAACTATAGTGGAGGTACAATTGGAGGAGCAATTAAGGATCGTCCTATAGATCACCACCTGAGTGCAACCTCCAGTTGCATCTCCAATGCATCTTTCACATAAAAATTAAAAAAAAAAAAAAAAATGTTAAGTTGAAATGAAAACGTACCATTTTGGCGGTACATTTTCCAATTTTAACCAAAGCGCAGTGCAGTGCACTTCTTTTTTTTAACTCACAGAACAGCTTTAAAAAGGGGGTGGTTTGCACCCCTGCGCCTGTGCCTAAATCTGCTACAGTTGCATGGAACCACCTCCTCTGTAATGAACCTTCTGAATGGTTCTGTTAGAGGTTTTACAGAAATATTAGTAGATTGTTTTAGGATCTTTGGTGAGATCTGGCTTGGTCCTTTTGCCTTATCCTCCTTCATCCCCTACAGTGCATTTTCTACCTTTTTGATTGTTCCTTCTTTCCTTACTATTATCCTGCCATCTTAACCTATGTTTCCTTGTGTTTCCTTGATGAAAGCTTATGTGTAGTATGTAGTTTTGTCTACTCTTTGGCCTTCTATTGGTTCTACCCCTCCTATGATAGCTTCTTAGTTTATTTTCCAGTCTTCTTCATTCCTCTGTTTGACTAAATAAGAGCTTTATTCCTATCTTAATGCCTACCACACATTCTCTGCATCTCCCCTTTCACTTTCTTAAAGCATTTATTTTGTCCTTATTCTAACCTTCACACCTCTTTCAGGTGAACCTTCCCCTTCTTACCACAGTCTTTCTAGCTTTTTTTCTTTTCATTTCCCCTTAAAGATGCCATTTTCCTCAGTAAGTAACATTGTTTTTCTCCTTCTTTGTGCTGTGACCATCATCAAGTCTATGTTCATCCTTCACTAGAATTCTCTTTTAGGGTTGCCCTTAGTTCCTTAATTTTCTTTGTCTCCTATCACAAATTCAGATCTATTTTATATAACCCACTTTTTTGCCACAGTTTTAGTCACTATGGTCACAGAACTGGTGATATTTTATGCATCTTTTGACTTCAGCATTGCCAATGTATTTCAGGGGACATTATTAGTTTATGGAGTTAAGAAATTGACTATTAATTCCAACCAATACACTTTTCTTGAACCATTCCGGCTACATACTTCAGCCATTCAGTTATTTCTACTTGTGATCGAAGCACAGGTATATAGAAATATTGTGATAGAAATTACTGCCAAAAGACACCGTACTGGAAAGAATCAAGGAAGACTTGTTGCCATGTAGAACATGCTGGAACGTCTCCTAGGCAGCAGCAGCATTCAGTGTTGTCTCAGACACCATGGGAAAATGTTAATAACAACTCCCATGAATGCTGCTGCATTAACTCTTGTCTTCAGGAGAATGAATGGGCATATGAATGAACAGAAGAAAAGAACATAGGATTAGTCATAAAACATGTCCTAAAGGTAAACAAGCCACCATCTTGAGAAAAGAGTGTGGATAGTAACTAGATTATTGGGATGCAGAGGACAGGAACATTTCTTGAAGAAAAGAAGACAATATTAGTCTTCTCTACAAACTGGCAAAAATGACATTTGAAATATTGTGTGCAGTTCTGGAGTCCTTGTGTTTAAAATGATCATGACAAGACAGATGCATTTCAGAGCACCCCCCCCCCGAAATATATATATATATATATATATACATATATATATATATATATATATATATATATATATATATAAAAACCAACAAACTATTTACCATAGTCACCACGGCCAGGTAACAGAATGTATGACATCAGTAAAATGTAAGATTTTCTTTACTGGGATAAGCGCTTTCGGATCACCCAATCCTTAATCAGATCCATATAAAACAAGTCAGTTAAAACATTTAAATACTAAGGCATATCCAATCAAGACTTAATTTACTGACACACCCTCTATATCGAGATTTCACACATGCCTCCTAAGCCTTCTCCCTTTCAGTGCAGATTTGTATGCCTGCAGCCTGCCTATCCAGCACATTTCTACTTTCTCTACTAAGTTATTAACATCTCCCCCTCTCTTGTTGTTACCTATAATCTGTATCACCCTAAAATAAAAAGAATGTCCTTCATTCTCTTTAATATGCTTAAAAGGGTTTTTTTTACATCCTGCTGCCTAATGTCACTCAAATGTTTGAACAGTCTCTCCTTTAGTTGTCTTGTGGTTTTACCCACATAAAAGGAGTCACAAAGACCACATGTAGCCATATAGACTATGTTCCTACTGGTGCAATTTGCATACCCATCAAAATAATATTCTTTCTTCTGTTGTGTATGTAAAAATACATTTCCTTTGTAAATAAATTCACAAGTACATCTACAACATGGGTTGGTGCCTTTTCTTTGTGAAACTACAGAGTGACAGTTCCCATTTTTATCACATAAAAGCTACTTAAGATTGTGATTGTTTCTAAAGGTGAAGCAAGGTACTTCCCCTGCAATCCCTTTCATCTCCTCCTCATCTGACCTCAGAATCTGCCAGTTGTCCCTAACACATTACAGATCCCCTGATGTGACTTGAATATGTAAGGATCATTCTAAGATCTTTACCATCCTCTCTATGTGGAACCTCTTCCATATGATTCCCCCTATATAAATAGTTTCCCTACGTCCTCTCTTAAATCCTGTACTTGTCTCTGTGCAGCAGTCACTTCACCTTGCTTGTACCCTCTGCTCAAAAAATTATTCCCCATAATTTCAGCCGCTTCAATAAACTCACACCCTTGGGTATGAAGTCTGGATGCTCTAAGGAATTGTCTCTTAAGGACATTCATATGAACATGCCCAGGGTGCATACTAGATCTATGCAGGATACTATTTCTCCAATACTCCTTCTGATAAAGGGCAGTGTGTATTTCCCTAGACACAGTATCCTGTTTCAACCTAATGTCAAGAAAATCAATGCTTTCAGTATCATGTTGCATTGTGAAATGTAGAAAATCACTGGTAGTTTCTAAATATGCAACAAAAGCATGCAACTGTTCAGGGCTCCCTCCCCATAAAATAAAAACATCATCCAAAAACTATTTGTAGAAATGAATACATCTATGAAATGGGTTATTGCCAAACACATAGCACTCCTCCCCATATTAGCATAGGTGTTGGCACATGGGTTGCCCATGGCCAACCACATTTCTGCAAGTATAAATCATCTTCAAACAAGAAAATATTATTCTCCAGGACACATTTCATCAGAGTGCATAACGATTCTATCTTTCTATGATCATGCTCACTTTTATTGCTAAGAAACGTTTCCAATGCTCTAAACCATAAGTATTCGGTATTACGGTGAATAGATTTTTTATATCCATCGTCACCATAGTCAAACAGCTGCCATGGTTGCTGTCCCTTTTATACAGCCCTAAATCTCTAAGGAAATGTTTTGAATCCTTCAGTACAGTTGGTGCTAGCCCAAGTAACCCCTTTAGATTCCTCTCAACATATATGGATACTGGTTCTGTTGTCCAGCCAGCTCCAGCCACAATGGGACGCATGGGTTGGTAAATACAATCTTTGTGCACCTTGGGTAGACATTTAAAATGGGGTTGAAAGGATGCAGAACATTCAAATAGTTGAAAAGCTCTTTAGTTATTAAGCACCCCTCCTATTGCACATAGAATAAGCCTCACTCTAGTTTTAATATTTTCCATTTGTGTAATTGTGATAGATTCATATGCATCATTATTCTGCAAGAGAGTTTTAATTTTCTGGGAGTAATTTGCCCTATTCATGAGCACTATCCCCCCTTCCCCCTTATCTGCTGGTCTTATAACAAGTTTGGGGTCATCTTGTAAATCTTTCAGAGCCACCATCTCCTCCTGAGTAACATTATAAAAATGACATCCAGGTTCTCCATGCAGAGTGGATATCTCTCTCTCTCTCTAACATACATTAATAAAAGTGTCTAAAACAGCCTTGTATTGATGTACAAACACACTAGGTTTCTGAAACAGGGAAATCTCAGCATCCACAGAATTTTTATACATATTCTTTAACATTACTTTCCTGCCAAACAATCTAAGGCTCAATTGAACATCCTCTAGTTTTGATTTAACAGCCGGAACAAAATGTAAATCTTTGTTCAAAACTTTAACGTGTTTCAGTCAAGTTAAAACTTGATAAGCTAAAAATTAATGTCTCTTCACAGACAGGTGTTAACATTTGATTTTTCTCTCTTCTGAGGGATATCTCCCCCTCTTTATCCCTCGGCTCAGAGACCTCATCTCTTTCCCCTTCCATACTTCCCTCACTTGGAGGGGTAGCGAGGGAAAAACATTTTAGAAACACTATTAGAAACAGTAGGTGTCTTAGATCTCGCTCCAGCATCTGACATTCTAGGATATTAATTTTGTTGCTGTTCTTTTATAGTGGTATCTGCCACTGTCATAGTCTCTCTCACAGAACTGTGAGAATTCCCAGAGTGAGCATGAATCTCACTATGCGACTCAGTTTGTGAGTTATGTTCTATATGTTCATTCACACATACAGATGTTTGTCTCTTTGCCCCTTCAAATACAGGCTTTTTCCATGCAAATACTTCCCCTTTGCAAAGATCAGCATAGTCTCTGTAGTTTTTTACATTTTGTTTCTCTATCTTATTATCAAAAACAGATACTTTTATGTCATTCATTTTGTCAACATGAAAATCAGTAGTAAATGTACCTTCTGTTTCCTGTTGTTTCTGCTCAATATAATCAATCAGCTCTTGTTGCCTTGGTTTAAAATACTTAATCAGGAGCATCATGCACCCAAAACTTGTCTCTAGGTTAAGCCTCTGCCATTCTTTCAGTAGATTTGGATGCTCTCAGCCCTGTGTCAGCATAACCAAATCCATAGGTCTCTGAGGCCTCTGGGAATGATCCTGGAGTGAAGGCATGCCTCTACATGGAGGTGTTGCCACTGAAGTATCTTTAAATCAAACAGGCTGTTCTCTAGGTCTCTAGTGCTGCGTATAAAGGCACTATGATCCAGGCACTCTTCAGGACTATGGTTCGTCTCTGTATTTAAGTCAAGGCACAGCAGGGGATTCACATTAAGACGTAGTGAGCCCTTGTTCATGCCCTTCTTGGCCATGCACCAGGAAATATTTAACAGTTCATTGCCATTAATGTTGTTCACAGAGTCCAGGCCAATGGTCTCATTCATACCATCTGTCTGCGGTCAATAATCCAACTCATCTGCTGTACTAGATGACTCTTCCACCATGTGTGGGTAAAGCAAAGAGGAAGAACAAAAGACAAAAATAGGAAGCCTCCCACTGAAGAACTGTGCAATATAAAGTATCCAATCAACAAAATAATTACCACAGTCACCACAGCCAGGCTAATAGAATGTATGACACCAATTAAATGGAAGATTTTCTTTATTGGGATAAGCGCTTTCAGATCAACCGATCCTTTATCAGATCCATATAAAACAAGTCAGTTAAAAAACATTTAAATACTAAGGCATATCCAATCAAGACTTAATTTACTGACACACCCTATCTATCGAGATTTAAACATGCCTCCTAAGCCTTCTCCCTTTCAGTGCAGATTTATATGCCTGCAGCCTCCCTATCCAGCACATCTCTGCTTTCTCTACTAGGTTATTAACATCTCCCCCTCTCTTGTTGTAACCTATGCTCTGTATTGCCCTAAAATAAAAGCAATGTCCTTCATTCTCTTTAATATGCTTAAAAAGGTTTTCTTTTTACATCTTGCTGCCTAATGTCACTCAAATGTTTGGACACCCTCTCCTTTAGTTGTCTCATGGTTTTACCCATATAAAAGCAGTCACAGAGACCACATGTAGCCATATAGACCCTGTTCCTACTGGAACATTCTGCATACCCATCAAAATAATATTCTTTCTTCTGTTGTGTATGTAAAAATACATTTCCTTTGTAAATAAATTTACAAGTACATCTACGACATGTGTGGGTGCCTTTTCATTGTGAAACTACAGAGTGACAGTTCCCATTTTTATCACATAAAATCTGTTTAAGATTGCGATTGTTTTTAAATGCGAAGTGAGGTACTTCCCCTACAATCCCTTTCATCTCCTTATCTGACATCAGAATCTTCCAGTTGTTCCCAATCACATTACAGATCACCTTGATGTCACTTGAATATGTAAGGATCATTTTAAGATCCTTACCATCCTCTCTATGTGGAACCTCTTCCATATGATTCCCCCTATATAAATATGGTTTCTCTACATCCTCTCTTAAATCCTGTACTTGTCTTTGTGCAGTGGTCACTTCACATTGTTAACTTTCGGTTAAGTGCACTTTTGCTAAACTGGGTCTTGAGCTATTCTTGTTCGAACAAGTATAATTTTGAACAAGAGAAGTAGACAGATATATATGTGTCTGTGTGTGTGTGTGTGTGTATGTGTATATCAGTAGATAGACTGATATAAAGAAAGATTTGCATTGTTGAACATGTGTATTCTTGATAAATGTTGTCAGAGTGCTTAATGTGAAGTCCTGAAGAAAGTTTTCAGAAGTGGGAAAAGATAAACATTTTTAAGTCAGCAACTTAAAAAAAATAGTTCCTGAAGAAAGTTGTCAGACGTAGGAAAAGATAAATATGTTTGTCAGTAACTTAAAAGAATAGCATCAGCTTTGATAAAAAAGATACACGAAAACATGTACACTCAATCCAAACAAGGTAGATTTCAAAGAACGATCAATGTATTATTGTAAAGGCCTTCCTTTTGAGGTCAGTCATGCATGGGATAGACCTAGGACAATACTTATATATGAGATGTGGAGAACGGAAGTAAGATTTGCAACTTATCCAGTAGGTGGTCAAAGTGGTCATAATTTACCATCTAAATCCATTGTGTTCTACACCATTGAGCTGTATCATTTTTTTATATTATGACAGCAAGCAGGTATGGCCATGTATGTTAATACATGTGATGAGAATGACAAAGTACAGCCCATGCTGTTGAATGACTCATTCTTGTGCACATAAAAAATCACATTTAAATACGGTATGATTTCATAGGAGGATCATAGGAGGTTGCTAGGCTAATAGCCCTGGGGCTCTTACAAGCCTAGCCAAGAGTTTATCTCCAAAAAATAAACTTCAGTCACCACCTGTACCCCTGTCCTTGAGGAACACAGGTGGAACCCCTGACACAAATTTGTGGTTTCCCATCCACTCATCAAGGTTGCACTTGAATTGGGTCAGTGAGCATTTGGTGCATTACTTCACAATGTAATCCTGTGGTTAAAATTCACATGGCTCCAATGAAATGATTCCGCACCTTTAAAAACAGTACTGGTCAGCAAAGCTTATGTTACTGGTCCTATTTTTATCCATGTTGCAAGTGTAGACCTTCTCATCAGGAGGTGTACATTTTGCTCATGCACAACATAAAGCTGAAAAAACCCATTTCAGTTAAACCAATCCTGGGAAAGCTATATAATTAGATACATCTACTATGTGGAAGTAGCAGTGTTAGTTGTTCTACAGGTAGCACATTTGCTTTAGACACTGGAAAATCAGAAGGCATGGGTTCTGTTCCAGCCATGTGCTTGGATATGCTTTCCATAGTTAGCACTACAGTGCAGCATTAAGAAAGCTCTGCACTTCTGAGTGTGTTGTCCTTTGGATGAAATGTTAAATGAGGCCCCATCTGCCCGAACTGGTGGCAGCTCAGTTGGATGCAAAAGATCCTACAACACTTAGCAAAAAGAGTAGGGGAATTGCCTAGTATGCCCTGGGAAAATGTTCCCAGTAGTCACTATGAATACCACCTTGGATATCACCAGAAAAGAGACCACTGGTCTAATGGGACTAACCTAATCAACAAAAGATAAACAAATGCATAAACAAATAAACAAGGACAGAGGCTGAACTGGTATGTCAGTGAGTGAAAAGCCATTTAGGACACATAATATACTGCAAGTATAATTATTTATTTATTTTATTTTACATTTGTTAACCGGGAGAGTCCAACTGGATATATGTCCATTTTGAGTGGAGGCCCGGGGAGAAAAGCTCCAGAAATTAAAGTCTAATTTTACCTGCACAGAACCTCTAAAAGGTAGTTAGTGATAAAGTAGAGTAGAAACAAAACTCAAAGAATAAATATTCATACGGCATTTCCAATAGCAATGCAGTGCATTTCCCACCAAATATTGTTATGACAAGCCGAATTGCTGTACAGACTAATGGCAGCTTGTCGAGTTGATGTTTTCAGCTTACTTTCATAAGAGCTGTTCCTTTCATTTATCTGTCTATTTAGAATTTAATAACAGCAGCAAGCTGGCAATTTGGCTATTTGCGGCAATATGCCTGACAACATTTATAAGGTAAATATGACAACAAAGCTTTAGTTTTCACCATGGGATATGTTGTAAAACTTCCTTGTTGAAGATGAATAGCTAAGATAATGTACAATTAGGAAAAGCTAAAAACAATATATTTCCAAGAACCTGCATAATGATTGCTATAGCATTTACTAAATCAAAAAGTATTTCTCAGAAATATGGCTAGCACTGTAAGGGGTTGCATGTGTAGCAGTTGAAAAATAGTACAAAACTGTTTTTTTTTTAATAGTCATATGCGCCTTTATGTATACAATTATATATTGTAAGCTCACATTTGGCATGTGGTATTTGGAATGTGAAATCACTTTATGTTATAAAACAGAACACAAATGTCACCAAGTTAATCCCTGTCTAATCTTGAAAATCATTACTGAGTAACAGCCTTATGGAAATTATTAATAGACAGCAACAAAGGAAAATAAATATGTTCTTGGATAACACCTTGCGCTGGAATGACTGTATTACTCCATGTCCTATCCATACAGCATAACTGTATAGAAGCCATAGTGCTGCCACCTTATGACCCTTGAGCCATATTAAAACACTGCATCTGAATGAATAATGCAAATGGAGCAATTCTATGAGCATTCATTCTGGTAATGTATGCAGCACTGACGCAAGGGAAGCATAGTTTGGGGGAGATGTTACTTATAAGGTACACAATGGAGAAGAACTATTCATTTTAATAAACTGCACTCTGCATGGATGAGTGTTCAGTGTTGATTTAGTCAACATGCATAAATGGACACTGGACCAGCATTGCATGCTCTGACTAATATCAGCAAACCAAGTACTCATCAGGAGGTATGCATCGTGCTCAGGGTTCTCAGCTGTGGAGCAGTGTGCATCCTTCTTGTAATAGCAGGTCCCAGGCAAGCATGGAGGGGTTATATGTTTTGCTTGAGACACAAGACCATGCAGCACTGCAGATCCTAATATGTTATAGTGCGCATGGTGCAAAGTGGGGTATGAGTCTACATGGGGGGTGTCCATAACAGTGCACTCTACAAGACATTTGTGGAAAGAGGTAATTTAATACATTTTAACCCCATTTTTCATACCTCATCAAACCTTTTATGTCTACCATTGCAGTAGAAAATGCAAAAAACCATGGCACCAAAGCACAGTTTTCTGCATCTCAACTTGTAATGTAAATAAGGCAATGGAAGGGGACTGGATGTTGAGTTTGTCTGTCCAGATGTTCCATCTAGCATAGCATAACTGTATTTCCCTCTTGCAGACAATCACTCTGGGGTACTTAGGTTTTTTAAAAGAGCCAAATACCTTAATCTCCACCACCTACATTTGACTTACTTACACTACTGCCCCTTCAGTCTCAGCATGATGATGTAGACCTTTCATATTATTTACTTCCAAGTCCTTCCTGTCCTGAATTTTAGCCTGACTTTTCCAACTGCATATTATTCCCTTGGGTTATCCTTCCCGAGGTACAGGATCATGTACTTGGGAAGACTGAAGTGAAGTGGTCATTGTCCAGGCCATGCCCCAGCTCCAGGCTTTAGGTCTGCCTCCTGGCTTATTAGACCTCATCTTTTTCATGAAGATACTCTTCTAATTATCCATGGCCTGTGTGGAACTAGACATAAACACATTAATCCAGCTGGACAAGGGACTGCTGTTTGTCTTACTCACTGAGAGCCCCACCCTGCACACTGTCATCTAGCCATTAACCCAACCATATCTACAAAACACTGCCACATTCTATCATTCCCATACATGCAAGCATCTTGTGGTATGGGACTGCATCAAAAGCCTTGCTGAAGTCCTGCTAGATCATGCTCACAGCATTACTTGTGCCCATTTCTTTGGGGACCCACTCAGAGAGATAGATTTACCTGCTGTGAATCCATACTGCAATTCATTGAGCATTCCTTTCAGATCTGGGAAAGTCATAAGGCCTTAACTTCAGGACGGTCCCCATTCTTATTCTGACTGAGAAATTAGGTGGACTCAACTTCTTCTGTCTCTCTTCTTTATTTGTTTGAATGGTTCTGCTCTTATGCCCTTACTAAGATAGCTCATAATTCCCCCCTCTGCTTTCTCTTCTCTAGCTGTGTTAAGAAAATCCTTTTCCTCTTGTAAAATCTCCTCTGAATCTTTTCCTACTTTTTTTCCATTGTCTGTTTTAAGCATTTTATTGTTCTGTTTCTGGCCCCACATTAATCTGTAATGGATCTAAGGCCTAGTCCTTCCATTTCTTGTATTAATTTTCCTTACCCTTTAAGGCTAGACCTACCCCCTTAGTAAACCACACCGTAACTTTTCTCTTTATGATAGCAACTCTCTGTAATTGATTTTTCAAACCTCCATAAACCATACCTTTTATACTATTTCATGTAATTCTTCCACATCTTATCTTTCCTGACATCAACCCAGAACATTTATATGCCCCTATTTTCCAGTATTTTTCTTTCAGGTAATTCCAGAGCCTATTTTTGTGACTCCTTCTTATACTTTTGCCAGGTGGGTGTGAACTGCATAGATTCGCCAGGTGGATGTGAACTGCATAGATTCATAGTTACTATTAGACAATTAGGTCTTGGCCTGTACAATTCTGAGCTCACTTCCCACCATGCAGAAAAAGAGTGAGGATTGGCGTCTTTCTGTTTACAATTATTTCCTTCTGAATGAGGTGTTAAAAGTGAATAATGTACTTTCATTGCCCAGCTTAGAAAACAAGGAGTACTTCATTCCTTCTCTGAGAGAGTGAGTCCTTCTCATTACGTATCGTTCACTGCAATTTGTAGAGGATGATCTTTACAGGATGTTGTTATAGCAACATTGACCCTTCAGTCAAATCAGCTTTACTGCAAACTCCATATCTTCGCCTCCTTCTTCCTTTGGACCCGTGTTTCCCTTTCTACATCTCCCTTGCCCCTTCTCACTAATATCTTTCACCATCCCAGCAAAGGTGTATGTGTGAATGACTTGGAAAATAATACATATCAAAACATGGAATCCAGTAACATGACGATCCTCAACAATGGAGAAATAAGGTTGACAATATTTGTATGTCACATTTAATAACACCTTTAAAAACACGTGTCACATGAATATGAGAACTCCCTGCAACCACTCAGCTTTATTTCAGCAGCTGTATGTTATTAATGACAAAACTACTTGCTTTCCATGGCAACCTATGTTTAAACAATATACAACTCCCAAAAGTTAGGCTTAAAGAAGTTTGACAGGAAATATGCTAGTGGCACTAAAAATCATTTTTGATTTCTATTTTCTTTGGATGCTTCTACCAAACTATAAATCAGATTTGTGCTGGCTAGTAATTAACAACTTACTTTTTCCTAAAAGCCGCCACAACCTGAAAGGAAAACCATGATACATTCCCCTTTAATTTGGTCACATAATTTTCTCATTTGAATTTTTATGAATCATTTAAGCCAACATTTCCCAGTGAAGAAAAATAACTTGGCTATTCTATTGCAGATAAGGTTTATATTTTTTCCCTACTGTACATCCTACATGAATGGTTGTCCCAGTGACCCCATTCATCACCAGGTCTACCCACTCGTCCTTTCTCCCACAGACTTCTTGGTGTGAGCTGGGGCCACTGTAGATCCTAAGGTGACCTGGTAGGCTGTGTCAGCAACTGCTTCTGCTTGTTATGTGTGTGTTGGGGGGGGGGTGTTGTGACCTACCCTTCTTTCTCTTTCACCCACCTCTACATTGCTTGGAACATCGTAGGGCTTCACCCCTTTGTGGAACATACTTCCCCTCAGGAACTGTTTCCAATGAAGGACCTTCCACCTGTATGGCTATGTCCTTATTCCTGGATAGGTGCGTCCATACTCCCTGCCTGCCCCTTAGACACCAATGCAGGTAATCAAACCCAGGCCACCTGAACTGTTGTTGAGGCTTTATCCCTCTAAACCATGGTGCTGGCCAGATAAGGAGCATTATTATACTGGTCATTCTATGGACTGTAGCTCTACAATGGATCTTTTATCATAATAGTTTATAGCTACCCCAATTTGTTTTATAAAGCAGAAGGAGTCTCTAAATGAGCTAAAAAAATGCATACATAATTTATTCATGGAAATTTAATTTTCATGCAGGCTCCACTGCTTTCCATTAATCTCAGACACTCTCTGTAAACAGCTTCATTGAATAATGAGCTGTTTTGAACAAATATCAAACCGTCACATTTTACCCATATATACAATGTACAATTGTATGTGGTGGAACGTGGAAAATGAGTGTACTATATGATAAAGTTATACAAGCAAAGCTTACTTAGTATATTCAAATTCCTTCTAAATGTTCCTCTATGTGTGGTCTAAACAACAGACTATAATGGAGGTAATTAAATGGAACACTGTTTCTAACCGCTGTCTAAGGACAGCCTTGAATGAGTGAGTGTGTTTTGTATAATATAGATAGATCCTGATTTTTTTTCTCTGGAAATCTGTATATTATGTGATAAGTGATTGTTATTTATTTATTTATTTTTGTTTCTGCTGGTGTACAGGATCATCCTCACACCTGCACCCAATTGACACATGTGATCCTCCACAAGGGGAAAGAGCCCACCAACCAATTCTTCCCCAGAGGAGGAGAGAGTGAGGTGAGTGCAGATACTGTGGACTGCCCAATTCCCCCTTTGGCAACTTTCAGACTTGGCAATCACTGTCTTTGGGAAGTGCATGCATGCCTGCTTCTCCCAACCAAGTGGCACACCATTTAGTGCATGAGCACACCAGGTTCTATGTGCTGCTGGTGATGTACCTGCTTTGCTCCAGGTGCTGCTTTCCCTCCCCTCATGGTGGACAAGTTGCAGTTGTCAGCTGACTCTCATTCTACCCTGTCTGATACATCCAGTGTCTGCACTGTTTGTGGAACACAGGTCACCTGGGGTACAGTCAGGTCCTTACCTCTCTGAACCATAGGCTGGGATATGTGATAACTGATATGAGACCTGAACATGCACTTACTGTTAAACACTGTAGATCTAAAATGTCCTGTTCACATGGGATGTAAATAGTATAAATCCTGACTGAGCGACTGTAAATGGCTGTTGCACTGGGAGCTACACTGAACTGGCAACTACATGTAGGTGAACTAAGGTTTCACTGTGTTTTATTTCCTTAATTAGTGTTTGAGTCACACGTGTGTTGATTTCACATTAAAGGATCACATTAGCTTTTTGCAGAAGAAATTAATTAAGTTAAAATCTTTACAGATGGATAATGAATATTTAAAGAAATGTGTGGAACTTCATATAGGACTACAGGGACTGAGAACTTTTAAGTTTCCTTTTGGACTTAATTACAATGATGATATACTGCGGTGGTGGTGCTGCGGTAGCATTGTCGCCTCACAGTAAGACATTGTCCTGTTCGATTCTCAGCTAGAGCATCTTCTGTGTGGAGACATGTGTGAATGGGCGTACCTTCGTTGAAGGTTGTGCGTCAGGGCTGGCAACTCGGCACATAAAAATCTACTGCCAGTCATTAGCAGACCGGAGTTCCGCTGTGGCGACCCCTAACCAGGAAAAGCCGAAAGACACAAAAACAACAACAACTTAATTACAATGATGACCTGTTTAATGATTTTACACTAATGTTTGAGAGACATGGGTTTGAACTAATGGGTAAAATTATTAAATATAATGAAATAAATATTAATAGTCTGTTTCAGGAAGTTGAACAACTTGATACTAAGATTAAGGAGGATTTGATTGTTGAACAATGGGAACATTTTATAATAATTCTATTTTAAATGTGGAGAAGAAATGTAATGCTGGTTTTAACAGAAAGCAGAAGAGGTTGGAAAGGGATTTGCGGCAGAATGCAAAGAAAGAAGCTTATGTGCTTACCAAATGGAAAAAGGCTGAGGGTTTTAAGGAGTATAAGTATGAGACAAATCAGTCAGGCAAAAACAGGCATGACTCGCAGGTTTTATTCCATCAACAGAGGACAAGGAATCACAATATAGGTTATTCCAACTATCCCAAGAAAGGAAGGGAAACTCATTATCATCCCCCAAATTATTGGAAATAAATCAGAATGTTACTAATATTTGTACTATTGATGGTATAGATTTCCTTTACCAAGGTTATCATATTTATAATTATATGGGTAAACCTATTACAAGAGAACATTTTACCCTCTTTCAGAAGGGTGTAAAATTTGTACCCCCTCAGAAAATGGATGTGGTTGTTACCATTCTTCTTCTTCTTCTTTCGGCTTTTCAGAACTAAAATTATTTTTAAGGAAACTGAATTTGTCTATTTTCTTTAATGATGAAAGAAGGGTAGATAAACGGAAAGATGAAAGTTATGTTACAAGGAAAAGTATTTTTAACCCCCAGCTTGATCCGACATTACAGGTTTTTGAAAAGGCATTTACTAAGGTGATATACACCTTAAGGATACAGCATAAACATACGTATTATGACAATTTAACTGAAAAGGAGAGAAAGTTATTAGTAGAATTAAGGAATGATAAGATGACTCGTATTATGAAGCCTGATAAGGGAGGTGGTGTGGTTTTGTATAATACCTTGAATTATGTTAGTGCAATAGTTAATCATTTGTATGATGTGGATACCTATTTACCTGTTTCTAAAAACAAAATCAATATTGCTTATCGAAGGACTGATTACCTATTGAAAGAATTTCTTACTGAGGATAGAATATCTAATGAGTTGTATAAAATTTTGAAAGTTGATAATCCCAGAGTTCCTACTTTATTTGGTATCCCTAAAGTGTACAAAGATATTACTAAACCCCCTTTTAGGCCAATTGTAGCAGTGAATGGCTCCAACACCTAACCATTTTAACTTTTTATTGATAGTCGGCTTAAACAAATTTCTGATAGTTATCACATCTTTTAATAGACTCCTGTTTTTTTTTTACCCAAAATATTTGGTCAAAGGATCTAATTTTTCTTTCTATTGATATAAAAGACTTGTTTACATATATACCTAAGGACAGAGGAATGGAATATTTCATCAATAGTATTCATAAATATACCCATTTTTCAAGAAATGAAGTTAGTCTCTTAGAAGAGATGATGTCTGTGTTTTTGGAGAACAATTTTATTTTTTCGAAGGAAAATTTTTTAAACAAATAAGAGGTGTGGCTATGGGAGCATCCTGTGTTCCCATATATGCCAACCTAGTATTGCTGGAGTATGAAAACCAGATAGTTTTTAGTTGATTTTTTTTTCTTATGTAGCCCTTTACGTTCAATTTCTGGATGATATTTTTATTTTGTGGAAAGGTCCGGAAGAGAAAATACATGATTTTGTGGAGTTTTTAGACAAATCCTCTGATTTTTTAGAATTCACATATAATTTTAATATTAGGGGTATTAATTACCTAGCTACATTTACAGAACACACAGAAATGGGTTTCAAATCCAAAGTTTATAGGAAGAGTACTTTTAGTAATTCATATTTGGATTTTAATAGTTCTCATCTACTAATTCAAAAGAAAAGCCTTGTTAATGGCCAGTGTATAGAATAGCAAGAATGACTTCACAAATGAATGACTTAGGGAGAGAATTAGATATCGTTGCCTGGATGTTTATGGATAGGAATTATCCCCTATTTAAAAATATTAAAGATTATGTGCAATCTGAAAGTGGAAAGAAATATGTTCTCCTTCGCAGAAAAAGGTTTGAGGTTAACTGAGATAGCATTGAAAATGTGTCAAATAAGAAGAATTTTGAAAGAGCTATGGTTTTACAGTATGGTATGCAGGCTGACAAAGTTAAGAATATTATTATAAATAATTGGATTATTTTTAAAACCAATCCTACCATATTTCGAATGGTAGGTGATAGACTAATATTCACATATAAAACAGGGAAGAATTTTAAACGTTTTTTTCACAAAATGCAATAGTTCAAATGCAATGAGTGAAAAAAGTGTCTTGCACACTACTAAATGTGCGGCATGTAACCAATGCCCATATATAAGTGAATTTTCATATGTCACTTTAAATAATAAGGTTAAGTCAAAAGTGAATTTTATTAGGGGAATTGTAGTAGTAAATTAGTGATATACGTGGATGTATGCGTAGGATGCTTTAGTTTTTATATTGAGAAGACTGAAAGGGCTTTAAAGAGATGCATTTACAAGCATTTATATGATATAAAATGTAAGACACTAATACAATGTTTAAGCATGCCATTGAAGAGGTGGGGATGTTAAAACTATGCTAGAAAATAAAGAACTTAGATGGCAGCTAAAGCTGAAAGCTACCTCATATCTTGGGTTGAATGAACATACTTCCATTCAGTCAGAATTAATTATGAGAGCTGCAAGATTATAATGTATAGATTTTAAGTCAAGAACTTTTACTTGAATTAATTCTTAACTTGAAGTAAATGAGCAACACGTTTGTGAATTTTTATAATGGTGTAGTGAATGTTTTGCATTTTTCTGTATTTAGAGTGGCATTAGTTTAATTTTTAATTGAATAATTAATGATGTCATAATTAGCTTATTTTATATATAAAAAAGAGTTGTGGTTAATGAATGATGATTCTGATGAAGTCCTGTCTTTTGAAAGGATTGAAGTGCTTAATCTGGTTGTCTTTTTTGTATAATAAATAAATGTACTTTCGTATTGAGGGCTCTGTGGATTCCTGGCTTTTGGTTACTCATTACGTCCTTTATCCATATATATATATATATATATATATATATATATATATATATATATATATATATATATATATATATGTATATGTATATATATGTGTGTGTGTGTGTGTGTATATATATATATATATATATATATAAATATATATAAACTAACAATAATGGCAGCTTGCGCTAGTGTCCTCCCACATTCCTGTCTCAACATAGTATCTTCTTTTTCTTTCAGCTTTTCCCAGTTAGGGGTCACCACAGCAGATCACCTGTCCACTCTTGATTAGCAGTGGAGTTTTACAATCTCAAGTTGCCAGCCTGGCACCCAATCTTCCACAGTAGGCACACACAGGGCCAATTTAGAGTGTCCAATCCACCTACAAGCATGTCTTTGGGTTATGGGAGGAAACCAGAGCACCTGGAGGAAACTCACGCGACCACAGGGTGGACATGCAGACTCCACACAGAAGGCACCCCAGCCAAGGATCGAACCAGGGAACCTCTTGCTGTGAGGCGACAATGCTAACCGCAGCACCACCATGGCCGCCCTTCTCAACATAGTATCATAATACACTAAAATGAATGCCTATGCACAGATGAAAATACTTTGGGGGAGGCATGAGTTTATTGCTTTTTATCTGGTCACTTTAGAGTAAGTCACAAACTTAAAAAAAGAATGCATTATGGTGGCCTTCCAATCTCACCTTTTCTAAGGGAGTCAGAGGGGAAAGAGGAGCAGTGAGCAGGTCAAAAGTAAAGAAAAACGTTATACACGTGAATTCATTCCGGTGGCATTTATCTTCCTGATGCAATGATGTAAGTTTGTTTTTAATGAGTCACTAAGAAAACCTTTGGTAATACATGATACATTTTTTGAATTATGCAATGCTGAATAGTTAAAGTGCAGCAGATACCAGAAGTCACTGCATTCTGAAGTAACAGAAAACTAAAAAGGGAAAGCATGTGTAAAACAAATGCAAGCAAAACAAATAACACTAGAATGGTGCCTAAAAATGATACTTTATTGTGATACTCATTTATAATGGCATTAAGGATAGAACAAAATGTGGTAATTATTAAGACAGAAGAAGCTTTCAGTGTATAGTATGTTCTATTCTATACTATATTAGACCTTATTTTACAATCATATAAACCTTATCATTTCCTCAGTTATGTAAGGTTGAGTTTATAGTTAAATTATTTAATTTTAGACAATATGCATGACATTGGACCTTGCATTTGATTCTTATATGATTGTTGGTACTGGATGAAGACCAGCTTGGGACTGCATTACATGTTTAACTTACAGCTTGTCTCACTTTGGTGACCAGTGAGTATTTCTGTGTCTAGTAGGTTGACCAGGAAAGACTATATAAGTTCACTAAATGCTGGGTATTCTGCTTGAGTGCATATGTACATATCTGGATCTTGGTGGTCATCTGCCTGTCTTGTTGCAAGATGCTTCTACACAAGTCTTCTTAATTGCATACTATAATATAAAATGATCAGTGATGGATGTTACAGTTTCAGAGGAACCATGGTACCACATTGTTGTTGTCACCTTGTGTGGTTACCTTTTGGTATATGTCCCAACTGCAAGACAAAAGATACATGTCACATCTAAAAGGTTGGCTTCTTAACTTTTGAAAATATATACTATATGTACTGTACACTAGGCATAACACGAAAATATGTGGAAAGCTTGGTAGGGCACAATTTCAGTAGACAGGTCTTTGTGGATATCGAACAATACAGCTAGCACTATACTTGATTAAAAAAGTGCACTAAAGTGACTATTACCAATGTGTATAGTTTGCTTTATCTCACACACACACACACACACACACATACACACACACACACACACACACACACACACACACACACACACACACACACACACACACACACACACACACACACACACACACATTTATATAGTAATATCCATATGGATAAGGTGGAATGTGCTTTTAAAAGTGTGCTGTGGTGCCTTGTATGGAAAATATGGAATGATGTAATGCACATTTAAAAATTTGTAAAGTAGATGTGCTGGTAAAACTCTAATAACACTTCACTAATAATTATATTAGTCAATTAATGAGAAGTCAATTGCTTTGCTAGTACTACATAAAAATGTCATATTAGAAAACTGAGCTACTAAAGAATATAAACCCAAGTTGCTGGACTTGCAGGTAAGTCACATAAAGTCTAGAAATGCACAGTGATGAGATGATGCTTTAAGAAAGGCAAGTTATAATATAAGCAAGGTTGTAGGGAAAGGAGCAGGATAGTCACATTACCTCTTACCCCTATTCTGAGTTAAAGAATGACCTCATATAATGTAATCAAACTCAAGGCGAAGTTTTACTACAGGTGTTATTGACAAAATATTACAGGACACAAGTAATGAAATTAGCCCATAGCCACATGTCGGGGGAGGTCACGCACCACATACAAAACTGAGGCAAGGACGTTATCCAGATTTTATTGGCTAGGCATAATGAAAGAAATAGAGAAATTACATGTTTCCTGTCCAAAATGTCATTAATCTGCACCCTAGTCTGGATTTAGGAGTATATTAATTTCAATGCCTATCAAACAGATGTCATTTGAACATACTGATATTGATGTTGTAGGTCCACTAGTAGGATCTAGTAGTGGACATCAGTGCATGCGAATAATAATGGACTATGCTACAACTTTTCCAGACGTTATGCCATTACTCAAGACTAAGGTTAGGATATTGACAAGGGACTGGTGCTGTTATTCTTTAGAGAGAGCGTATCCATAAAGAGATGTTTACTGACCAAGGAGCGTACTTTATGTTAAGGGTACTGTAAAAGTTACCCTAATGCTTTAAAGTTAGCCAGGTGAAGAGATATTCTGTCATGCACCCACTAATGTGTTAGTGGAGTAATTTAGCAATGAGAGGATAAAAACTTGGAGCAGTTGTTCCCCATCTTTGTGTTTGGGTTAAGATCAGCGTCATGAGCTTTGATTTTGCTTACCCCATTTGAACTCTTGCATAGCATATATCTTAGGGGAGTGCTTGATTTTGCCAAAGAGATTTGGGAGGAAAAGTTAAGACACAATTTAAAAGTGTGAGAGAATACTACATTAGTTTATAGGGTAAGCTGAATCTATTTATTTATTTTATTTTACATTTGTTTACCGGGAAAGTCTGATTGGGCAGGGTTGCCCATTTTCAGTGGAGGCGTGGGGAGAAAAGCTCCATACATTATGACAGTACATGAAACATATAACAATGCAATATATCAGTCAAAGAAAAAAAACTTACAATAATTTAGAAAAGAAGCTGACAAATTTGTCAAAGATTCCCACATGAGTATTAGCAGTACAGGGAACAGTTGAGAATATTCACAACAGTGTTACACTTAATAGCAGTGATAAGCTGAGAAACTTAATACATAATTCCCCAAACATTGCTATAGTTTGTAGTACAAGGAATTATGTGAATTTGAGGTTATTGGAAGACCTTATAGCAGATATATTTATGGCTTAAGATATAGAGGAGATAGGAACATAGAGTGGGGCTGAGGGAGTTAGCTTGGGTCAGAGCATGGACATATCCAAGACTTGGCGAGATAGGATTTTAGTTGATTTTTGAAGATGATTTTGTTAGTCTGAAACCTGATTTTGAGAGGGAGGGAGTTCCACATTTTTGCAATAGTACAGTAGTAAAGGAATCACCTGAGATATGTCTACATTTGGATACTTCTAGCAGTCCTTTATTGGTGGACCTTAGCCAACAGCTGTTGGTGTAATGGTTAATTAGGCCATGAAGGGCTGGGGATTTGTTGGGGAAGTAGAGAATTGGGTGAGCTAGGGTGAATTGATTTAGGGTCAGTACGTTTGGTAATTCAATGCAGGACAGTTTCCAAAGGGCTTGACAAATGTGAGATCTGTAGGAAGAGTCAGTAGCAAATTTAGCTATCTTGTTATAACAAGTGGACAGTTTGTTTAGCTCGTCTTTATTTAGGTTAACTAGGATGGGAGAAGCAGAGAGTAATGTGGAGAGTAGGTGGGTTCTTGCTAAGGTAGTTTTAATTTTGGAAGTCAGGTAGTTTTTACATCTGTAGGGTGGGCCTAGTTTTTTGTGCAATTTTGTTATGGTTTGAGCTATGTGCTTGTCGAATTTCATGTTTTGGTCAACAATGATACCTAGTAGCTTGGTATGTGCAATTGGAATGATATGGGTCTTGTCAGAGGTGGTAAATATAAAAGGGGGAATTGTGAAAAGGGGAATCTAGTTATGCTCGTAGTAAAAGTGTGAATGTAGAAAGTCCAGTAGATGCAACAGAGTTTACAATAAAAATGCTGTGCTTATAGAATTTAAGCCAGCAGATCAGATATATTAGTTTTCTCCAGAGAAAACAACAGCCCTTTGAGATAACTGGAAGAATAAATGCAGTGAACTACAAGGATAGGCAGCAAGGAAATAGAAAGGTTGGGAAAAACTATTATATTAACATACTGAAGCCATGAAAAGGAGTAAACAGCTCTGCTTCCCTTGGGAAATGGTATTCATACAGAAAAGCTCAGATAATCTTCACCTGACGTTCAGTTAGAGGAATTCTTGTCAAGAAGACAATGACAGGAAACAGACACCAAAATACTAACATTTTAAAATGTAGACTCATTAAAATACACACAAAAAAATCAAGCTCCCTATTTTTTGATCAATGTATACTATGTTGTTGTTGTTGTGTCTTTCGGCTTTTCTCGGTTAGGGGTCGCCACAGTGAAACTCCAGTCCGCTAATGATTGGCAGTAGATTTTTACGTGCCAAGTTGCCAGCTCTGACGCACAACCTTCAATGAAGGTACGCCCATTCACACATGTCTCCACACAGAAGACGCTCTAGCTGAGAATCGAACAGGATAACGTCATACTGTGAGGTGACAATGCTACCGCAGCAAGCCCCTAACCCTTTCATATTCAACAACTCTTTCCCTTATCAGTGAACAAAAAAAAATGCAAATCAGGAACCTTGCAAAAAAGGAAGCTTTATTTCTCAATGAGCAAGTGCTTTGTCACCACATGGCACACTTTTTGAAGTCCTCTAAAGACAATGTATACTATAATGCATTAAAATGAAAAAAAAAAATAATAATAAACAATGACATAGGACATGGTTTGATTGAATAGTGGTAGTGTTAGGGATTTTTTCTAAGGAAATGTGAAGGATTAAAGTCAGGGGCAGGGTTAGGGTTGGCACTATACAAATACATGCTAACCCAAACCCTAGCCTTAGCTATGTACCATGCTTTAGAAAAAACCCTTTCTATAACATTACCACTATACAAGACAGATTCTAATACAGACAAATACATCAAGTAACATGCACAGTTAATAACCTTACCTAATGCTTACTTTAACCTTAACTCAGCAACACTTGCAAAAACACATTCACAGCTTTAATATCAACCAGATTATCTCCGTCCACATTTTGACCTGTCAGCATTTTGGCAGTGCTATTGTGAGTGCTAAATGTCTGAACTATCTACCTTCTGAATGACAACCATGTATGAATATGTCCCTCTCTCTCCTTTTATATATAGTGGTATGCAAGTTATCACTGCATGCATTTTACCATGTGATGAAATGGTGTTTTCTGTTGTTGGTACAGTTTGTGGAATTATGCAATGGTTGAAGTTCATTATATCACTTGTTACAGTCTTTTATCCATTTTTCGAGTTTGTGTGACCTGGAATCAGTATATTTAATTTCTGGGGGTGGTGGGGGCAGTGATGTTTTTTGTTTTCCTTTTCATAATCGCAAATGTAACCTATTGCCTTACATTTGCAAAATTCTGTTAGCGATGATTTTAGTCACAATTAATGTTCAATCTTTTGTGTTTTGATCAAACTCATTGTCAGTTATTCATTATAAACTCATATGTATATATATATATATATATATATATATATATATATATATATATATATATATATATATATATGGGTCCACTTCTAAATCCCTACTTTCAAAATCTCAAAATTCAAAATACTGAAACCAAAATCCCTAAAGCTCAAAATCCCTAAAAACTCAAAATACTGAAACTCAAAATATCAAAAAAAAAAACACAGTACAGCAACACTACCTATATTTTAGCAGAACCACATACAAAAACATATTACACTTCAAGTATAGGTAGGGGGGCAAGTCCCCCTGCACCCCCCATGTGGGGGGCTGTGCCCCCCACACACAGACCCCCTGCTACTTAAATATATCAACTCCGAGATTGCACTTTGGTATAGTGAAGTGCAATCTCGGAGTTGATATATTTAAGTAGCAGGGGCGTGTGGGGGCGCAGGGGGAGCTTGCCCCTCTGCAATATGGTTTGTGTTTTATTTGTTTTAGTATGTACTTGTGGTGGAATATGGTAAGTGTTGGTATCCTGTGTATTTTCAGTATTTTGAGTTTTCGGGATTTTGGTTTCAGTATTTTGAATTTTGAAATTTTGAGAGTAGGGATTTAGAAGTGGACATATATATATATATATATATATATATATATATATATATATATATATATATATATATATATATATATATATATATATATATATATATATATATATATATATATATATATATGGCTATAAATACATTTATCTAATATGCATTTTATGTAAACATAATATATTGACAAAATTTTATTTAAAATTCATTTTGTCAACAATCTACTGTCTGAAAGAGAAAACACACACACAGTGAGTCACTGCTGTCCATTTGTAACTTTATCCATGTTGTGGTACCATGGAGTTAGTATATTTAAGTAAGGGAAGTATGGGAGTGCATGCAAAAATCATTAGATTAAATTAGTCACCAATAAAATACATGCCTTCAAGGACAATGAAGAATTTAATTGGTAGAATATGACAAAGGGATAACATATGAAGTGAAGGTCAGACTTAGGTGTAACAGAGTACTAAAGTCACAGAAGCAAATAGTACTAGAAGAAGTTCGCCTTGTACTCAAACTGGGATTAACAGGACAGTCACAGAGAGAATGGAATGTACCAATAGTGCTGCTTTCTAAACTTGGTAGAAATATCAGATTATGTGAAAACTTCAGGAGAAACCTAATAACATTTCAAAGTTTGATAGCTATGATATGCCTAGAACGGGTGTGTGAATAGAGAACCTAGGAAATGCTAGATACTTGAGAAGACTGGACTTAACAAATGGATTTCAGCAGATACAGCTTTTTCTGTCTCCTAAACAGACACTCATATGTCTGCCTATAAACTTTTACGCTCTCATTTTAAAGTCATACATCATATGGCCATGGAAGGTTTTGGCTTTGGTACCCCAGCTGGATGTCCAGGTTATTTGATGAGATAACCCAGCAGTTTGAAATACTGCAATAGTGATCTAAGGAAGGACATTGCTAGATACTTAACAGCACTAGACTTAACAAAGATGTAGCTGCAGATACAGCTTTCTCTCTTTTAAAGAGAAAACAACTTTTGTTACCTTTGAAGATCAGTTTCAGTGCACAGTGCTCCATTTGGCCTGCATGGAGCCCCAGCTACCTATCATAAACTAATGAGGAATGTATTGAATCCTTACACATAATATGTTATTGCATATATTAATAACATGGTTATCTATTCTGAGGACCGGTAATCTCACTTACTAAAAATGTAGGCAGTGTTAGAATTTACAAGACAGGGAAGTTTAACTCTGAATGATGACAAAAGCAAACTGGGCATGGTTGAAGCAATGTATTAGGGGTACATTATAGGAAGATGAGTGGGAAGACCACAGTTAGAAAAAAAGAGAGGCCATAAAAACTGGCCTACACCCTCCATTAAAGACTGGTGAAGGCTTGTATTGGACTGTTTGGGTACTACTTAATTTTGCATCTATTGCCTGTCATCTAAAAGATATAAAAGGAAAATCTCCTATCAAGATGCAATGGCCTCTTGATGCTGAAGGAGCATTTAATGACAAAGTGTCAGAGATGCTTGATTTTACTTAAGACTTAACTGTATGTGGATGCACCAAAGGCTTAGTTTGGGAGTAATATTGCCCCTATTTATTCAAGGTAAAAAGTATAAAAGGTGCTATATCAGTTGAAAATTAAGCAATGCTAGAAAAGATATTCAGACATTGAAAGAGAGTTTTTTGCATTGTTTGGCAGTGAAGTGGGTTTTTACTCTCTGAAATAATAATAATTAGGTAAACATTTCAGGCTACTGACTGAGCATGCCCCATTACAGTGGCTGAGGAAATGGACAACTGGCAGTACAAAGTTGTGCTGATGGCACAGTCCTTACATCCCTTCCAGGATACAGTCTCCCACAGGCATGGCCTAGCTTATAGGATTGTTGAAAGACTGATGAGTTCCTAGAGACTGTGAGTCCAAAACCAATGTTTTTGTGTTGGGGGTAGTTGTAGCAGTTTGTGTATAGAAAAAGTGCACTGTGCCTTTAGGTTACCTCTGCTGTGCACCATCTTACAAATATGTGATAATATGAATACAGTTAAAAATATCAGCTTTCACAATGATCAGAACCTCATTCATTGCAAAGTCATATGTAAAACTCACTTAAAATTCAATATGCAGAACATTCACTAATCAAAAAACAAGCACAAAAGCTTTAATTTTATGATCAGTGAGTCTAAGTAAAAAAAAAAAAAAGAAGAAGCCCCAACAATACTGTCATGTGAGCTTCCTCTGAATAGTGGTACTGCCAGGGAAATGTTTTTTCTTAAACTAATGTGCAGGGTGCATGACTAAGTCTTTGCTGACCCTCTTCCTTAGTCAAAATAGGATTAAAGTTCATGAAATTAGTACTATTTCAATCTTTGATGTTAGCCAAAAGTACTCTCTTGTTCCAGTAGGTACATGGCAATGGAATTTCAAATTTACTTGTAGCCTCCTTCAATATTGTACTCAGATATAGTGGACCCCATGGACTTCCAGCCTAGGCCTTTTGAGCACATTGGCAAGGATCCCCCATTCACAAAAAAATCCCTTCAATGGAATGGATTAATTGAGTAATGAATTTGGGAAGCTGATGGCTAACATGACCTCTCTTACTGATCTGAAATTGTGGAGTCTCAGCTAGGATTACTGTGCTGGAATTGCCATGAGATGTAGCCAATGACTGTTAGAGGAGGTACAACTATAAACAGAATGTCTTTGCAGAATATCTAGGTAGTGATGCATCTGGATGATAGAGAGCTGAAAAATAATAATCTCTCTGTTTTTTGGGTGGAAGAGATGGCCAAGGGCACTAAATATGTTGTCCTTCTCATAGCACTGGTTGTCAAAAGCCCTGTGCTGCCCTGAATTGCATTCCATGCCATCATCATGAATGCTCACGGAATGATGAACCATTGTTCTGGTTCTCCTGTAGACAAGCCCTAATTAGTGGTAATTAAGTTTTTAACATTCAGAAAAAAAGAAATGGGCTTGTGAGTGAGCTGCCAGGTAACAATGCAGACTTGGCAGTTGTTACTGTTTGGAGTTCTTGCAGCTCTTTAAGCATACCTCTCAACTTCTTAGCACAATAATCCAGGAAAAAAATCAAAAATAATAGGTGGCCAAAGACCTAAAAAGTAGGGACAGATTGTAAAAATCGCTCTTATGAAACTTAGAAAATTGCTAGAATAACATGTTTTTTATTATTATGCATTAAAAGGATATGCAGTCTGAAACCCAATGTCTATCATTATTTATTGACTACAATCTTTAAAAATTTGATGGAAACCCAAACAGTTTTTTTAGATGAAAAAATATGAGGAAAAAAAACTGGACATTGTGTGAAATTCTGTATAGTTGAGAGATACGTCCACAAGGCTTATTTGTCGATAATGAAGACTTTCATGCATCAAGCAATAATTATTTGCTTCCTTATGAAACTAAGCTAAAGTTTACCTTAAATGATCAGGTGCTTATTTTCTTCAGCGGTGGTAGAGGTAGCTGCAATGCTGTACAATATGGACCTTGTCCGGATGAATGCTCCAGTCAGTGGGAGCTGTAAAGATAAATGATTAAGAGTGGAAGAAGGTTCCATACCCAGTTATACAGTGGAATCAAGCCCCATCTTTGACCCTTTTTTGATTAGCAGTATGAGCAATGGAGGGGAATGGGTACTGGGGGATGGGGGGATGGGCATGAGCAGCTAATACCAGTTCACCCATTTTAAAGGAGGGCCTCAGTGGAAGCTAATGTTTCTACATTAATGCTGCCTCTTGGAAGAGATATGCCAGGCTCACACTAATGACAGCTGGTGCAAAAACCAATGAATCAGGAAGAAAGCATGTGGAAACACACATGGCTCTTCTTAACTAGGCAGCCACTGTGGGTCTGCATGCCACCTACTGGGGAAAAGGTTAAGTGCAATAGGTTTCAGGGACCAACATCTGTCAGACTCTGAGCTTCCAGGGGAGGAAATAGGCTGATAAGGCCCCTTGGGTGGAAATGGATGGACTGTACATCTTTTACTGAATCCAGAGATGCCTAGCTCTCACAAGCAAGCTGATACTGAACAGGAAGGAGGGAAAGCCACTGGCAAGCTCCAAAGAGGATTAGAAAAGCGTCAGAAGGTTGAAATGAATTTTTTGAAGGGATGATGGGAGTGAACATCTAAAAGGGCTGACACACAGAAATTGTTAATATTCCCTGTAATTAGCTGGACCCTGAGAGCAACTGCAAGTAGGTATCAACAGCCCTTTGTCTGGGACAAATGATCTGACTTGGGGAAAGTGATCTGTACTGAGTGTTTATATCTGATAGACATTTACAATATCATTTTGTTGCAGGAGTGCAGGAGTTATTATTGCTTTAATCTATAAAATTACTGTTAAGTATGCTGCTCCCAAAGGTAAGACATTCATTGTGATGTTTACTAGATAGTCTTGAATGTGTAGATGCAGAATGTGATGCCAGGGTCTTCTTCTGAAGAGCTTTCCATGATTCCACAGAATAGTTGCATATAGCTTATTTTTTGTATTTATTTATTCAACCATCCATCTTTTACGAGAGCATCCTGTTTCACTGGTGCTAAAATGTTGTCTCTCCTAACTGCCTTTTACTCCTGTATCTTACTTAATTTAAATTTAAAAACAATGGGTGTATGATTGCATTTGAGGTGCAAACAACGTTAGGTTGCAGAGCATTGCTTCACTGGCTCATAACTTGTTGAGCTTTGAGGAGATTAACACTAAATCTGAAGTTCAGATTACTTTGTTGAAGTTATGCCCATGATTTTATAGATGATGCAGAGCAAACTGTATTTCTAAAGAGATAAACTCCTCAAATAATGTATATCCCACTCCAAGATTCAGCTACTGGACATTTGATCATCTTTTTATTAAAGCAGAGAAATATTTTTGAGGGTCGTATTTTCTGGGCCATAGAGATAGCAACTCCTGGCTCAACTCATTAAGGATAGTAGTGTTTTTTATTCTTTATGGGGAAGAACAACATCATCTGCCTAATTGACCAGAATGATTATATAATGAATGTTTGACATGTTGAATAATCAACACACAAAACATCAAAGAAAACATGTTGATCATTTATTATATCAACAGCAGAAAACACTGACACTCAGTACATAAAAAAAGGCTCACATTCAGTTCAAATTTTTCTGAATAAAGGTAGTATAATAAAAGCTGCTCCAGTTGTGTAGAGGGATAAAGCCCTGACTATGACCCAGCTGACCCAGATTTGATTACTGGCTTGGGTGATTAACAGAGTAGCAGGGAAGGGATAGGCATGCCCAGCCCAGGTTGGAGGATGCTTGTTAATATGCTCCCTGGGGGGTCCAAAGAGGGGAATTGCCCACAGACATAAAAAAAATGTGTAGTGGGTGGGTAAAGGGACACTGAATGCATGTATATTACACACACACACACACACACACACACACACACACACACACACACACACACACACACACACACACACACACACACATCCTAAATCTATCCTCTTACCTAATCCTTACGCACCCACACAAACACAAAAACTCCTAGCCCCATCACTTACCTTTGTTGACCATCTGGAAGTCACTCAAACAAGCCTTCAATCAAACATGCTTTTGGCCATATAAATATATAAGGATACATAGCTATTGTGACTTTTAGGTAGTACAACTACTCATTATAGCATTATTTATTGAACCGTTTGTCTGCAAGCCTATAACTTAAAAAAACAGCAATCTGTCATTGTAGATATGATGGTTTACAGTCAAGGTTGCTCCTGCCATGAATTTCACTTTCTGTGACAAAAAGCAACCTCAGGTTTAAGTTCAGAAAAGTTTAAAGTTAAAAGTTTGACAAGTTGTAGTATGCAGAGACCACAGTGCTTTGCCTGGGAAATGGTCTAGCTATCAGAAAGCATTTGTTTTTGTGTTTGTATCATTCCTTACCCAGTTGTCAATGTTGCAAGATCAGTATAGCCTGCTTCAAAAGAAATTATTAAAATGCACAGAATGAACCAATTTGTATGTGTACATGTGGGTGGGGTGAGGTGGATCTCTATTTCTGAATATGTGCCTTTATTTGTCTGCATGTCATTCTGAAAATCTAGATGTCAGAGTCTATGATTACTATAAAAGATTAATTGCTAAGTGAATAAGATGTCAAAATCTGATATGCTCATATTTCTATCAGTATTTAGCTGCATGTGTAAGGCAGAATGGGGTCTATATTAGAACATCAAAGTGTTAAAACATCGAATGTTCTAATATTGATCCTTATTTAGCGAATGCTTGAAATAGCAAAGCTGCAGAACACCGAATATTTTCCTTGGGATAGTATTCAGTGACGGACCAGGTTAAGGTAAGTGTGCAAACAGACTGAGGTAAGGTGAGTGTGTGATAGTTAGGGACCTTAGGGTTAGGGAGCAGGTAAGATGAGTGTGCAATAGTTAGGGACCTTAGGGTTAGGGAGCGGGTAAGGTGAGTGTGCGATAGTTAGGATCCTTAGGGTTAGGGAGC
Source organism: Protopterus annectens (assembly GCF_019279795.1). Lineage (NCBI taxonomy): Eukaryota > Metazoa > Chordata > Ceratodontiformes > Protopteridae > Protopterus > Protopterus annectens. Next base: position 377,465,643 of record NC_056738.1, on the reverse strand, counting down.
GGGTAAGGTGAGTGTGCGATAGTTAGGATCCTTAGGGTTAGGGAGCAGGTAAGATGAGTGTGCAATAGTTAGGGACCTTAGGGTTAGGGAGCGGGTAAGGTGAGTGTGCGATAGTTAGGATCCTTAGGGTTAGGGAGCAGGTAAGGTGAGTATGTGATAGTTAGGGACCTTAGGGTTAGGGAGCAGGTAAGATGTGTGCACGTTAGTTAGGGACCTTAGGGTTAGGGTTGGGTTAAGATAAGTGGGTAGCTAGTAGTATATGTATGGTTTAGTGTAGGGTTCTGTGAAGTGTGTATGTGTGGATTATGTATTTTGGTGTGCTTGTGCTGTGTGTGTGTTTTTTTGGAACAGCAAATTTTTTTCCCTTGGAAAAAATGTGCTGTTCTGAGCGTTCGAGTATATCACATTTCAAGATTCCAAGGTCGAGCTTATGGTGTTCAATATTTTGGAATTTCGATAATGTGATACAGACCCGGCAGAATGACCCTCCAGAAGCAAATCAAAGAAAAAATATTAAGTAAACAATTAATATGTTACATAAGCAGTGTTGTACCTTCCACGGAAAAAAAATAAAGCTAGTAGTAATATAATTTTGTCAGAGTCTGTCCTCCTGAAGTCCAGAACCTTCTCTTTTGATTGTTTCACCTGATGTTAATTTGTTAGTTAACTGTGACAGTTTATATCTGTTTTCAAATGGTGGACCACTTTCAGATCTCAGCCCTCTGCATAGCATAAACCAGGTTTAAGGGTGTGAGATGATTCTGAGGGATTTAGTTGCAGATGATTGATACCCACCCTGTAGTTGAAGATAAATGGGAATAGTTTCTGCTGCGTATGTTGGCCAGGTGATACATGCCATACATAAATCCCCAGTCAGCTATATATAAATCACCAGTCAGTAATGGTTTGAATCCACAGCAAGCAAAAAAACAGCAATAGTACCCCCACCAACACGTTCTTTTCTTTTCTTTATGGTCCTTATTGGAAAAAGACATATGTGCAAGCTGAGTGTCCCTTGCCAAAAAGACTCTCGATTGGTATCCCCAGTGCTCCCTTTCCTCCTATTTACATATTTTATCGATTGGCATGATCCACTCCCCTCTAGAATGGGCTATATGTCCTCTTATTACTTACATCTTTCCCCATGACAGATTCTACAGTGTGGAGCTTTTACATCATAGGAAATGATCTTTATGACTATTCTGCACTTCCTGTCAGAATACCCAGTCCTTCATCATCAGTGAAGAGTAATATTTCAGTTAGTCTTTTGACAGAACTATTTTGTTTAATTCTCCAAATGTTTAGGGATTCTGATAAGTTGTCAGGAACGAATCCAATTCCTAATTCAGGTTATGATAAAAATTCTTGAAATTATTATGGTGGTAATCTCTGTGTTTGCCAAGACTGCTCTTCTCAGCATCAGCAATGTACTCAGAATTGCCTCCTTCTACAGTCAGTATAGTTACCTATATTGCTAGTATATTTAAGTATACTTAAAAATTATTTCTTAATAGTACTGTATATTTAAGTATACTTAGAAATTCTTTCTTAATAGTACTGTTATTCTTACTACCATTTGAATTTTTTTTTGTGATTTTAATCGGGGATATTAAAGGATGATACAAAAGTGTTAGCAGTACTAAAATAAGCAAATTGTATCAATTCTAACAGGTCTACCTGCTTCAGACATCGAAGACTAAATATTACTATTATATTACAGCTGGGTGCATTTAATGTAAAGTTATATCATTAGTTTTAAACAAAGTTAGACTAGCCTAGGTAAAAGTTACATAAACTCTCCATAGGGAGATGTAGGATATCATTCCTTAGCATTGTTGTGCAAATCACTAAACTTTCAGTTCATTTTTCAAAGAATGCCAACAAAAAATCACATTGGAATGGTAGCCAAAAGCTATATAAATGTTCAGCCCAATATCTTCTTTCAGTTAATTAGGACATTTATTTCAGATAATTCCTCTGTCTGTAAAAGAAACTGCCCTTGTGTCTTTAGATAATAAATTATTAAAATTATGCTGTGAGATATTTATCACTGCATATTTAAAGTTAGCCACTATAAAATCTCCTAAAGTTACAAAACAGGAATTGTTCTGTTTTAAATGCTGCATCCTGCATTTGTATTAAAAGAGATAAATGCAGATAGTGTGCTACATATACACTTGGTGTATATACACTGTCATTTGTATGTCAGACATATGATATACATCTGCATGCATGCATGTACACACACACACACACACACACACACACACACACACACACACACACACACAACACACACACACATACAAACTCAAGTGCACACAGACAAATGTACACACATTTAACTCTCTGTACAGGCACATCTATACACATTATTACAGATATAGGTACACTAAAGAAACAGACAAAAATAAAAGGAGAACATTTTGATTGTTTATTGTGGAAAGAAGACAGGGAAGATGTGAACAATTACAGTGGGAATACGAGTTCCCTTGTACAAGGACAGAAAAAACATTCACATCAGGTCAACAATTGGCAGCCTATCAAAAACAGCACAACAAAAAGACAGTCCATAGGTCATTAAAGTGTTCAAAATGTTCCCATTTCTTTTAACAATTTTCAAACTGACAATTAAACAAGACAGAAAGGGCAAACAGAAAAATGGACATTTCAAAAATAAATAATATAAAAAGAGCTAGTTTACCATTGCGGCCTATTCTCATAGACAAGACATGACGTAGCATACACAGAAAGGTATCCCATCAGGCTTTGAGTTGTACCTGGACAAATCACATAACAATTACACTTTTTTAAATTTCATATACAACAAGCAACATGCAAACATATTTTATATCATAAAAGGGAGACGGATAAATTTTAAATTTATATATATATATATATATATATATATATATATGTGTGTGTGTGTGTGTGTGTGTGTGTGTGTGTGTGTGTGTGTGTGTGTGCATATATATATATATGTATATATATATATATATATATATATATATATATATATATATATATATATATATATATATATATATATATATATATATATATATATATATATATATATATATATATATATATATATATAGCTATATAGATATATACATAGATATATATAGATATAAATATACACACACACACACACACACACACACACACACGTACGATTTTATTTGCAGTACAAGCTTGTTAGAAGTTGACTGTCATCCAGAATCACCAAGTGCACTTAGGTCCTCATCATTCCATAATTATTTATATTTGCACATGCTTTGTTTTTCAGATTTATAATAATTGCCAAGCACATAGTAGCTACAGCTTCATAGCTCCAGCTGCAGCACCTCTTCCCATACTCCTTACCTATATCTGCAGAGAATCCAGCAGTCAGAGCTTCAAAATAAATATAAGGAAGCAGCCAGTAACATATCACATAATCTCCCATAAACAATACTTTCTTCTCAACCATTTGTGGTGTCTTGTCTTGCTTAAAAGTCAAGAACATAAGTAGGTGTAACACATTTTGCAGTTAATGACTTTACTCATCACTAGCAGTACAGCCATACCTTTATTTAAAACTGGAATGTTTCTGTGCTGTGAAATGAATCGGTATCCATTGTTAACTTGGTGATTTCTGCAGTGATTTTCCATGCATGGTATGCCATGAATTACATGATGCTGTGTCTGCTTTAACAGAACAGTGGTTTTGTCTATGATATCTCAACTATCTCAATGGCTCTCAGATGGAAGACACTTCAGAATGTTCCCTGGACAGTGAAGCAACATCCCAAGAACAGATTTTGGGATCAACACAGCAATTGCCAGCTTACCCAATCCTGCTTGCTAATCGACTCTCTCTGGTCACATGTGCTAAATTAAAATGTCAGATTTCACCACCAAGCAGTTCTTTTCAAGTTTTTCTCCCACATGAAACATAGTAGTGTAGCTAGACTGTGTATAAGGCACTTTGTAACATGGGGGTCTTATTTACAGTGTCTTTAAAAAATA